>NC_072731.1:187905552-188505552 GCF_026930045.1 Uloborus diversus | reverse complement strand
TGATACGTATATATTTATGATGACAATAGAGGGTTGTTTAAATGGCAAGACCAATTATGTCTGAATATATTATACAACACTTTCATATGCATAAACTACTGCATTGTGCAGTAGAATTTGCGTTTATGTTAAAACCAATGGCTGTGTGTGTGGGGGGGGGGTCACTCCCCCCCCCTCGCTGCGCCACTGCACTTACAAGAAAAATTTACAGCATGAAGGAAAAGTAATTCTTTTGTGAATTACGACTTTACCTTTTAATGACTCAAAATAAATACTAGCCCAATTTAAAAAGCTTTCTTGGTTATTTTAAAGAGAAATCTGAAGGAAGTGTGTTTTTTAACATAACTTTCTTGCTTCCATTGTTTTTAGTCTATTTCAATCTGATCAGTCATTTTAAAGATGACTTTTGTGTCTCAGGAAGTTAGAGAATTAATTCGAAGCGAAATGTGGCAAGCAAGGCCTTCATCTTTAGCTGTACTGGAAAAAAAGCAAAACACTGGATTTTGAGTAAATATAGCTACAAGATTTTCTGTTAATCCTGACCCAAAGAATAGTAGACTAAAACTTTACTAAAAAATAAAAACTGGTACCGAGATATTTTATGAGATAACTTGTTACAAAATAAATTTGAAGCTTTGGTCGCAAAAACTTTGATTGTTCTTAACAAGCCCGATTATTCTTAACATTAAAACCGTTTTATTATTCCTTCCTGTTAACCAATATTTATTTTATACCGTACTGAGGAAATTCATGTTCAAGAAACTCGACCCCCCAAACGAAATGCTGAAATGCCGCCCCTGACGTCAGGAGCTAATTTTACACAAAATGCGGCGGTATACAAATTTGTACGAATAGATTTTACCATACCTATATTTCTTCTTCGCTAAATTTTTAATTTAAATTTTATTGGCTGCTTTAGAATTAACCTTAATATGAAGATTTTAAGATTAACTGCGATTATTGAGTGTTGTAATCAAGAAAGCATTTTGTTAATTTTGTTCCATACTTTCTAGTGAGAACCAAACTTATAGAAATAGTCTTAATAAAGAAAAAACATTTAGATTACTTCATCGGATCTTTTGGATTCGTACTTTCTCGCCAGAACTTTTTTGAATTTGCCGATCACCTTTAAACGTTTCAACCTCGGCTACGGGCCTCGACTTATTAGTTTGTTACGTTGCTTTTACTATTTTATAACTAAGATCGAACAAAACACTATATTTCCATTTCTATTTGAAAGTGATTACTTGAAAATGTTAAGCAACAAAACCGTTTGCTGACAGTTGCTATTAGTTAAGTTAAAAAGCAAGCAAACTAGGAGACGGCTACAGAAAGTTCGGTAAGCACTCAAGCTAGCTGATTGCCATAATAGCAATTATTTTCTCATTAGTATCTTTTTATACATGTAATCGAACCAAATGGTAGTCTGTTTTTAAAAAATACAAAGAGAGTCGGGGAAAAGGAAGGAAAAAAATAAGCCCGGAGTCGGAGTCGGCATGTTTTCTAACAACTCCGACTCCGACTCCTTTACCCCAAAATCAGTCGGACTCCGACTCTTTGACTCCGACTCCACAGCCCTGGTAGCAACGTGTGTCGGGTACAGCTAGTATTTGAATAAAAGACTCTTAAATTCCGTTTAAATTAGGTTTCATTCCCTATTTAAATTATAAGGTATCATTTCAGAAGCCAATTTGTACCCCCTGTTCCAAAAAGAAATGGGTAATAAGTTTTAAAAGTGTATCTGTGTGTCTATTTGTGGCATCGTAGCTCCTAAACAGATGAACCGATTTTGATAGTTCTTTTTTCGTTCAAAAGGTGACTTTGAGCAAAACTGGAAATACTAATAAAAACCGATTGGTTATTTGGTGTACCGGAAATATTAATAAAAACCAACTTAACGTATTTCGGAATTATGGTAGTAAAAACTTACCCGTACGTTAAAAATATTGGTCCCAAATTCAAAGAACTAAGTTTTCTGCGTTTGATATTTGTTTGGAACTTCCAAGTTATATACAGTAAAAGCTATATCGTATTAAGGAAATTTTAAGTGCAATTCAAAGCCTTTATACTCGTAATCAGTAGCTATTTCATAGTCGGATAAGGAGAAAGGCTCAATGATTTAAAATTTCTATCCGCTTTCAGTTCATATTTGTTAACAATGTGTGTTCTGACCCGCAAAATCCATCTCAATATCAGGTCGGCAGGTTTTTTTTTTTTTTTAATTTTTAGTTTAACATTAGTTTCTGTTATTGATTTGGGGTTTCTGTTATTCTTCATTTTGGTTTTTCTCGGCATTCTTCAAAAAAAGTGAGACTAAATTCTCTATTTACTGTTTGTAAAGGTGTTCTCAGCTCTGTTATTTTGTCGGTCGGAGTAAGTTGGGTAGAATGGGTCAACGCTGCATTTGTGCTGAAATAAAATGCGAAAAAGATTTCTAGCCTGTCCAGTAGCAGCTTTGCACTCTTGCTCTTGTATCCTACATCTACCCAGCAAGCTAGAAATAATTTATCACATTCTATTTAAGCATTAATGCAGCGTTGACCCGTTCCTTCCAACTCTCCCTCAATTTTAACGGAGATTTCTTTAAAGAGTAAATCATAGTCATGATTATATTTTCGCCGCAGATGACATTTTTTGAAGAGGCAGTGTTATTATTCTGACGGAAATACCTTCCGTAACAAATTAAACACTTGGATAGTTGAATTGGGTGAAAAAAAAATTGAGATCCGTATCCGTATCCGCGGATTTACTTTTTTGACGATCCAGCACATCACTAGTTAAAACCATCTTTTAATAAAATCACTATCGCCGTTTTGTAAAATCAAACTTTTGGACATCATACGTAAAAAATTGTTAAAGAAGCATCAAGAAGTGAAAGGAAGATGAATTTGCCTCTTCAATAGATGCCAGAAAAGCGCTTGGTAATGTACGATGCACTTTAGAGCAAAGAGGAAAATATCATGTTGGACGTTACAAAACACTTTGTAAACTCTTAAACGATATTGAATCTTTGCTCTCCCAAATCTGTTAAGCAAACAACAATATGCCTATATTTTAAGACCCTTGTGCAAATAAATTAAAAAAAGTACCTCATGTTTAGTTAAAATGATAACTGCATTTTAAAATACTTAAAATAGAAATAAATGAAGTAATAAACTTCAATACATTTTTAGATAATTTAAGTTTCAAAACCTTTCATCTTTTTGAATGCTGGTTAATAAAATCAGCCACTTTATAAAATCAAATGTCCACAGAACGAATGATTTTTATAAGCAGCGGGCGGTGTAGTGCCTTACTTTCTTACTTCTCCCCTTCATGATTAAACACTGGCTATATGAAGCATTGCTGTCTTTATAAAAAAGAATAAAAAGTCCAGTGCCAATGCAGCCCTATTCTTTCCATATTTATCCAACATATATTGAAAATCAAGCCACATTAAAAATTCCTGCTTTAAAGATCATAATATTTTATTAATAAAATTTTTTGTGCTAATTAACTTATTTTCTTCATGTTTCAGCTTGTGTAAATTGTGTGAGGTGGTCAGGCAATGGTAAATATTTAGCTTCTTGTGGCGATGACAAGGTCCTCATGATATGGCAGATCGGAAGGTTTGTTCAAATTACTTTGAATGTTGGAGTAAATGTATTTGTATTCAGCTTTCACGTTTTCTGTTAAAATTGATTTGATTTTTTAATCAATTATGCAAACAGATAGGATTTTTTAAAAACTTAAGAAATAAAATGTTCAGTAACTTCATAGTAGAATTTTTCTTGAACTCATAAAATTATAAGTATGTTCGACACAAACTTTTGTAAATTAACTTCTAAAATTTTATTTTGCTTCAAACCTATTCGCGTGCTATGTTTAAAGATTATAAAGTATAAAATAGTCTGAAGAGCATGCATGTGAAGTGAGATGGGGTGGGGTTAACCAAAGAATAGTCGATGACATACTGCAAGAAATCCAATTGATTTTATTTTTCTAAGTTCATTTTAGAAAGGAAAATACATGCTTTCATTTATATATATATTCATGAAAACATGCATTTGTACAGGATGGGGAAAACTTGTTAAACCATCACCCTTGACTTCCCCCAACTTTTGGTTGGTCCCTAAGAAGGTTCGACTGTACATAAATTTTTGCATAGAATGTATATTTATGTATAATTAATGAAAGAGACATTAGTTTTAAATCTACCACTGTATTATTATGCATAAAAAAAATAAACAACAGTGATTTGAGGATGCAGTTGTTATTAAAAAACTGTAGTTTGTGCTCAATATAATTTTAATATCTTTGAATATATCATTTTATTTTCGAGCCCTGCAGAGCTGATTGTGTTCTGGTTACACACCGGAATTCCGGTTAATACCTGAAATCTGGTTTAGCCCGTTGTGTTTTATCTCCATTACAAATTTTTTTTACTTACTCTAAATATTTGATTCCAGTAGACCCTCGTTTTACTCGGGAGTTACGTTCCACCGAAATGCCGCATAAATTGAGACCTAATACTAGTGTTAAAATAGGGGTTTGGTTTCGTAGATAACAAAATGCTTCATTCTAGTGATGACTAATTGTAATTAATGTGTACTTATATCGCCTTTTTTGCACAACATGCATAAAGAATACATAAATTAATTTTGTGTTTTGTTTATAAAGAGGAGCTGGCTATGATAGTCTCTTTGGCAGTCATTAAGAATTTTTCTCTATAATTCTTTGCAGAGCATTAACGCATCCATGACCACTTGCGTCATTTCCATGATAGAATCTTCCTTCACTAACAAATCAGAAGGATCATTCTAATTCCTATTAAGTCTTGGAATGGCTCAAAATTTTCAATGTGGATGTTTTTAGTTGTGCGTCACTGATGTCTGTATCCTCGTTGGTTTTGGCCTCCTTTGTCACTCCTAAAAACTCTCCTTCCAGTCAGTTCTAAACTGTGTGAGTTTAATAACTTTACTTCTGGAAATAGCTCTTTAAACAATCGCATATAATGTCTCCAGTGGCCCAAGCTCGATTATTAGCACGCCAAAATGCAGTTTATTACGTGTAATCTGCAATCTTTACTAGTTCGGGTTTTGAAAGAGGAAAAATTTTTATTTGTTCGCTTTGCCGCATCTGCGTAAAATCGAAACTCATCCGCGTAAAATAAAATAAAGATGTCAAATCTTAAACTGCGTATAATCGAAACCGTGTAAAATGAGCCCAAGTAAAACCAGGGTCTACTGCATTATCTCAGTAATTATTAATAATTCATTGTATAGACCAATTAAAGGACAGTTCTAATATTTTAATAAATTTTTTTATTTTCCCGTTTCAAATTTTTAATGCTCTCATTTTGAAAGATGCAATGATATGTGAATCAAATTTTTCTCATTTTTGCGACTTACTGCAGTTTGTTAGAATTCCCACCCCCTCCCAATAAATGAAATTCATTTTAATTTTTATAGAATCATAGATTGAAAATGTTAAGCAAAATTTAGTGTTCTGTATATGTGTTAATAATGTCAAAAAGTTAAATGCTGAATCTGAACCGTTAGTTTAGTTGTGTTTTTTCTTCAATTTAGTCGATAGTTATTAATGATGTTTACTGTAGCTCTTTATTCTACGTTAATTATACTTAAATAAATTCTTTGTTTGACATTTTTCTGCTCTTGATTCCTTCATTTAAAAAATTGTGACCTCTTTGCATCCACAATAGGAATCGTATTATTTTCACTTTTGTTATTTACAACACTTTGTTAAGAAGGAAACAAATAAAATTTTGTATAATTTAAATTAAAATTGTAAAAGTAAAAAGTTTCAAACTGAATTGTATGCTCTCTAAGAGTTTCAAATGTTAAACAGTTCAAGTCTAAATGGCTGACTTAATTTTATTTTTGTTTCAATTATTAAGTTTTTAAAATTATACATATCCGAAGTTAATATTTCCTTTCTGCATTAATAAATATAAAGTCTGTGAATCGGTTCATAATTTATTGATAAAGAGATTTATATGTGTGGCGTGTAGTAAAATTCTTTTCCATACATTCAGTAACAAGTGCAATTAAAAAAAAATGTTTGGCAGGGGCGAGTTGAAATATGTTGTTAGTTTCTTGAGTTTACATTAAAAACAATCACATTATTGATAGAAGGAAAATGATATATGTATACTTTTATTATATTTTTGTCAATGACATGTTTTAAATAATTTTCTGGAGATAATACCAGTTATAATAGCAGTTCATAGGCAGCTTGAGAACTCATTGACTATTGAATTCGCAAATGCACAATGTTTTGACTTTAACTATTAGAATGTAAGGGTTGAATGTTTATCAAAAGCTATGTGTGCATGTATGCATAAAATTAAATATTTTTTAAGTATTAGTGGTTTCTGTTTAAAAATGACCCCCTGATGATAATTTCTTTGAAACATTCAGGTATATTTTCATGAATTCAGCCATCCCTGCCTATTACTGCTTAAGCCCTTATTGCAACCTTTGCTTCAATTGGTGTCTTATTTCTGTCTTTTTTGAATAAAATTCTGATAAAAATATTGATCGTTAGAACTTTTTAAAACATTTATTTGATTAAAAAAAGGTCATAGTTCTGGAAATAGCTTCTTACCCATTTCTTTTATTTAGGGTGTGCAGGATATGGGAAGTCATGGATTTTGACTATGATCAAAAATGGTCATGGAAAATCATGATTTTTAGCAAAAAAATACTCAAAAGTTATGGAAACTGACATCTGGTCATGGATTTTGGGTTCAAGAAAATGCATATTTATTGAATTCTACAAATTAGGTGCAAAATTTACACATCTCAGCCGTTTCTTACACTTTTACTCGTCAGTCTTGATTTTTCACACATTTCAAAATCAGATTGCATTCGCTTCTATAATACTTGCTCGTTGTTTTTTACGACATTATTCTACCGTTTGGACGTTTATAATTTCGTATTCAGATACTTTTAACCTAATTAAGTAAGGACGCTTAAGACAGATTAAATACAGAAATTGGGTAATTTTTAATGGGGAATTTTTTCAATATTTGTAGCCTGTCCTAAAACTTTGGCAGTAGTATATCTGGTTAGTTAATTATTAAGTACTTTGAATTTAATATTTTATTTTTTTCTTATTTGTTTATTTATTGTAAACATAATTTTAGTATTTACTAAACTATTGCTAGTCGTAGATTTTTTTTAGAAAACTAATAGCTTTAAAAGATAAGTTTTAGATTCATTATTTATTTATCAAACAAAATATTTATTTAAAAAAATGCAAAAGAAAAAAGATCAAGCCTAAAGGTTTTGCTGTTCACAAGTAGTTTTACATCATTGTTGCTGCATGTTGGAAGCTCCTTTTATTTTGAAAAATCCTTTTGCAACTAAAACTGTTTTTTAGTATTTTTAGTGATTGGAAATAAATTTGTTTTCATGCAAATTCTTACTTATATAAAAATTTTGTATGATTAATTGAAATCAAAAAAGTATTTCTAGAAAATTTAGATCTATAAATCTGTCTTTGGTAGCAAAGTAATTAAATTGAAACTCAAATTATTTCATGCATATTGCTAGTCATTGTTGCATGAATTGTTTTTTAAGTTAAAATAGTAGCTGAACTAGTTACATTTCCTTTTAATTTAAATTTTTATAAACATATGTCGTAAACATAGATCAGATGATCACAATTTAATTTTTACAAAACACAAATTTAGATATTCTTGTGAAAAATGAATGTTTTTACTTGAAAAATTGCATCCTGTGAGTCATGGAATGTCACGAGCAGAAGTCATGGAAAGTCAGATTTCAAAACTTGAAATGTAGCAGATACCCTATTTATTGTAATTATTTCTACAGAAACATTATCATGTGCAGCATCTTTCTCCTTTTCTTAACTTTTAGATATGGCACTGGCTCAACAGCATTTGGTAGTGGTGGAAAAATGGTTAATGTTGAACATTGGAGATGTGTTAGTACGCTAAGAGGACATTCTGGAGGTAAGAAATCTTTTGTAAAATATTTGTTCATGCTTTTCAATTGAATCAAATTTTAACTTCAGTAAATTATGTATGCTTGGGCTCTGTAGTGTTTTTATTTTGTGTTTTTTGTAAAATGGTACAAATTTTGAAAGTATCTAATATCAAATATTTTGAAAAGTTTAAGAATCATGATTACACAGGGTGCTTATGCTCCTTAAAAAGTCTCGAAAACCTTCTCAATTTTATTTTTCTTTTTATAAGGGCCTTTTACATTGCCTTGAAGCTGTCTAGGACAGCTATGGCCATCTCAACAGCTTAGTGTAAAAAAATCAAATCCTCTGGGTCCTCTAGGCTGATCTTGAAAAGCCCGACCTGAACTGCTATGCATCAGCAGATGTGCTGAGCAACTTGAACGTAAGGACATTTTTGGCAGTGATTTATGTAATTTTTTTGTCGGTAATCAATCAATAGCATCAATAACTATTTAGAGCTAGGGTGGAATATTTAAAATTATTGTTGATAAGTCTTCGACTGATAACTGCTTTGACATTGATGAGAGTCGCGAGGTTAGATGATTGAGGGCAAGCTTGGATTCTTTATAAAGTTATGATCATATTATGCCATATCTGATTAATCCCAGTCCAAAAATGTTATCAATTTCGATGTCATTGAAATATTTTTCACTGCGGATATCTGGTTTAAATTTATAAAGTGTAAAACATTTTTCAACTTCACCTTGTTTTTTGTTCACCGTTTTTGATTTAATTTAAAATAAGTAATTTTGTTTATAATGGTTTCAGATGTCCTTGATTTGGCTTGGTCTCCTCGAGATGCTTGGCTGGCTTCTTGCAGTGTAGATAACACTATTGTTATATGGAACACTCTGAAATGGCAAGGTATTCATATTTTTTATTCTTTTTAGAATCTCAAAATGCCTTTTTTTGCTGGAATGGTGTGACTTTTTATTCAAAGAGTACTTTAAATTGAAAATTGTGTTTATGTCGAGTGAAAGCTTGATAAATTCTAAATTTAAAACAAAGGGTAATCTCTAATTAATTGTTCTCTAATTTAAAATTTAGTGTCTTAGATTCATAGTGATGTATGTCATTGACATGAACGAAGGGCAATTACAATTTATTAATTATTCATTAAAGCTTCAAAAGTAAACATATCTTGCTGTAATTTGGCAATATTAACTCTAAGACAATATCAAAGCACCAGGCTAGTAAGTGGTAAAAGAATCAGCACTGGATGATTTTAGTTATTAAATGCTTTTGTTGAAACAATTTTTCTTCCTTTATTTCCCAAACTTTACATGAATGTACTGTGAAAAATCTGTGTGAACATGATGATTTTCTTATATTTAAACTTTTACTTGTTTTTTATTTAGAGATAACTGCTGTGCTCAAAGGCCATAGTGGTTTAGTAAAAGGCGTTTCTTGGGATCCTGTTGGAAAATATATATCATCTCAGGTACAAAAATTAAACAAATGTTTTAAATTCTTCAAATGTTTTACTGGCATTTCTGTTAGTAGTCATCATCTTAATGCATTAATTTCAGTCTGATGATAAAACTTTGCGAGTCTGGAGAACCCACGACTGGCAACAAGAAGCTGTAATCACAGAACCCTTCCTCGAGGTATTTAGTTCAATTCCTTTTTTTCCCATATAAAAAAATACGTGTGTCATAGTGAAATTAATAATAAGTTCTTCTATCTGCTTTCTGGAGTTTCATAGAGTGCACTTTTGTAAAAATTTAAATTTTAATATAAATTTAATGTGACATAACATAGTTTGTAGTTGCCCTGATATTCGGGATTTTCCCGATAAAAAGTATTTTGTCCTGATTTTTAGCTTTTTGTCCTGATATTCCTGATTAAAAAAATATTTATATGGTATGTGTCTCCTTTTTTTTTCTTTTGTAAATTAGAACATATTAGTGCCAAATCTGCGTCAAAAAATACTTATTTTGCCAATAAAGAAGCCATTCTCAAAATTTATTCCATGCAATGTAACAGTTTTCGATTTTGCCAAAGTGCCTTTTTGTGGTTTGGAAGACATATCTGATGTTGTCAGTAATATATTTTGCAAAACTATGTTTTGGAAGTGGCACCTTGTTCATGTAAATTTTGATATTGAAATATAAAATTTCATTAAAATAAATGAATAATTTGGTTGCGCGCAGTTGCACATCCCAAGTTCTTACAGAGTAATTGCATTATCTCTGTGAATCGGAACCTGTCAAGATCAGACCTGTTAAGAACAAATTATATCATGAAATTTGTATTATTTTTTAAATGCTGAACGTAATTAGTTTTAAAATTGTTAGATGTGTAAGTTAGGATGTTTCTGACTTCTCTAACCAAATGACAAATTATTAGTAAAGTTTTTTTCCCCTCCAAAGAAATCATTGCTTACTGCAATAGAAATTTTTGTTGTTAGGCAATTTGTTTCCGAACTTCGTGAATTTTAATAGATTTGGCTGCACATTTTAAAAAATATGGGCAATGTGAAATTGTTAAGATGACTAAGCTTTTTCAAAATGAAAAAAAATGAATCGCTCTCTCAACTATCAATTTATCTGCCATTCTACATTATGTTAAATTATACTAGAAATATTTCTGTACAGTATTTAAAATAATTGTAACAAAAAAATAAATAAATAAAATAAAATTCAGAATAGAGGGTTCAGCATTTAACTTTTTGACCCAAGACACTTAAAAAGCACAAAATTTCATTTAAAACTTATAAATTCCGTGATTTTAACAAAAATAAAAAGATATTTTGATTGTTTACCTCTCAACAAAGACAACTAAACATCAAAAATTCGAAAAATTGGATTCCCATAGCAGATGCAAAGAGATCGCAAATCTCAAAGTGAAGGCATCAAAAGTATAAAAACGACTTGTAAAAGAAATATTTTTGATAAAATTATTTTAAAATTGCATTTTAGAGTCCTATGATAAACATTTCATTAATATCTGTGGACACAGTTGAAGCAAAAAAAAAAAAAAAAAAAAAAAAAAAATAAATAAATAATAAAATAAAGTAAACCATCTATTCAGCATTTTAATTTTTGACTCATAACAGAAAATGGAAATTTACTTTAAAAACTTGAAATGAGAGTTCTAACAGAAATAAAGAGACTTTTCATTTATTTGCATCCTAATAAAGCGAAGTTAGCTTGAAACAAGAACAAAATATGATTCTCATATCGGATGTTAAAAGATTGCATTTTTCAAAATGTAGACTTCTAAAGAAAAAAAAAAAAACGGTAATTAAAAGAGTTAATTTAAAGTAATCATCCTTGTTAGTATCGAAAAATCAAAACCCATATAATTTTCTCCCAAAATAACAATTAAACATCGCACCGCACCACACCGCTCCGTAAAAACGTTGACCATCTGGTAAAATGAGAATATTTTCTAATCAAGTCATTATAAAGGTTCAATGCCAGATGCTAAGTGGTGATAATTTTAAAGTTGGTAACCCTATCTGAAGCGATCATATTTTCCCCCCACCCTTACTATCACTTTGCAGTTCTAAGTTCATTTCGCAGATATATATTATTATTGTTTATTAAATCATGAGCCGAGAAAAGTGCTTACCAATGCCTTTTCAGAAAAGTTTACAGCAACACCGCTGCTAATTAGGTGTGATAAAACAAACAACCATTATATTTATTTGGCAGTAGCAATTATTTATCGCTTGCAGGAGCCTCACAAGAGTGCCGATTTTTTTTTTCAAAATTAGCGGATTTTGTATAAGTTGATCCCTCTAATTTGACCTCAAAAAACGGATTTTGTATAAGCTGATCCCTCTAGTTTGACCTCAAAAAATGTTCCAAAAATTATTGGTTTATACACAGGCGTTATTTTGCTTTCAGATTTGCTCTTTCAATCAATAATTTGTGAAAGATCCGATCTTGTATATCAAAATTTTGTATATCAAAATTGTGAAGGGTCCGTTTTGTTTGATCGGTATTTTGTGAAAGGTCCGTTTTGATTGATCGGATTTTTGTGAAGGGTCCGTTAATGGACCCAAATATCCCCTGGCCAGACCCTTGAAATTATGCAAGATTTTCAAAACATTTTCAGAAAGGAATATAATAATTTTTCTTTTTTTTGCTGAACTTTTTAGTTAGCACCTAGCAGTTTTGTCATTTATTGTATGAAAACATAAATTAATGTACCAAAAATGTTATTTGATTCTAAAACTGTGAAGCAAGAGTTTAAATCACTTATAAAAGTTTGTTGAAAACTGTATTACTATTAAATATTTTTTTATATTTTAGTGTGGAGGTACAACACATGTCCTTCGTTTGAGCTGGTCTCCCGATGGCCGGTATTTGGTTTCTGCCCATGCCATGAATAATTCTGGGCCAACTGCTCAAATTATTGAGAGAGATGGTTGGAAAGCAAACAGGGATTTTGTAGGCCATAGGAAAGCTATTACTTGTGTTGTAAGTGTGCAAATAAATTCCTGTATAGAGCAATTTTTAATGAAACAATATAAATGCTATAGTGCTGACATTCCAACAGCTGGCTTTGAGCAGAGTTTCTCTGTTTTTCTGTTTAAACTTCTCTGCTTCGCATCAAGTCTACAAAACTCCCTTTTTGAACTCAGCATCGCTAAACTTCTGCAATCTTGATGCATGCATACGGTGTGTAGGTTTTTATGACATCACGAGGGTTTTGCCAGCTAACTACTGTTTGCTGGGGTAGCAGCTCTTCTATTTTTTGAAAACGGCTCTTTTTTCCGTTTTATTTCCTTCTCCCACCTTCTGATTGCACATTTTTGTTTTAGATTGTTCTGATCATTGCCTTCCAGGCAACTTCAGTTTGCATCAAATACCTAGTATCACTCTTTTTATTGTAATATTTAAAAAAATTTTATTTTGTATTATTCTGTATTTTTTGCAAACATGTCGACATTAAGCTTGTACATCGCAGGAAGTTGCTTCCTGTATTTGCTATTTCAATCCCTTTTGCATCTTGTAAATTTTACCCTATAGCTATTTTAATGTAGAAGCTATAATGTAATGTTGGAAGCCATTTTAACCTACGTTACTAAAGATTAGCTAATTTTTTCATTTTAATAATTAATAAACTTTTTTTTGTGAGCATCTCAATGTTGAAATCGCATGCCACAAGAAATTATTTCTTGTGTTGAGAGAACTATCCTTTTGAAATGAAATGATGGAGGGGGGGGGGGGCTCAATAGAGCCAAGCACTGCGACTAGAGGTCTATTGAACTAAACCCCAAACAGAAGTCCTAAAACAGACCAGTAGCCGAAGCAAAGATCAGCAGGCATTTAATGAGAATATCATAAATCTTCCAAGGTTCAAGCAAGTGGCGGCCAAGGTGTTCAAACCTGTAGGCAGAAAAGACATTGTAATCACACAGGATGTGTGCAGCAGTTTCCTCATTAAAGCAACAGCCTCTACAAATTGGGTCATCTGTGATGCCCATTATAGTAAGATGCCACTTCAAGGTACAATGACCAGTAAGAAGGCCGATAGCCCTCCTGACACTGTTTCGGTTCAGATTTAAGAGCTCCTTTGCCCTAATACTAGGGCAACCTCTATTAAGTTCTTTCGCAACTATCCTTTTGCATCTAGTAAATATTTTATTATTTTAGACAGTTGGAGGTCAATTTAACTCATTTTACCAAAGATAAACTGTTTAGAGTTTTTTTTTGCAATAATTAACTTTGTTTTTCAAAACATGCCAACTTTCAGCACTTGCATCACTTGAAATAGCTGTCTGTGTTTGAGATTTCAATCCTTTTGCATTTTGTAAATGTTTTGAAATTTTGTAAAGTTGGAAGTTATTTTGATGTTCGTTACCAGAGATTAGTTTATTATACTTTCTATTTTAATGTAATTTATGAAAGAATTGATTTTTTGAAAGAATGCCATCATTGAGCACGTGCAAGTTGCAGAAAATTACTACCTGTGTTTGAGATTTCAATCCTTTAGCTTTTTATAATATTTTATTACTTAAGACAGTTGGCAGTGATTTTAACATATTGCCAAAAATTATCTTGTTTTATACTTTGTTTTAACAGTTTTTTTCGATTCCGAGTCACAACTGACTACAACTGTATTTATGTCGAGGACTGCATACTAAGTGCCTTGCCTTCATTATTTTTTATACCGATTGATTGCAGCACCATCACCGGATCGAACAGTTAATGAGAATTTAGAACTAGACCAAGAGCTAATAGCTACCTGGTGCTAGCACCCCCAGAGGTATCGTTTCACTTGGAGGACATTGAGACCACGAGCATATTTAACGTCGCCCAGTCCCTTTTAATGACGACGGTGGGTCTTTGACCATCGAGGTTCGAACTCGGGACGCTCCGGCCCAGAATCCGACACTCTACCGATCGGGCTACCACGGCCCATTTTAACAATTAATGAAGTATTTTGCTTTTTCGACGCATGCCCAAGGCCGACATTGAATACGAACTATAAATTTGTTTCCCCTGTTTCAGATTTCAGTCCTTTTGCTTCTTGTTATTATTTTAATATCTTTGACAGTTCAAAGTTATCTCAGAGTGTGCCATTTTGATAAGCTAATTCCAGTCAAATAGTTTAATCCTTACTGCTTTATCACTACAAACTTATTTCCATATTTGAAGTTAAATAATTAAATCATTATCAATTATTATCTTAACAGACATTTTAGAAAAAAAAAATCCTTTGCTGCCTATTCTTGTTGCATGCAGCTCAAAAATCCAAACTAAATGGAACCATAGATTTTCAAATTGTTCGGATTTTCGAAAATAACCATGAAAATATTGTCTAGGAAAATAGTATGCCATTTTATCCCATAAATTGGTTATAGGATTGGTTGAGGTAAGTGGGTCAACCCCCTAACACTGAAATATAGATATGGCTTTTATAATTTTTTACACTTATGTTACTTTTCACCACAGTGATTGATTTCATATGTATTTGGACTTCATGGAACTTTTTTCTAACTCTTAGAACTTTTGTCAAAAAAATTTCCAAAAAAATATTTTTTGCGAGTTCAAGCAACATTTTTCAAAGAAAGTGTTTCCAGTTCACTTTTTATAATTTTTATGCTTATAAAACTTTTACGTATTCTTTAACCTAAAGTAAATACTTCAATTTGAATTTTTGCATAAAATATTTTCAATAAGTTATAAAGAGGAGGGGTCCCACTTACCCCTCAAACTTTTGCTGTAAGTGTTAAGTGGGCCCTTCACTATTAGGTAAGTGCCTCCCACCCCCATTATAGTGACAATTTTAAAATCAAAAGCAACTCTGATGGAATGTTTATGAATGAAATAAAAGGTAACTATGAAGATCTAGTAGGAATTGATAGTTAAGCTACAAAACTGCTAAAGATGGTGTGTATTTGTGAAACTGGTATCAAAGAAAACCATTAAGTATTATGTAGCTCTAATGTTGAAAGTTGATGATGCAAATAAACTTTTTATTGGCCTGATACAGGTGATGTTGGAATTATTACTGAGGATGAATGGTGCACCCTTATCCTACTTTAGATGTCACCATTTAGTGTTTCCATTTTTTTTTGACTCTTAATTTTGGCTAATTTACCAAAATTAATCTCAATTAACTGAATTATGTTTAGTCAACATCCTATATATGTGAAAGTAGAATAAACACCTGTAGGCTTTCAATCAATTTCGTAGATGTAATTGTTTTGTTTTATAATTCTCCATCAAACAGATTTAAATGATAGTAAATATTTCATAAACTCATGCATTTACAAAAAACTGTTCCATACTAAAAGTTTACATACTTTATCAAGAAAGACCCTCTTACTACTTTTTTAAATATGGTTGATTTAAATTTAAATAAAGGTGGGGGTGACCCACTTACCCCTTCATTTGGGGTTAAGTGGGACACTCATGTGATTTTCTAAAAAATATAATCGTTAAGAAATTTTAAAGCGATATTTTAGAAAATAATGATGAACTTTTGTTAATACTGTCCAAGGTAAAATAAGTCAGTAAGTTCAAATTTTTTTTTGCTTCAAAATATTTGTAATAGACTTCAAAAACGAACTATTCTAAAAAGAGGTCCCACTTACCCTAACCAACCCTATAATAAGTCTGTTCATAATGTACCATACAATACATAATGTTAAAATATGTACATGCGTTTCTTAACAAAACAAAAACCCGTTGTTTGTGGAACATCAAGAAAAATTTGTTAAAACTATATAGGTGTGCATTCAGATTTTTTATGTTCTACTGTATTAAAATAACTTATTTCGCTTATAAAGAAAATTGCTTGGCAAGAACTCTCTTCGAATGCCACCTCCTCACTATACTGTTTGTTAGATGTGATGTTTCTATCTCAAATTTTTCATTTATTCCAGTCTCCCAATGTATATTTAAATGTTGTTTTTTTCTAAGATTATTTTTATTTTGTCTATTGAACAGTGCCTTGAAAATCTAATACAAATGATAAAAAATTCTTCTTACTACCTTTCAATTTTTTTTTTCGAGGTGTGTTATGTGTTTTTGCACTTGTGTGTGTATGTTTAAGTGTTAATTGCACACACACACACACACACTTATGTAGTTGAGTCAGTATATTAAGATTTATATGCAACTTCCTTTTTTGCAGCGGTTTAATCCAAATATTCTATGTAAAATTAGTAAAGACTCGGAAAAAGTATGTATTTGAAACTTGTTTTTCTCTCTTTTTTTAAATCTAATTATATTTTTCTTATATTTAATGTATTGCTCTCCTGTTTTTAGATAGAACATTTTTGTTGTTGTGCAATTGGAAGTCGTGACCGATCTCTGTCTGTTTGGGTGAGATTTTGACTTTTGTTTGTCTGAATTGTTTGTGGTTCTAATAGAAATCCTTACTAATGTGAAAGTGACTTTGTTTGTTTGCATATTTGTAATTCATTTTTTGGGTCTATGCACTATAGCGGGTTTTTTACGCAAATTCGCAAGAAAGAGATGCAACTTCCGCAAAAATTCGGGTGCTGGAGACCCAGAAAGCCCAAAAGATAAGAATCAGAAAAAAATTCATTAAAAAATTAACAATATGTTTTAACACACAAAATCAGCAGATACACATCTCCATACACATGTTCCGGGATTGCAGGAAACCCCCTTTTCATTGCAAAATAGTGAGCTTTTGGCTGTAAAGACATCCGGTAAAAATTCTCTTTTACTGGATGTCCTCAACATTCCGAAGTTCACTGTTTTGCCCTGAAAAAGGGGATTGTTTTCCTATTTTTCTTTTAGTTGAATAATGTACAGTGAATTTCTTAGTGCCAAAGAACTACATTATTTTTGCTGCCTTTCTTTTTTTAGACTTCTAAAAAGGGTATATGTGTGGTTTCAAAAAGTAATGATGTTCACTGACGAAACAAAAAGAACCACATTCCTACCGGCGAGGAAACAGTTGAACTTTCAGATACTTTGAAATAAGCAGAATCTTTGACTTTAGAGATTCTACAATAATAATTTAAATCTAACATTTAAGAATAACAAAAATTAACGTTTAATTTTTGGTTCGGGTGAATCCAGAAAAAGGTCTTTCTTTCTGCCCTTCATTTTAAAATAAATTGTTAGCTTTTATAGTCTTTATTTTGATTTTTAAAATGATTCTGAAGTTTCTTTTTCAGCTGACTTACATGAAAAGGCCCCTTGTTGTTGTTCATGATTTGTTTTCAAATTCTGTCCTTGATATTTCATGGTAAAAGTTTTTTTTTCTCTTTAATACTGTTAAGATTTTACTTATGATTAAAACTGTTAACTAATTTTTATTTTTCAAAAAATTGTTTCATAGGAGTCAAAATGGTAAAGAGTTAATAGTTTGTTCATGGGATGGTACAGTGGCTTACATTGGTTTTGGAGATGAAGAAATTGGGAAACCAGCTTCAGCTGAAGAAAAGGTAGCAATACTTTTCTTCATTAATCTCTCTTAACAAACATATCTATATGAAAATCATATTACTTGTAACAAATAATAAATAATAACCTCTAAAATAAAAGTTATGGCAAATGACGCTTGTTCAACAATCAAGCTTCAATTAAAGAAAAAAAATACTGTGAAATTTCTCGTCAAAATGATCATTCTTAAAGAAAGCGACACATCAAAAATTCCCGAATAAATTAAACGTAACCCTCTTTTAATACAACTAAAATCCTTGATTATTTTCTGCTGGAAGTACAAAACAAAAAGAAATAAATCACCAAAAAATTTTTAACCCCCCCCCCCCCAGAAAAAAAAAACAATAAAATGAAAGGGGAAATTTTTACCTCAAAACAAAAGCAAAATTTTATTTAGTCACAGTCGAGAAAAAAAATAGCAACCTTCTGAATGGTTTTATTCACGCTAATTTTAAATGAGATGACTCAAACGATAATTTTCAGATATGAAAGTGCAGTTCCATTATGTTTAAAAATGCTTTTAATTTTTTTCCGGTGATTTTACAGCCTTGGTTTTTTTTTGAAATTCAAAGGAAATAAAGCAATTTTAGCAGTATTTTTCGCCGGCTTTCGAATGGGATCTGAATCAAGAAAATCTGATAATTAATTCAGGTAGAAAGAGCCATTGAATGCTATTTTCGGGTCTTAAAATTCAAACAGTTTGGTATTTTTTTTGCCTTTGAAACCACCCCTACGTTTTTTCTGGGTGCCCAAGTACCTCCATGCCAAATTTGATCGAGATCCGAAGTAAACTGTGGATTTGTTTAGGGAACATACATACACACATATATGCACATATATTCTATGTTTTATTTATATAGATATTAGAGAAAGGAAAATTACAACAGATCTTTCTTCTCAATGATTTTCTTCACGTTACAAATTTTAGTAAAGGCTTTGTTCAACAATGACCATGATCAACAATGAATTTCTAATTGAACGCTTACCTTCATTTTAGTGCAAAATTAGTTAAACATTTATACTTTACAGTCTAATTACATTGGAACAAATTTTATCTGATGCAGAAAAATAAGGGTTTTTTTTCCCCAATTTTTGCGAGCATTTTTTTTTGCCCTCATATTATAGAAAATGCCATTTTGATTCATAAAATTAAAATTTGGTCAGTTCGGTTCTTTTTTGGCATTCGAAAACCCCCCTATGTTCCTTCATGGGTGGCCAAGTACCTCCCTGCCAAATTTTGGTCGAGTTTCAACGTAAACTGTGGATTTGTATAGGGAACATACACACATATATACATATACTAGCTGCATTGCCCAATTTTGCCCGGTCTACCTTGAAAATAACCATTGTGTCAAGTGAATAATATTCAATAACCAGGCTTATATATAAGAAAAAAAAACTATCATGCAAAATTTCTCCTCCAAACAATGAGGACAGATTTTAAAATACTCTTTAAGAAATTAAAATAAAATGAGAAAGAGAGATTTAAAAAGCGTAACCATGGAAACACAAAATAAAATAAGTTTAAGAATTGAAAGTGAGAAAGATGGAAATAAACAATGGATTCAAAAAGCGTTACTGTGAAAACGCAAAATAAAATGGCTAAAAACTTGGAATAGAGAACAGATTTTTGAATTTCATTTAATTCGCTTGTAACTTTTTTTCCTAATCAAGATAGAGGGTTAAGCTTTCGACCTTAGGTCAAATTAGATGTGGAGTAAATAAAAGCAGCTCTTTCTAATGGTGTCAAAAAGAAAACTGTGGGAGGATTCCTTCACTTTTTATTGATAGATTTAATGAGAAAGTAGTGCCTATAAATTTCAGCTAAGCCTGAAAAAAATAGTTAAGAACTTGAATCACTCCCACCGTAATTAAGTTAGAAATTAAAAAAAATTGTGTAGAACGCGAAAAATTCTATTCTTCCCAACAATATGTAATATTAATATGAGAAAGTAATTTTTCACTCCCATATTCGGGAATTTATGTGAAAATTGGGCTTAAATTAGAATACAAAAAGAACTACTTGTCGAACTTCTTTGAACTCGTCTGCAAACCTTTCGGGGGCTGAAAAAAGATACTGTGAAAATTTTGGCGAAATCTGCCGGTTAGTTTTTGAGTTTTACACGTTCAAACAAACAGACACTTTTTGGAGACTTCATTTTATACTATTTCAATAAATTACGGAGTAGAATTCTTTCTCGTTTTATTACTTTCTCGGGCATAACAAAATGTAGAATAAAATATTTCCATTATGTCTCGCTTAGAGCATAAAAAGGAAAATTCTTGTGTTTCCCTGATAATTTTAATTAATTTTAAAGCAACTACATTCTTCCTTATGAAAAAATAATACTGTTGTGTATATGTTACTTAAACTTCGACTGTTCTAAAAATGTCCAAAGGTTTTACCTAAAGCATATTTAATTTTTTTTCTTTTCAAGTTTTTTCTTTGTGCGCAGTGAGGAAATTTTTGATTAATGAGCAATAACAAATATTTTCTGTGAGTGCTAGCAACTTTCAAAAGCTTAGTTATGGCATGTTTGTATTAAAAATATTCAATTCAGAAATGGCTAATTTTGCACAATTTTAGAACACAATGAGTAGACATATGCTTATGAGCAGACTGCCCATTTTTATCCATTAAATCATATGCATTAACTTTCAGAATCATTTACATCAAAGTTTATATGGAAAAAGTATGGCCATGACAAATCATACTGCTTCATCTGCTTTATCTGTTGTTGAAAATCCAGAAATTTTAAAGTTTCAAGAAGAAATAAAGATTAAAGAAGAAGAAGAATCCAAAGACGCATCTGACAACTGTACATCTCCTACTTTACCTGTTTTAAATGAAATTGGTATTCCAAAGCTAGAACTTCAATCATCATCGAATTCACAGTGTAGCAGACCATTACCTCATATAAAAGTAAGTTTTGATGGATTGTATTATATCAGTTAAATTAAAAGCTGTGGTGTTTATTGTCCTGTAATCTTTTTACAAAAGCAGTTGCAGTCAACTCTCGATAACTCGAAGTCCCACGGGATCGGCTAAAACATTCAAGTTATTGATAGTTTGAGTTATGGGAAGTTTTAACAAGAGTCTCAAGATTTTGGGACCTGATGAAAACTTGGAGATAAAGGAATATTCAAGTTATAAGCTTCGAGTTATTGAGATCCCACTGTATTTTCATTTAAGTTGAACTTTATTGCAGAAGCATACTGCTGTGAGAAGGTAAATGGTAGTATCTAAAGAAATCCCAAGTAGCATCAACTCATCGGATTTTGCTCGGTCGATCATCGACTCCTCCTAAACTCATCACGTAACGCACGCTGATATCGTTGCGATCAGATTCCGAGAACCTGTTTTCGATGAGCTGTTTTTCATCGAAAAACGAAATCGTAAGGATCAAATTTTCCGATTAGAATTTGCCGGTCAAAATTTCATTTGAAAAAGAGATCGTAACAATCAAATTTTCCGATGAAAATTTGCTGAGCTACATTTCATTCGGAAAAAGAGATCTTAAGGATCAAATTTTCTGATGAAAATTTGCCAAGTTACATTTCATCGGTAAAAAAGTAGGTCGTTTAAATTATCCGATAAAAATTTTCCCAATGTAAAATTTTTGGAAATCTCCCAACTTAAAATAGGATAAGTTTTATTATTCGAATATCCGACTATTGATCAAACGTAAGGCTATACGGATCAACATTCAGGGTTGAGAATCGGAGGAAAAATGACTGAGACTTCGACTCCAAATCCGACTCCTGGATTTTGGAAGGGTTTACTCCGATTTGCTGCAAAATCAATTCAACTTTAACTCCACGATTCCAACACCGATTACCTCACTGGAATTGCAAACAAAATGAGACTCTGACACTTGAATGATTTCTCTCTATCTCCAAAACAATTCCACTCCGTTCAATTTGACTCCCAAAATTTCCGACTCGATTTGCGGGCAAAATGATAGACTCCGACTCTTCATTAGCTGGCGCCACAAGTATATTCACTGAATAAAATTCTCATTTGCCGTTCAGAAATCTGTCATGGCCTTGCCCCCCGATAGATGTCGCCACAAATGATTTTCTATTTAACACATTATTTTCCTCCTTGAAAAGAGCATTACTTGTCTAGTGGTTAGCATATGAATCTCGTATTCCAGAGGCCTAGGGTTCGATTCCCGGCAAAAGCGACTTAGATTAAACTCATAAAACGTTCATCAAAAGTAAGAAATTAGAAATTTAATTAACAAGTTATAAAAAAAAAATTAAAATATATTAAATAATTGTCCCAAATGACGTCATCCGAAAATACCATTCCTGAAAGTTTTCAAGATTGTGGAAGGGTCACGTGATCATTCAAGATGGCGGACCCCTTTCCCACTGTTAATTTTTTTTCCTCCTGCTTGTCCCATGTATCGCGGTTGTTACTACTTCTCATCGTATTTTCATCCTAAATTCATCGCCTCGGAACAGCACTGCTCGTATATTGCTCCAAATCTCATCGTATTTTCATCCAAAATTCATCGGCTCGGAACAACCCTGCTCGTATATTGCTCCAAATCCCATCAGTATAGGGAGCAAAATTCATCGAATTTCGATGATCGGATTCTACTATTGCCGATGAGACTTATTGGAGCGATTTCCGATGAAAACTCATCGGAATCCAATCATCGGCCGATCAAAGTTTGATCGGATTTCGATGAATGGCCGATGAGTTGATGCTACTCGGGATGAGTTTTCGAAACATTGGAAAAAAACAAGTTTCAGATTCCTTACTAACTAGGAAAATGTGGGAATTTAACTTTTTTTGTGCTTTGTTATCAGTGCCAACCAAATGGGCAAACTTGTACAATATAGCTGAAGTACATTAGATAACTAAAATGCAGAAAAATGAAAGATGAAAAATTGTTGATACTGCCCATTACGTTCCTATAGTGGCGTAGGAGTTTTTAAGTTGTGCTTAAATAAGTTATATGCAAGCTAAGAAACTGGATATTTATATTTTCTGGCAAGAGATGGAATATTAAATTCTGAGGCAATATAGGAAGTTTCTGTTCCTTAATACTGCATTGCACATACAATTGAAGGGTGTAATCAGGTAATACATTAATTCTTCCTTGTAGTTTTAAGTTGAAGTTCATGCATATATCATTACGCTATCAGCTTATATAAATCATTTGAATGAAGTGTTCATAGTTGGATTTTTTTTTCAATTATTCATGGTTTGTGTAACTTTTTTCATTTTGTTTTAATATCTCTTTTATGCAGTTGGAATTTATTCTCAAGATGATCTTCATCAGGGGCGCCGACTTGTAAAAATTATTCAGGGGGGAAGGGCTAGATGTCTTCAGAGGTCAAATGGGGTATGTAATCCTATGGAGCTTCCCCCACCCCTCTCCACCCACCAAGAAAAAAAAAAGAAATTGTACCTTGAAAATGCTAGTTTACACATTTTCTGTTGCACAATTTTAAAAACCAGCAATAAGTAACATGGTATTTTTAAGGTAAATAATTTAAAAATTGGCATACAAATTTTATAGGATGGATTGTATCTTATAAGATTCATTACTAGAATATGGGCTCACAAATCTGGAAAATTGCGTCATACATATACAGGTATAGAACAAAATAATATTAACACCCAGAAAAAATTGAGTCTTTTTCGACCCTGAAATAAACGATCGCCACGTGTTGCAACAGTTTGCCACCTAGTGGCAGTGGTAGGGAAGGTATCAATCATTTCACAATGAGGGTTGCATGGAAAAATTCTGTATTTAGCAAAGCTTGATGATGTCCAATCTTTCAGACGTGAAAAGAGACATGATAATTGGAGCTTGTCTCACTGAAAGTCTGTCCAGAACAGCCAGTCTTATGGGTGTTTCCAGGGCCACTGTATCAAGGGTTATGACAGCTTCTACAAATCTGGGTAAGGTGTCTTCTGCGAGAAACAACAGTGGGTGAAAGTCAAGCTTGAAGAATTGTGATAAACGAAGGTTGAAGAGGATTGTCTCCCGAAAACACAAGACTACACTGCCGCAGTAAACGTTCGAAATGAATGCCTGCTTTCAGAGCCTCGTGTCAATGAAAACTAACTGGAGTTGCATGTTGCACACATTCATGGCAGAGTAGCTATTCCAAAACCGTTAGTTTGGGCACAAAATGCTATGAATAGACTACAGTGGTAGAGAGACCACCTAAACTGGACACAACTGCAATGGGAACAAGTCATATAGTCTGACGAGTCATCATTTACTTATTCCTGACCACCAAGCGAGTGTTCGTCTGCCGAACACCAGCAGAAGCATATCATATCGAGTGCTTGGTTCCTAACATGAAGCATGGAGGGGGTTCTGTGATGGTGTGGGGAGCAATATATTCTCATGGATTGTGGTCTCTTGTTGTCCTGAGGGGGAGAAGTCTCACAGCTGCACATTATCGAAACATTTCCGCCAATCGCCTTCCCCCTATGATTCAGACTTATCTTTCCGGAAGAACGTCTGGTGTTCCAAGATGACAACGCCCTTATTCGTATGCACAACTCTTGTTCAAACATGGTTACATGAGCATGATGTGGAAGTGGAACTTCTAACGTAGTGTCCCCAGTCCCCTGATCTGAACATCATTGAGCCTTTGTGGGGTTTCTTAAGAACAAAGTCCGAGCGGGTTTTTCTCCTCTATGCACTCTTTCTGACCTCGAGAGGGTCTTACTGGAGGAATGGGTGTGAATTTCAATGAACTATATTCAAGACCCTCAATTGTTAGTCCCACGTCAAATATAAGTCGTCATTTGGGCAAAGGGTGGCCTAACCCCTTGTTAATACAAGATTTTCCTTTTTTGGCAGGTGTTTCTATTATTTTGTCCTATACCTGTATACGCGGAGAAAAACAAAGGGTTTTCTACAAAAAGGGGGTAACTCCAATTTCAATGTTTTCAAAGACTTTGCATAACACCAATCCTTTTCTTTCTTGCTAATATTTTAATAACTTTCCTTGTATGCTTCTCAATCCGGTTGTACATGAGAAGTTATAAAATTGTTAAAAAGCTTAGAGTGTGATTTGGTGTTTTAAGCATTAACGCAAACCTTTTGAAAATGGAAATTTGGAGCCACCTCTTTTTTCTTTTCCATAAAACTGTTTCAAAACATTATTGTAAAAAATGGCATTTTGAGGCCATCTTTGCTAACAATGGGTATTATGGACAAGGAGACACTATTTAGAAACACAATAACTATTTTATTTTCAAGACAAAACATCTCTCACCATTCTGAAACACGCCACTGTCAAATCGAACCATTTCGAGCTGGCATACCTTTTGAGCTCGAGTTGAGTTGCAACACAACATTGAAAACAATTATTACGAAATAGAAATACGTGGAGTGATAAATTATGCACAACAATGGGGTTCAGAGACTTTTCCCGAGTAATTGTTTTTGAAACTTAATTTTCAAAATCACAATTTTAAATGAACTTCAAATATGTCAGGTAAAACGGGGATGGGGGACTCTCTCCCAGAAAATTTATAATCTCTGCCCTAAAAGTTCATTTGGCTATCTTTGATGACATTAGGCCAAAAAAAAAAAAAAAAAAAAAGGATTCCGAGCCCTAGAAAATTTGAGAAATTGAAGTTCTGAAAATGAACTTTTTACTTTTAGTGATGTAGAACAAAGTGAGATTCTAAGGCTTTCCCCTGAATTTTTTTTTGAAATTAAAATCCTACTATAGGGTATATTTCATAAAGTTAGGGGAAGGGGTGGGGATTGAAGCCCTATCAAGAAAATGATTCGAAATTGATTCCTAAAAATGCAATTTTGTGTCCCCTTTAATGATTTTAGGGGAAGAAATGGCGTTCGGTACTCCCCTTAAGAAATTTCAAGTAATTGAAGTTTTTAAGACTCAATTTCAGTGTATAGACATTATAGAAAGGGGGTTTTGGGGACTTCCCCCCTAATTTGACCTTTTTTTAAGTGTAATTTTTCAAGTAAAGCATCGATCACAAAAGGTAGAGCATTGCTATCCAATGGCTATCCCCAGGCTATTGCCCTGGAGGCATGTAGTGGACATACATTGCTTGAGGCTGTAAATTTAAAGCTAACTTTTGAAGCCTACCAAACTCAACCTTCATATTTGACTCACCCCAAAGCAATTCTCTTAAGTCATGAAAAATAAGTCTGGGCGGACGAGAACATCTTTTAGCGTATTAAATAGAGTCTTAGCGTTAATATTTTGAGTTTCATATAGGCCTGCAGATTTCTCAAAAATGTCACAATTCTCATTGACACTCGATATGCAAAAATAAATTCGTCTTCACATAAAGCACTCCTCAAGCACCACTCCCTCTAAAAAATGACCCACTCAAATATAAATTATTGGGGGGGGGGGACAAGCCCTCCGAAGCGCCATGAAGTCGGAGCTAGTGATCTTCATGCTTACAATTTTACATGGCAGAACCGTTCATACAGGGTCGATCCTAGCAGGTGTGCAGGGTGTGCACCGCACAAGGGCGGCCAAAGCAAGGGGCGGCTGCGGGCCGCATCATGTAATTCTTATAATCAAGCAAAATTCCTCAAGAATTTCTCACAAGATAACTTATAATAAATCGAATAAATATGCTGAATTTTAAATGTTGAATTATCAAAGTACGTAAATTTCGATTTCCCCACAGCATAGCATAGTTTAAGAAAAATAGAATGCTAGGAAACATTTTGTTGGTTCATTATCCATTAATATCTACTCTTTACACACTTTCTTCATTTGGTTGCAAAATTTGTGACAGAACCATTAATCAGGCATGGATACAGGGGAGGAAAAATGAGGGAAATGGCCCCCCTCCCGAAGCATGAAAGGGTGCCTTCTAAAAGAAGCACCGAGGGCGCCCACTAATGTTCCCCCCCTTCCCCCAAACTTTTATAGACCTAAACAATGAAGACATATTTTATTTATAAAAAAGAAGCTATACTGATTAGATACTCTCGCAAGCATTTCAAACAACAAATTCTGTGTTCAATTATCGTGGATGCGTGGGGAGAAAGTGGAAAATTGCGACTCCCCTGGGAGTCAAACATATTTGAAAGACGAACTAAAAATTTGTAATTTTCCCCCTTTTTGGTAATTTTTTCTAATTAAAATCCCGAATGAACTACCCGGTTTCTCATCAGGTAGGGCTCTTGCACCGGGAAGCAAATTTAAATGTAGCTCCAAAACGAAGATCCAAAAGGATACCATGACCTCCTTGACGAGACTAAAGGTTTAAAATTGCGTTTCTAGGACTTAAATTTCGGAAACTTTCTCTGGTTGAACCACCAATCTTAAGGACCCAATTAAGTCTCTGATTCACCCCTTCCACCTTGACTTATTCAAACATAGCCTAAAAATGTTGGCTCTAAAATCCAAAATGTAATTTTAGAGGACAGCTTTTCCTAATGTGATCAAAAATTGCTTAATGACATTTTTCGGATTTCTTTTTCGGAATTTTTGCGATTGAGGGCCCCGAAATCCATTCCCAAACATTACTACCAAAGACGGTCTCAATTAGCGTCTTTAGAGAGAGACCTCTAATCCCACCCTCTCTCACTTAAAGTATTGAAAAACAAACTAAAATTGCGTTTTTCAAACATCAGTTTCAAGAACTTTCGGAGAAGGATTCCGGATCCCCCTTTTCTCCAACCCTATCACTATACACCTCAAAATTTCGTTTTTAGACGGTTCCGTGGAGCCACAGAACCTTTCCTGCCTAAACTAGCCTGAAATTGACTTCAGTTTCAAAAAACAGTTCGTAAGGGCACACTGAACCCCCGCCCGCTCTTTGTCTCATCGTTCTCAAACAATGCCTAAAATATGATTTTGGGACTTCAATTTCTAAGAGATTCCGGATTAGAACTGCCTGGCTTATGTAACTTTTCATGGCACTGGGGCATACCCATCAATGGTCGAGGTGAGGTGGACAAAAGTCAACAGTTGTATTTTTTAGATATTAATATCGAAAAATATCCGAAAGATCCACCGAAACTTTCTAGTTTCATTAACGTTATCAAAGATAATATATAATTGCGCTTTTAGAAGTATCTGCTTGGGAACCCCAAAACCGTTTCTTCCCAAAAATAGCCCATAATGGATTTTAGTTCCGAAAAATATTTCGGTTCAGAACATTTTCACGTTACCCCTATCGTTTTCAAATATAGCCAACAATGGGGTTTTGAAACAATAGTGCCAAGAAACACCCGGAGGAAGGCCGCCAGATCCCCTACCGTAAGCAAAGACAGCCTAAATTTGCGTTTTAAACTTCAATTTCCAAAACTTTCGATGGGAGACTATTGAATCTCCCTCCCTCTAGCAACGTCAACAAATTTAACTTAAAATTGTGTGTTTAAAACTTCAGTTTTGGAAAATTTTCTGGACGAGTGCGATCCTTCCTCAGCTACGCTCACCAAAAATAGCTTCGAGTTGATTTCAATTTTGAAAGAATTTTAGAAAAGAACTCCAACATTACTTTTCCCTGAAGTCTCGAAAAAGTTCCTAAAATAGCGATATTTGACTTCAATTTTGAAAAATTCTCCATGCACCTTGAATATACCCGATTCTTTTGTCCTTGCAATGGAACACAACCAAAGATGAACTAAAACTATTTTTTATACGCCAATTTCGATATTCACGGAGCAATCCCCCCTCCTCCATCCTTCCTCTGATGTCACCGAAGACAGAGTATAAAATGCGTTTTTAACGACTAGTAAATTTTGGCATCTATTACTTTCTTAAAATATATAAATTGTACCTAAGGAGTTTCTTACTATAAAACTTTTCTTCCTTCTTATAAGTTCATCATCTATTTTCTGTTTTTTCTTAATTAGAACTTGGTACAGAAATTTGAAGAAAGATTTATATGGACGTTAAAGATTGGTCAAAATATGCAAATTACTCTTGAGGGGCGGCACATTAGGTTTTTGCACACGGGCAGCTGACACCCTAGGATCGGCCCTGCGTTCATAATTTTAATTAAGTCACTTAAATATTAATTTTTCCCTGGTAGAAGATACACATCATCACTAGTATTCAAAATACACAATACATACAATGTGTATGGTATATTAACGATGAATGTTTTATTTTTGCTCCCTGCAGAGAAATGTAGAAATGATGAGCTTGATACTACTCCCCTGGTAGTATTTTAATCAATATAAAGATTGAATGAATTGGTGTATGTTATTAGTGATTAGTTTTAAGTTTTTAAAAAAGTCTTATGAATTTTTTTAGGGGCCTACAGATAAACAAATTGAAACAAGGCTGGCAGATGGAAGAAGAAGAATAACACCATTATTCATTCCTCCGCCTCCTGACATTGGGTAAAGTTTTATTGGATTTTATTAATGACAAAATTCTAGGGCAGTGTTTTGCAACCTTTTTACTTCTAACGACTACTTGGTATGCTTCTGAATCGTAAGTTATGATATCCATTTATGATGACCACTTATGATAGAAATAGCATTTTCACAACAATTATGTTAGGTGAAATGAGATGAATCTAAAAGTTTTCTTTAATAATTTAATTACAACTGTAAAAATGATATAGATTAATTTTCACTAGCTCTTCACAGACCACTAGAAATTGTCCACAACCACAGGTTGAGAATCACTGTTCTGGGAAATCCACTTATTTATCTACAGGTCAAGCTTCACTGTTGCTATTCTCCACATGACAACTGAGTTTAGAAATGTTGATTGAAAAGCTTTGCAACAGTTGTCATTTTTTATTCACATTTTCTCCCTTTCTCCAAAAGAGAGAGAGAAAGAGAAATTCCCTTTGCCATCTGAAATACAGTGTTAAAATCCGAACATGTGCCTTGTCGTAAGGGTTACCCTTTTTTTGATCCGAAAGGTGTGTGAATGTTTACTGCAATAGTGCTTGTGCTTTCATTATTTTGTCTGTTACGTTCAAAATAGGAGATTTTTTCCTAGTACGTTAGTCATTATTGAAATTTTATTCATTGCAAAACAAAATTTTACTAAAGGGATCTTGATCATCCAAAAGCAGAATGTTTTTTTTATAAGTGAAGAAAAACTAAGTCCATATAGCCATCTGAATAATGAAAGTACTTGTGAATAACAAATCACTGTATTCTTTGTTTTTCACAGCCAGGGTTTGTGATTTTATTTTCATGGAAAAAGTTGTTTTAAAATTTCATCTGATTTCAAAAAAATGAGTCAGTGGAATTTGTTTTGGTCTTATTGTAATGTATATTTTTATAAGGCTATACAGTCAACTCTCAATAACTCAAAGTCCCAAGGGACCGGCTAAAGCCTTCGAGTAATCGGTAGTACTAGTTATTGGAAGTTACTTTCCCGAGTCTTCTGAAGAATAAATTTTCTTTTCTTTTTCAAGAATGGTGCATAGTGGATAGACTGTAATGTTTATAGTTTGGATAAAACTGATTTTTAGTACTGCGCAAAAATATTTTTGCAAAGAATAAATTTTATTAAGATACTTCGAAAAAGGCAGTTCTTTTTGACTGCTTACATTTTTTATCGCATCTTAAAATATTAAGTTTATGTGTCCTAGATCCAATTTCTTCTTTGATTTCAGTTCATATTGCTTTTTAACGTCTTTTTGTCCTAAAAGTAGGTTATTTGAGTTATCCGAAAATGAAGACTACCTTTTCTCTGTTTTTGTCAAAATTTTAAATTTCTCAAAGATAAACCAGAAACAAAATTTTAGGTCGTCAGCCTCGGCAAAATGTAACCCAATCGGCTTACGCAATCTTGCAACACTGTGTGCATTAAGGAGCAATATTGTAAATAAATTGTACCCCTCATACAAGCTGGTAAGCAAAGCATTGTGCTAAAGGGAAAAAACGAAATTTTTTCCTTCTTTTTTGCTGCATTTTTATGCATAAAATGGAAATGAAACTCGCATAAAAACTTCAACTTAAAATGAGTACATTCGAGATAGAGACAACTTTGTATGGGAAACACTAAATTATTTTGGGACTGACCTAAATCTTCGAGATAAAGGAATATTAAGAGCTTTTAGGCTTCGAGTTATTGAGAGTCAACTGTATATTTTTTTTGAGGGTGAGGGATTTTTATTTTGTTTTGATTGTAATGAGAATTTTAATTTTTTTCCCCCTAGTTACAATTTGTTTTCAAAATTGGATTGTTTTCTCTTTTTGTGCAGAGGGGGTTTGGGGGAGGAGCTTCAGGGACTACTTTCATTGTTTTAAGAGGGATTTTTATTTCTTCATGAAATACATTTCAATTTTAGGTTAAATTGTGTATCATTATTTCAGTTGAAGAAAATTATTATTTTTTTTTTTTCAGGGAGGGAGAAGAGGTTTCAATTAATTCAGGGAACTCCCTCTAAATCTTTAGCATGAACACAGCCCTGTTGTTACAGCTAATGTTGTTTAAAAAATAGGTTGTATATTAGATGAACTGGACGGACTGTAGGGGGGGCAAAAAATGCCTATAAACATGTAAACTGTTGACTGAAGTTTGCATTGTGTTTCAGCTAACTAGTTTATGTGAAATGAAGAACTAAAGTTCATACTAATATATACTACTAATAATAATATAATTGAACCAGAATTACATACCTTGGGGATACTAAGTGGTTTCGGTTATACACAGTTAAAAGATTTGACACTATTATTTTATTTTACGCGAATGGGGTTTAGTTTTACAGATGCGGCATTGCAAACATATAAACTTTACCCCTCTTTCAAAATTCAAACTTCCAACATTGCAGATAACAAGTAACTAACTGCCTTTCTGCGTGTTAATAATAGAGCTCGGGCCACTGCTGATATTTTTTGTGGTTGGTTCCAGAGTTCTTTCCAGAAGTAAAGTTACTCAACTCATAAATTCAGAGCTCACTAGAAGAAGTGCTTTTAGAAGTGACAAAGAAGAACGAAACCAACGAGGATATTGACATTGATGACACACAACCAAAAGCTTTCACACGGAAAAATTTGAGTCATTTCTTGATCTGATTGATTAGTGAGGAAAGATCCTGCCAGGAAATTTAGCAAGTGATCATGGAAGCGTTAATGCCCCACAAAGAACTACTCATGGTCGTTGTGCATATGCATTAGAAAAAGTACATGTTAAACTTACTATATTTATTTATCTATCAGTAGAATAAGTATTTTTTATTTTCCTCCACAGAATTTAACCCCTATTTTAATACTATTATTAAGACTTAATTTACGCGGTTTTGGTTTACGCAGCATTTTCGTGTAACGTTACCCCCACATAAGACGAGGGGGGTCGAGTTTTTTGAACATGAATTTTTTCAGTACGGTATACTGGTTAACAGGAAGTGATAATAAAATGATTTTAATGTTAAGAACAATAGAGCAATATTGAAGTTGAGACACAAATGTTATCTACTATAAAATGACCGACCTGATTGAAATAGTCAAAAAACAATGGAAGCAAGAAAGTTATATTAAAACACATATTTCCTTCAAATTCCGCTCTTTAAAGTAACCAAGAAAACTTTTTAAATTGAGCTAGTATTTATTTAGCGTCATTAAAAAGTATAGTCGCAATCCACAAAACAATTTATTCTTCTTCCCTCAAATTTTACTTGTAAGTGTAATATTTTCTTTTTCGCTTTCTATAACCGATCTACATAATATTGAACTTAAGACCAATGATAAATATATCTCATCAAATCCTGTCTCAATTTCTTGAGAAGCTGAATTGATCATTTTATTCAAAATAGTGATTTAATATTTTGACTAAAACTTCATGTGGTTTTGTCACCTCTTCTACATTGGCATACAGTAAAAACTGTTATGGAAAGTTGTGTCACAAAGTTTTACACCTTGTTCAAGGGCTCAAGCATGCATAAGTGGGAAAATTACTAAGAGTTTCAAATGTCAATCCAAGAATTATGGTTAGCAGATTGAAACTTTTGTGATCGAGTGTAGTATTGTTCAAAAAAAAAAAAAAAATAAATAAATAAATAAAAAAAAACGCTCTGCAGTATAAATAAAGTAAACAAAAATTCAAGAAAAGTCTATTTAACAAACAAACTCTGCTATTAAAATGACATCAAATTTTCTATCTTTGAAAAGGTCGCTTTAAAGTAATTCTTCCAGGGGGCTTTTATAGATTTAACTTTTGAATACCATCGTGTGTCACTCAGAGATTGTCAAGTAAAGAGCCTCAAGATATATTTGTTGATATGAAAGTATTTTTCAATGTGGGATGTTTTTCATAAAGAGCATATCTTTACAAATAGTTTCTAAGAAAGCATATAATGCATCGAGTTACTAAAATATGTTTCTAGTACAAGGAATCAGTGACCACTTATTAGCTAAACAGTAAGTTATAATATGAGCATAAAAAATTATGTAAAATGACATGGAGTTTACGCGTAAAAATTGTGCAGTCTGAACACTGTACGGGCATCTCATAGAACAGCGTTTCTTGAATTGTGTTCCACGGAACCCCAGGGTTACACGGAGCTCTCTCAGGGGTTCCATGAGACTTGCATGTTTTCTTTTTACGCAATTCAAATTTGTTCTCTAAAACATCGATAAAACTCACTTTTTCAAAATTAAAATTAAATTTATTTTTACTTTCGTATATTATAAACGCGGGCTACTTTGGCCCTAGGGTCCTTCTTTGGATCAAAGGGAGAAAAAGATACATCCTCTGTCAACCTTTAGGGCGTAATTTTTACGAATATTTTGACAAATTCCCCTAACGAGCATCCCCACACACTTTATTATCTATACCAAGCAGTTCTATAGCTCTGCTAAAGAAGCAACACTAAGGCTCTAAGTTCATTGTGCTAACATGTGCCTTCATAACCTCTCAATCTTCTCTATGTAGAAACAGTTCTACATCAGCTAAGAGTTTTTTTAAGTATCTATTAATGAGTACTGTTTAATACTCCATGCCTAATATAGTTATACTTCTATTTAGTTTTTTTTATTTTAAATTGGCAATGACAACATATCTCTTAACCTAAAAATTACGACTTACTATGGCCCAGCATTAAAAAGTGAAAAAATCCGCCAGAGAGATTCGGAAAAGTAAAGAATAGCTAAAACTAAAAGGCTCTAAACAGGAATAATATAAAAACTTGGAATTCTCGGCAACGGATAGAGAGAGAGAGAGATTGCAGACTCAAGTTCTCAGGGTTCAGTTGCATGGCTTTCATTGTGGAAGATGAAGAGGAAGTAAAAGTTGCAGAAAGTTAAGAATAAGGTTTACCCACCTGCATCTACTTCTTATAAATATATTTTAATTTGTTGGAAAGTTTAGGGAATTTTATTATTGTAGAATGGAATGAGCTCAGGTTTCCAATGATAGCTGTTCATGCAAAAGAAGGAACGAATGTTGAGAGCATGGAATGCCCCAAAAAGTTTCGGAAGTGATCAAAATTTTAGGATCATTTGTTTTAAGAATGGTGTTTTATTACAATTATTCAACCTCCAAAACTGATGGAAGTATGACTGTTCTCCATCAGTAGTTTATGAGACAATAACTAGGTATGCATACACATGCGAAAAAAAAAAAAAAAATTAACTTTCCTTTAAAAAACCATGTGTGACTCAAACATCAAATAAATATTTTTCTCTATAAGCACACTTATTTCTTTGCTTCTAGTTAGTTCTACAATGATTTTAAATAGGGAAAACCACTTTGGGCCAAAGTAACCCAAAGGCAAGGGTAACATTGGCCCAAATAAAAAACAATAATAAAGGGTGAAAATACTTGGAAATAAACTGATCACTACTCAAAAATTAAATTAAGAGATCTCTAGATGTCAGGGGTCAAGATAAACAGATGTTTAGTATTATTAGTGACATTTCAAGCAAGTGGTCAGTCATTATAATGGGGGATTTTAATTTTCCAGGAATTGATTAGAATAATTTTTACCATAATAATAGCAGAGAAGAGGAATTTTTGAAAGTAATTGGTGACTGTTTTTTAGATCAAATTGTAACTCAGGGTGCTCGACAGGACATGATTTTGGATCTAGTTTTCTGTGATATGGAAGGTTCTGTTCAGGGGTTATGTATAGGGGAACACATTGGAGATAGTGACCACAACAGTATTAGGTTTGGGATTAAATTAGATATGCACAAAGTAGAGAATTTTAGGTTTGTGCCCAATTTCAGAAATACTGATTTTGGGGCGCTTAGGCAGAGTTTGAAAGCAGTATTTTCTTCTGGATTGGACAATAGCGATGTGAATCTTCAGTGGGCAAAGTTTCAGGAAAAGCTAGCGAAAACGGTTGGGGATCATTTTTCCTTTAGGAGAAAGGGTGTCAACACTAAAATCTGGCCAATGTGGTTCTCCAGGGAAACTAAAGACGCTCTAAATTACAAGCAAGCTGCTTTTCATAGGTTTAGAGAAACTGGTCACAGTGCAGATAGGCTGCAATATTGTAAGGCAAGGCGTAAATTTAAGTATTTGGTACGGATTCAGAAAAGAGAGTTGGAGCAAAGACTGGCAGATAACATAAACAGGAATCCCAAGAGGTTTTTTGCATACGCTAATTCGGGGAAAGTTCGAAATAGTCATATTGGGCCACTGGTTGATGAGCACGGAATTTTAATTCAGGACGATAGTGATATTGCTAATGTTCTTAATAACTTTTTTTGGAGTGTTTTTAACGATAACTTACATAGAAGTTTGGTAAGACCTCATTTGGAGTATGCTGTTCAGTTTTGGTCTCCTTTTCTTAAGAAAGACATTAACGTATTGCAAAGGGTTCAAAGGCGGGCTACAAGGCTAATAAAAGGACTTTCTCACTTAGACTATGATTCCAGGCTTAGAAGGCTAAAAATGTACAGTCTTGAGCAAAGAAGAGACTGAGGGGACATGATTCAGTTGTTTAAATTTATTAAAATGAAACATGTTACGGGGCTGAAGTTTAGCACTGAATACAGGACAAGGGGTCATTGTTTTAAGCTATTTAAATCTCAGGCTAACATGGATGTTAGGAAAAATTATTATTTTAGCAGGGTAGTGGAACCTTGGAATAGTTTACCAGAAGAGGTGGTAATGAGCAAGGGAGTAGATAGTTTTAAGAGGGCCATTGATCTTCACTGGGGATTGTAAATTGACTAGGACCAGTCTAGCTGGGCCCAGAGCCTGTTGTTGGTCGTCACTTTTGTATTTGTATTAATGTGTAAAACAAGTTTCCTTAGCTTGGAAATATGAATAGTTACAAAATTGAGAAAAGAATGAGAAAAGTTCCAAAATCTGGGGCAAGGTAGCCCGCGTTTAGGGTACTAACCTCAGCTGTATTACCCATCAAGATTTGTCTCTATAGGAATAATTTAATTTGTTGCCTAAAATAATGCAAATTTTAGACTGTCAAAAATTGTTGAGATTGTGCCTTCAAGAATCTATCCCAAAACACCTCTTTCTCACCTAATATCTTCACAGATAGCCTAAAATTGCGTTTTAAAAACTTCTATTTCGAATCATTTCCAGAAGAAGCTTTTAATGCCCTAATATCACCAAAGATATTTTAAAATTCATTTCAATATTAAAAAAAAATGGGGGGGGGGGAACTTTGTCTGGACGTCAACATATAGTAACATCTCAGTCCATAAGTAATAAATAACTGAAAAATTGTCGAAAAGTTACAGACATTCTAATTTGTAAGGTTTAAAAACTTCTTCTGCATAAATTTAAGTGAATTATTAATAATAGTGTAGGTAAGTATTTCCTTTTCTAATTGAAAAAATATTTTAATCATAAAACTCATTCACAAGTTTTGAGGTTATTTTCCCCTTTAAAAATATCCAGAATTACAAAGAGGAGTGCATTGATACCTTACAAAACAAATAATACTTGGAAGTTATCAATAATTAATGAAATCAGTTTAATTAGCGATTTAATGATAAATAGTTAATATGATTATTTCGGATAAGAACCTGGGTCCCCTCTAAAACAGAATCCTGGCTACGCAACTGCAAACTAGTGACAAAAAAACGGGTTCCACGAAAAAAGTGAGCATTAAAAGGGGTTCCACGAATAAAAGAAATTAAGAAACGCTGTCATAGAAGATGCACCAGCATAACATAGAATACACAATTTTGAAATATTTAACCCATATGAAAAGATTACTTCTTTAGTTAAGGCAAACAATTATTCTCCATCAGTTTTTTCTGTTCTTAAAATGCAAGCAAAAAATTTTCTAAGTTATCTAAATTGAATTTAGCCATTTGTTTTTATTTTTAATGAAAAATTTGGGGGTGCAACCGCCCCCTCTCGCTCCCCCTATTTGCCGCCCCTGGGGTCTACTGTACTTTGTTTTTCACTTGGATGTAAAAAACTGATAAAAATGTTATGTTATATGATACTTAATGTTTCAAAACTGTGAACAGGAAATACTGTTTTTTTTTTTTTTTATCATCATATCAGCAAACATCCTGCCATGACTAATCAGTCTTGAAGATTTTTTTATTAGCTTAACCCGTTAATTGGCGTCCCGATACTGGAAAATTCATATCACCTCTGATATGTGTATTAGTGTATGTGTACATATATATATCTTAATCTGTGTATATTTGTTATGTAGGGAGGCGCCTGCTCCTTTCAACAGTCGTGCACCACCAACATTTAGTTCATCTTCAGAAAGCAAAAGTAAAATAGTTATTGAAAAAAGAGATGAATCATGTGAAGCTATGAATTTTAACTCATCAAGTAGAGGAGAAAACATGGTTCCTGCTGGTAACTCGATTACATCATCATCTGCTCCAGTAACATTTTCTTCTACTTCAATAATTAGCACTATAAGTGCAGTAACTGCTACCACAACAACTGTTACTTCCATCAAAACATCAGTCATATCAAGCACTCCTCCATCTGTACCTGTTTCAACAAATGTATCATCAATTAAGCAAACATCAAATGCAGTGTCATCTGTTGCAACAATGAATCATAAAGGAGCACAGGTTTGATATTACATTTCTTTGTTTAAAGTGCATTTTTTCTATGTAAATATATTTAGGAAACAGAATCATATTTTGCAATGTTATTTTGATTGAATTGACTTTTGTGAATTTTTTTTAAGCAGACAAAAAAGGATTAGCTTTTAACTATTTTTATCTATAAAAACAGTGTGATGTTATTGATAAAGTAAAATAGTTTAAACCATTTTAATGCTAGAAGTTTCCTTTTTTTTAATTACGGACATGTATATTTTTTGTTTAGTAGCAATTAATAATTTAATTAAAACTTATTAGTTAGTAAGTATTTTATGTGTGTTGTTTGATAGTTAATTGAGGTTTGAAATAAGGGGGGGGGGGGGTTATTAAGTGAATATTTCTCTAAAGACTACAATTTTTGAGCGAGGGAGGGATTTTATCAATTTAAAAGGGCAATTTCTATGTTTTCATAATTAATCTAAAACTTTACATCATTACTGCTGTATTTACGTTAAAATTCTAATAACAAAAGAAAATAATTTATCAAATTGCATGTTTTCGGAAAGAATTATAGTAACTTAAATTTTTCATTAACTTTTATTTTTCCATTATTTATATGCAAAATATATGCAATTTTGTGTAGTTCCCTCAAAACTAAAATAAAGATAATTATTTGCATTGTTCCCATGAAAATAGTTTTTAAAAAAAATAAATAAAAAATGTTTTGAAACCAAAAGATTGGTTTTAAGAAACAATAAATTTTCTTATTTTTCTCATGAAAAGAATTGGGAAGTAATTCATAAATTTTCATGATTCTTAGCATATTTTGCATTCAAAACAGGTTTTGAAAAGTTAATTCCCTCATTTTTCTCAAGGAAATAATATAAAATAAAACTTCACAGAATTAATATCTTTAGCATATTTTGCATTGTTTTCAGTACTTTACATTACAATAAACATTCAATTCTATTTATAAGGTTTTTGGCCAAGGAGGACTTGCTTATATTTACCTGGACTGCAAAAAGAGAAATACAGTAGAATACCTTTATAACGTCAACCTATTTAACAAAATTCTCTGTAAACCGCACAACTTTTCAGAAGTAAACAATAGGTTTTTAAGTTTAAAAAATCTCTGTTTTGCCTTGCAAACATAAAAATTGTTATGTAAATTCATTTTTGAAACAGTTTTTCATCTTTCCATCTTAATTCAAAGCTTTTAAATGAAAATTAATATTCACAGTAAACAGTAAATACCAGCTGGCTCTTGAAACTGCAGCTGTTATGCAAACCGTGAAGCTAGTAAAAGTGCAGGATGATTCACTTTCTTTTGATTGTGAAACAAATTTATTTGTGATTGACTAATTGTGTATAATTAGTGCTTTAGTACTCATTGCAGATAGAACTCATTCTGAAGTGCCAATACATATATTCCGAATACTAGTTTCAAAATTTGTGAATGACCTATATAACGCCAAAACCTGTATAAAAGCAAAAGCTCTGGTCCCAAGGTGTGCGTTACAGTGGTCTTCTATTGTATTACTCCTCAGAGGCTCCATTTATGGTTATGACAACATTGACATTGGTCTAATTTTTCTGGTGCAATACAGAATTTTAAAGATTATAAGATATGAGTTTTGAAATTAAAAAAAAGAAATAATTAAATAAAATGTTTTATTTAAGCCAAGAAAAAAAGAAAACATTTTTTATAACTAATAAACCTTTATAATAAAAGTATATTGAGCACTTTTTACCATTTTTTTTTGACCCCCGTCTCCTTTTCAAACCTTAGTTTATGATAAAAATTATAACAATGTGTGTGTATATATATATATATATATATATATATATATATATATATATATATATATATATATATATATAAAATTAAGCAAACAAAATTACAAATAGTAAAATTATAAATAACAAATGATGATAAAAAGGAAAAATGCAAACAGCAATTAAGTAGGAATAGATAAAGAGGGAATCCAGAGCTCATCAGCCGTGGAGGATTCATTGATTATGGTCAAAAGACTAAAATTTAACTATAAACTAGAAGAGAATGTTTAAGCTCCAGTACATGTAATATAGAGTAACAATGGGCAAACACACCACTTGCTAAGCTAAAAACAATAAACTAGAGCTCGAACCTAAAACTAAAAGCAGGGGGTTTCGCCTCGACTAATTAGGAAAACATGTTCCGATAATTAGCCTTCCACGGTAATACCGTGGCCCATTGTTACTCTATATTACATGTACTGGAGCTTAAACATTCTCTTCTAGTTTATAGTTAAAATTTTGGTCTTTTGACCATAATTAATGAATCCTCCACGGCTGATGAGCTCTGGATTCACTCTTTATCTATTCCTACTTAATTGCTGTTTGCATTTTTCCTTTTTATCATCATTTGTTATTTATAATTTGTTTAATATTTGTAATTCTGTTTGCTTAATTTTATATTTACTTGACCTTTTAGTTTTGCTGCGTTGCGCATCTATGGGCTCTTGGTGTGGTCTTTTCAATATTTTTCACTTTTATTATATATATATATATATATATATATATATATATATATATATATATAATATACACACACATACACACAATTGTCTAACAATATTAAGTATTTTACAAGCATAGGAGCTAATTACTTTTCTTTGAAAATTCTGTAATAAAATATTTCCTTAATATTAAACATAAGCAAATAAACATTTGGTTGTTGTGCATACTTTTTCTGTGTATTATGTCTTATTGAAGCTCATTTTTAGTTAACTCTCTTATGGTTTTGAACGTCTTATTATGCCCTACTGAGCATGTTTCAAAAGCATTTTACACTTATGTTTCTGATGCTAAATGTTCATTTTCAAACGGTTCAAGACGCAGGACGATAGCTAGATATTGATAGAACGTAGGGCACTTGATTTGCATGGCAAGTTACTCAAACAATTCATGGGGAAGAACTTAAAGAATCTTACTCATGACACAGGACCGTCAGAGAGTTAAAGAGGTCATCTTACCAATTTACTCTTTAATTGTTATTGTTTAAAGTAATTGTATTATGAATATTTATTGTAGGAAGAAACTCTAATTAAGCAAGAGACCATTACACCTGTACCCACTGAACAAATGTAAGTTTTCTGTTAAGTTTTAAAAATTCTATTTTTTGTATTTTTACATTGGATATAATTTAGTCAACTGGAAAAGGTTTTATTATTTTTTTTAGTTTTTGTATATTATTTATTATTAAATAAATAATATATACGTACACACAAGGGGAACAATTTTTAACAAATCAATGCAAATTTTATGCAGATGACATTGACATCACAAGATCTGAAAACACATTGAAAGAATATTTCTTAGCACTAGTAAAGGCTGCTAGAGATGCAGGGCTAGCAATAATTGAAGGGAAAACCAAATATATGTTTTTTGGAAAGAGATTATCCTTATGTTTCATTGAACATTGGAAAATATAGATTCAAAAGTGTTAAAAAGTTTACATACCTAGGCTCCAAGATAGAATGTCAAAATGAAATCAGCCCCAAGATTCGAAAGAGCATTTTTGCTGCCAATCACTGCCTTTTTGGTCTTAGAAACCAGTTAAAATCCCACCTAATTAAAAGCAGCACTAAAATTTTAATTCACAAAACTCTCATAAGACCAGTTTTAACATATGCCTCTGAAGCATGGTCATTAACAGCAAGGGAAGAGAAAATGTTGACAATCTTCGAAAGGAAAGTGCTTTGAACTATTTTTGGTGGTATCAATAACAGTAGAAATTGGCAACAAAGATACAATTTTGAACTATATAAACTTTTTAGAGGTATTGCTATTTTGAAATTTACCAAAGCAAACAGAATGAGATGAGCTGGCCATCTTTTGAGAATGGAAAACAATAGAGCTGCATTGAAGGTCTTTGTCATGGTGCGTCACTTTCAATTTTGAAGAATTATTCAGAAACCCAAAAAGATAACAATCTAGGCAGTGGAAGTGGAAGCATCGCAGCCGCACATAACCTCAGATCAACGACTACCTTGAATGCCCAAAGAACATAAAAATTTAAAAGACTTACCCCATGTTGAATGTATGTGGACGATAGGAATGAAACATAGCAATTACCGTACATTCTTTATTTCATGCTAAATTTCGAAGCAGACCAGGTATGATAGGACTTTTGTATGGTGATCACCAAGAAAAAAACTTCAAGCACTTAATAAAAAAAAAAACACAAATCTGCAGGCGACATACTTAAAAGTTCAAAAAGAAGAAAAAAAACGTGGAGCTGAAGCTTGCAAAGTTCGTTAAAAATCGGAAAACGGGGAGTTCATTCGCATGGCTTATAAAACATTCAAATGAAAATGGGCGCAGGATGGGCAGTTCGATTTGAAGATGGTGGGGTGTATTTAGGGATGAATCGGATATCAACGATGTCAGTTGCAGACCATGCCACGCCGAAAAATGGCGCATCAGTTGGTAATCTCCATGGTGGCGGTGTTGAAATCATCATACAATTAAAATTTGATTGGAGTAAATGCAGCTCCGCATCACCACTCACAGCTATGTTGAGCATAAAAATATGGTCATGAATGAAGGGCACGATTCTGGCACATTCTGCGTACCTCCTTCTGAAGTCATCATATACACAGGGGATTCACTTCCTATGCTAGCATCATCTGCCAAGTTTAACATTCTTCATTAAATAATTATGTTGTGATAAAAATAAAAAGTTTTACCTCATTTTGAGGTCTTATATATACGGCGTAAACCACGGCTGTCCAAGGACGCCGGGCACTGATGCTTCAGCATCGCCATTGTTGAAGAAAACGGAGAGCCGCAAAAAGCACAACCGAGCGGACTGGGAGCTGCGAGCAGAGTGAAGTGGAGTGGAAAAAATGAATCGGCGAATAAGCGATCAGATCCTGGTACACGGCGATGCGCGGGAACCAATTGGTGCCCAAACAACGAAGGAAAAGGACGCTACCACCATTTTAATGCCAGACAAAAGGATGAAAAAAATCGGATCAACGACAGAAAAATTGACAAAAAGCTAGACGTTTGGAAAAATGAATAAATCACATAGTTGATATCATAAAGTGCGTGAAATTTAAAGGGGAATGCAGGGAAAACGTGGAATGCACAAGAAAAAAAAACGAAATGGGGGGAAAAAATGATTAAAGTGACAAAAAAAATGGAAAATAAAAAAAAAATGTGTAAAAAAATGTGATATGCATTATTACAATCTTCAAGTCCTTATGGACAGCGACCAAGGGGTAGACCAAAAAAAGAGATGGATCTAGTGTGTAGACACTGATTTTGATATCATTAAAACAAAATGGAGATCAACGGCAAAGAGGAAGATAGCCTGGCGGGATCTCTTAAAGAAAGCCAAGGCTCACAACAGGTGGTCAAGCCAATTATGATGATGATATTATTTATTATTTCTATTATTAATTTTTGGCCGTCTTTACAGCTATGTTTTTTTTTTTTGTGTCTTCTGACATTCTTAATTTTGTTTTCATTCATTGTTTCTTTGTATCAAATGCAGGCAAGATAAACAAACATCTGTTTCAACCACCAAAATTAAAGAAACTTCATTGCCACCTAAAACTCCTGAGCCTGCAACAACACCTGTACCACAAAAGAGGAAAGCAGAAATCCAAACAGTGAAACCTGAGAAAAAAAAACCAGGAAGGCCACCCTTATCACAAACGCAGCAGCAAACTCAAAAAGCAGTAAGTCTACTTCTTGTAATTTGTTTAAAAGTTTTCGTATTTGTTTTCTAAAAATGGTTTATTGTTATTGAAATTATTGAAACTTTTCTTGTTATGTGCTAAAAGATTGCGAAATTGATTAAATTATTGACTCTTTTAATATAGTGTTAATTATTTGTAGTGAAAATATAATGCTGAATTCTTACAATGCATAGAACTGGAAGCAAAGAAATGCTAAACAAATTTTGTGACATTTTGTAAAAAGTATAAACTGCACTTATTAGGAAAATTGAAATGATAGTTGCAGTTCCTTAAGAATTTTTAGAACTGATTTTGTCTTATTTGTACCAGTAAAAGTTCACTGAAAACTGATCTTATAAATTTCATGCTTTAGTGTCTGTGAGATCTTTGAGAAAAGTTTATTTAAACTTTAAGACCAGAAAAAATAAAACTTAAAGTTTGAATTATTTTGAAATTCAATATATTGGATCAATTAATAATAGAAATAAAATTAAGAATATAAATAATTAAAAATAGAAAATTAAAATGACATTTTTAAACAAAATCTCCTGTTTGGTTTGCTAACTATTGATTGCTTTGTGTTTGTATATATAAAATCAGTGACTTTGTAACTATCTGGTGCAGTTAAGTACAAATTTGAGAAGTTCAGAAAGGAACTTTCATCAGTAGGTTGTTTAACAACCTACTGAACTTTCGTTTTGTAAAGGTTTGGAAAGTAGCGCATTTATTTAGAAGATAGAATATATAACACTCATACAAAGTTAAAGATACTTGAAAGTTTTAGACATCTAGTAGTTTAAAGTTGAGATCTTGATGAACCACAGAAACATCAAAGAAAGTTTAAGGACTTAGCGCTGAAACTTGTATGAATAACTTCAGTGAATATTGGGTATAGTTACTAATTGGCATAATTCAGAGATTTGCATGAAAAAACTCGCGAAAATAATTTGATACTGAAGTCATTTAGAAATTAATTTGATTCTGACCTCATTTGAGATGTTCATTCAATTCTGAAATCACTCAATTGATGCACTTGATTTGCTAATTATCAGAATTACTTAGTATCAGATCATTAAATCATGCAAATCTCTTTATTTGTGCCCATCAATACTTCATACTTGGCTAATTTTGAAATCTAAATTGAGAGGAGAGGGCCGAAAGATTTCGATTTTTTTTTTCTGTTTATCCTATTCTACAGTGTAGCCAAATTGTGGAAAGGAAAATTTAAATGAGGTCTCAAAGGACTATAAGTTAGGCACTGGCCAGCTGCAAGCTTTTGCACCACTACATTAATTTATCATTGATTGAGTTTTTACCTGCCTCATAATTCTTTTTTCTTTAACCTTTAGGTACCAGAAAAAGTGGTTGTTCCTGAAAAACCTGTGATTCCTGAAAGAGTTGCTCAGTCTAGCTCATCACTTCACCTGCCTTCGTTAAAAGTCGACAAAAAAGCCAATGTTTTAGTATGTATTTTTCATTTTCTGAATCATTTAAAAAAAGTTTGACTAAATTTCAATTTATATTTTACTTGATAATCATTTAAATCTATCCATGTTATGTTCATTATCAGTCTCATAAGGGAATAATTGTGAATATTGAATTTAAAAATTATGTTTTTAACCCGAACTTTGTATTTAAATTTATTTTAGATTTATCATGACAAATCAACCGGAGTTCCAGTGTATCTTGAGCTTGAAAATAATATTGCTGCAGGATCTGGAGTTCTAATACATAGGCTGAAATGTTTGGCTGCTGCTTCTTTAAAATGGGAAATTGCATTAAACAGTCGAGGTACAGCTGTAGCTGGGAGCATGTAAGCTTGTTTTTACACACTATTATATTTATGCATTGAAGTGGATTTCAGTATATCTGATTGTTAAGTGCTGACAGTCTTAAATGCTTGTGTAAGACATAAGTTTGTTCAGTTCTGGAAAAGAAAGAATAAAAAAATTTTTTTATCAACACATACGCACATATAGTGCATGTTATATTAAAAGTTAAACTTCCGTGTTCGTATCCCACGTTTGAGCGGGGTATCAGTTTCGTACCAGACTACAGGTCATTTAAACATCACGGGCTAAGAATTCCCCCCCCCCTTATTTCAAAACGGATCCTGCTATTTCCCCGTTTAGGTTAAAATAACATTATTTGATGCTTATATTTGCTGCTTGATAGCACTGGAGGGTTCAGGTATTTCTGTTCTCTTATTTGATTTTTTTTTTTGCCATTCATATGTGAGAGTCTGCACTTCGTCGTCTTGCTTTTTATTTGTATTTTGAGAGATGAACATTTATGAAAGCTACGGACATGCCGACAGTCAGCTGCGATATGTGTGGGAATAAGAAAGTGATTTTTTTCTTTCCATATTTATGTCAGTATTCAAAAAAAGAAGAGCTGACCTATTTCTCTCATTTTTTTTCTATTTTATCACAGTATTTCTGCATTATTTTTTGAGATAAAATGGTTAAAAATTATATAGATCTGAAAGTATAAATATTGCATGAATTTTTTAACTTATAAACCCTGCCTGCTGAAAAAGCGGGCGCTGTCTTATATATTTTTCTAAGCTTAAAAGCTATTAAAATTCTTGTATTATTTTAAAACAACTGATGAGGATGTAAAAAACTGGCAATGAGCCGGCTTTGACTCTTGGTGGCCCTTGGGATATTCCGTAGCGATTGAGGTGGTGCACTATCACCCCCCTCCATCTCAAATGGCTGCTGAATTGGCTCCTCTCAAATGGCCATCTCAAATCCTGTAAAATGGCTTGATTTCTCCTTTTTTTTTCTTTTTTACATTCATTTTGAGTGCTTTATTTGAACGGTTATGTATTTAAACAAATGATTCTCAATTATCTATCACGTGATTATTTCGAATGATTTCCTGCTCTCAAGCAAGAAGTTAATAATGTAAACAAGTGGGAGAATCTTTGCTCTATTTGAGCAGAAGGACTCGTGTTCTTGTTAATTGCTTTGCTTTTTTTTGGTGTTTTTGTTGAGAGTAATGGAATTATATTTATCTGATTAATATATGAGGAGGGGGAGGGTAAAATATTTCTGACTGCATTTTTCAGAGGATTGGGACTCCCGACGCATTGAAAGTAAGTTCACAATCTCAATATTTTGCATTGACAAAAGGGTTCCATGAAACCCCAAAGCATGTCTGTAGTAATCTGTATATTTGGGTTCTAAAACGTTTGTTATTGCCTGTTACTCTTGTATGATTACCTATTGGTATTGTTGAAGGTAGACAGACATAAGGAAGACGTCCCCTCAGGTTTTCAGCGTAAGTATTCCTTTTTTTACCTGAAGCATAATTTTAATTTTAATGCCTCTTAAGTTAGAACCTTATTAGCGTCCCCAAATTTTTATTTCAATCAACCACCAGGACACACAACCTATGTCACCCACAGACCTGTCTATGTGTTCATTCATTAACACCTTTTGCTCGAAACATATCATTAAACTACCAAATCATCCCAAAGAATTATTTGATAATCAAGCATTCGACAGCATAAATTCAATTATAACACTATTCAAATGAAACATTCGTAAGGTCGTTATTTGATCAAAACACCATTTGGATCACAAGGGTATCAATTCCTCAAGTGTACTGGCACACCGTTTAAAATTAGGGACCCCCCCCTGAAGAAGGATACTCCCTAAAAAGAGACGAACATCTATTTAGAATTTCAATGGCGCAGTTTGCGTCATGTCCCCCTTCCCCTGTGGGCACATCAGTTCAGCCCGTCATTCCAAATTTTTCTGGAGGAAGGATCAAAGGGTATAACTCAATGCAACTTTTTTCGGAAGACAACAAAAACCATGCCCATTCATATGTAAAATCATTAACTTTTCAAAGCCAGCCCTCTAACCCCCTAAACAACAGATCTGCCCCTGCAACTAAATCACTTCAGAAGTCTACTATTTTGAGAGATTCATTCAATTATCAAATCGATCCAGAAATACACTGCTCAAGTGATTGACATCTCGAGAACTCAACATCTCGAAAAGTTCACAAAGCAAGAACTTGAACAGTTAATCGCTCGAGAACTTAAGCAGTTCTTCACTCAAGAATTTGAAAAAGTGATAATCGAGAACTCGAGATATGATAATCAAGAACTCGTGGTAATCGAGTTCTCGAATGATCTTGAATAATCAAATCATCACTACTTTAAACAGTTTATTATTACTAAATTCAACTGTAGGCTTTTCATAACTATTTTTGAAATTTTATCTGTTGAAAATTATAACAATTCTATGATGTATATTTTTTTACAACAAACATTTAAAAACTGCAGTTTCTTAAAAAAATGTAATTTACTTTCAATTTCCAAAATTTTTAATATTTAATTATGTTTTTTTTACATTATAGGTTCATGTGCTGTGTTGTTTGTGACGATAATACTCTATCTGTGTTTTCTCATAATGGCCGCCGGCTATGTCCGCCCATTGTTTTAACATCATCAGCTACTAGACTAACTTGTAGCAATCAATATGTGATGGTCATAACTTCTAAAGGTTACATGTCTGTCTGGTATGTATTTTTGAAAAGTGATGTAGATATATGACTCACTTGTATGCATATTAGAGATGAGAACAGGCAGGAAAATCCCCGGGAAATTTTGTGAAAAACAATTCAGTTTTTTCATCTGGAAAATTGGAAGTTTTCTAGCATGAAATATTGTGCATAGAAATTTATAATATTTACACTTCAATGATTTTTTTTCTTCAGATATTTTTTCATGTTCAGTATCCACATAAAAACACAAACTTTGATAAATGCTAGAGGCTGTAAGATTTTAATGTTTCTGTATTAATTATTTGCTACTTATCTTAGAAAAACTAAATTTATGCATGACAGAATTATATCAATAATACCAATTAGTGGAAATGATTAAGTTTAATATAGCCTGTTAAATTTTAATGAGTGTATATACATGTGCTCATGTGTATAAATGCTTGTAACAAGCTACCAAAAAAAAAAACTGTACAAGGATGCTTGTATATTTCATAACCAGATTGAGTAAAGTGAATGGTTACTCAATATGGTTTTAGGCATGGTATGGTTTTTATACATTTTCAGGTTTACTGTCTTAAAGTGTGGAATAAGTAAGACATGTTGCAGTGGTTTTCAATGCAAACATTAATATTTTACATGAGAATGGGGGCATAAAATAAGGGTTGACTTGTTTTTGAATATCATCATTTAATAACTACAGAGACATTTTAAGCCACTACCACACATTTTATTGGAATGTTATGAAACTTAAAATCGTACATTTACGTGATATTAAAACATCAAATAGATGACAATGATAATAAGAAATAGTACCACTGTTATATCTCATGATGATGTTGGACATAGATGTAGAATTTTAAACATTAACAATAAATTACAAAGAAAATTTGTACTATTTAATATTATAACTACAGTGCTATGAAAAAAGAAGTGTGGTCACATCTGCATGAATGGATTAAATGATTTTTTAAACAGCTAAACACTTTTCTTTGAGTATTAGAGTGTAGTATAATTGGTTTGTGCATTTCATACAATGCTCAGTCTCTTGGAAGTGAGTTGACGTTTTATTCTTAGATGACATAGTAATACAGAATTTGACTTAAATCCATTTTTGCATCCCATAGTATAATCAGTTTATCTACCAATCTATGTGACTAACTCATTTTTAAAATGTTTGTTGGTAAACTTATTTTTGCATAACATTGTCCATGTAATAGCGAAAAAATGAAGGGGAAAAAATAGCAGGATATAAATTTGTATGTTATATATATATATATATATATATATATATATATATATATATAGATTTTTTTTTTGTAAAATATTAATTTTCTAACTTTTTTCTTTAAGGGATTGCTCGAAGTTGAACAGCATGATTCAAAATGAATCTTTATTGCCAATAATGCAAGGTAATTTCATTTAGACTGTTTACTTTTTGATGATAGTTTATAACTGCTTTCAAAATTGCTGCTCTCTTCCTTTTTTCTTCATTCCAATCCTTATGTGATGTAAAGCAATTTTTCAACTAAATGATTAGTTCTCCCACCAAATATGTAAACAAATTATACAATTGATGTAGTGAGAAGCTAAGAGATGTAAGTGGAAAAATTAAAAATTTGGGGATAAATAGTACACATAGTAGGGGAACCTCTCCTCTGTCTTGGGGCAAGAGATAGTACTAGTGGCTCTGGTTGGTGCTGCTCTACAGCATGATTTTAAAAAAAAATCAATGAAAGCCTACCTAGGACATTATCTTTAAACTCGTTTTACTTGAAACTTGAAAATGTCCACTTACATCCCTTTGCTTCTCACTGCCTCAATTGATTTCTGCAAACGTCAACAATTCTTACTGTTTAAATCATGAGATATATTAAAAATAATTCTTTAAACATTGATTCAGAGGAAGTCAAAAACAAAAATTTATTTCTGATTTTTATTGCTTATGGTACGAATTTTTCTGCAGATGACGCATCTGGAGATCTTTCAGTTAGAGGAACAGGGCTTAGTGATAATGGTATTCCTATGGTTAGTTTATCGAATGGAAAATCTTACATTTTCAGTGCTGATATGAAATCTTGGTTTGTATAAAAATATTTATTTTTTTCTTTTTAACCAAACTTTTTACGCTGATCTAAAAAATATTTCATAAAATGTCAAGTTACTAAATGTTTATATCTCCTCATTGTGATCAGTTATAGTATATTTTTTAAATTGTGTTGTGGGAGGAATGCAAGTTTGTTTCAATTTTAAAATAGTACTTATTCCTTGGTTTAGACTGTTTTATAAACAAAAATTTTACTTTTGTTTAATTTTTCAGAAGTCACATTCTCCCTAAAAATTGAATTTATTTTTCTCAGACTCCATGATTTAGCTCCTCTTTTGCTTTAAAGTAACTCCCCTTTCCATACTTTCTTCAATGTTTCATGACTGCAGCAAAATGGTTCTTCTATTATACCTTGATTGATATAGGGGAATGTGGGACAAAGTTATAGTGCCTAGAAAGAGTAGTGTGCCGATCGACGGAGAAAAAGTGAGGTCAGATCCGAGGAAAATCCAGATGGTGCTATGCCCAGAGAGCACATTATATTTCTCAATCAGACTCATTTTAAATCGGCGATTACATGCTAATTTCGCTTCTTAAAAACCCCGTTTTTCGGATCGAACTTATTTCATCGTAAAAGACAGATTCTGGAACAAGTTCTATATCTGGCAAGGGTGTTTTTTTTTTTTGAAGCCACACAAACATTACATGACTCCTCTTTAATGAATATAGTACACTATAAGCTTTTAAAGCAATTTTTTAAAAATAATTTACTGATACTTTAGAACTATGCAGTTTGTTAGCGATAATGGTTTCTTATTTTACTTTATTTCCTCAGCTATTTCATTATAACAATTGGCGTGACCTTTCATCGTTCCTGGGATGAAAAAAGGAAACTGGATAGTAAAATTGGTCAAAAGAAATTTTTGAAGGACTGCGTGTCTCTTATTTAATTATTAAACCTGCTTCTGAATTCTTTAATCTAATTAAAATACCATTTGCTAAAATATGCAGTCCGAATGTGCAAATTTGATGCAAAATAGAGAAGATAGCAAATTTAGAATTTATTTTACGATTTAAAAACAAAAGAATAGTTTAGAGAAGTTGTTTTTTAAAGGGTTTTGTCTCATTATAAGGGTCGCGTTTTGGGGGGTTTTTGGTAAAATTTCAGGGGGGGAGGAGTATGACTTTTGGGGGGTCTGTACCTCTTGTTAAAGTTACTGCATTCTACTCGGTAAATAAATAAATCTTCCGGTAATTTATTCAAATAATATTAGCTAAAGCACGGGTGCCGTCGGGGGAAGAGGAAGTTGGGGAGGGCTCATGATGGAGACTACACTAGCGAAAATTTCAAAAGAAGGCATTTAAAAAGAATTTCAGTCTCAATTTAAGGGGGAACATTTTCGGGGGGGGGGAGGGAAGGGGGCTCCAAAATAGTGAGAGGGGATGCTATCGCCCTTAGGATGAGCTTTCCTAACTAAAGTTTTTGCATAGAACTGTGGTCATTTTGTTATTGAAATGTTTCAGTATTTTTTCCTAATATAATTATAGCTAACGCAAGGGTGCCAACCACGGGCGGAAGGGGGGGGGGGGTGATGGTTCATGGAGGGGAGGAGACTACACTATTAAAATTTTTATAGAAGGTGTTTCAAAATGATTTTAGTCTCATAATCGGGGAAACTGCTGGGCACTTCTGGGGGTATGTCAAGTAAAATGAGGGAGGGGGATACTTTGCGTCATTGCTCTTAGGAAATGTCCATAAATTAACTATCAGCATATTTGTTTCTGTTATGTAGAAAATCAGTCTGCCATCTGGGTAAGGAAATATTTCAGCAATTTAATTCTAATTATTTTACTAAAGTGGGATGGGATAAGGCTCTGTCTTTGCCATTCTAAGTTTTACAAAGGGTGCTATAAAAAGATAAGTCTCATTTTGGGGGATAGCATTTCTAAGAAGTGGGATGCTTCGTAAAATTTGGGGATGTGGATGGGTTGCACATTTGCTCTTGGGTTGGGGGGGGGGCATCCATAACTTAACCATCTGCATTTTTTCAAAACCTATCGGCCATCTCGAAAAGTAAATTTTCCAGTAAATAATTTTAATAATTCAAGTAAAGCTAAAATAGGGATAACAAGGGAGGGGGGGGTAGGGGAGTGGGCGTGGTCAGAGTGCAGATTAAACCATCAAAGCTTTGAGGTGTTTAAAAAATATTAAAGTGTCATTGAGGAAGTTTTTTGGATGCGGTGGTTCTTCGTAAAATTTGGGGAAGGGGGGAGTGCTCTGTTGTTCTTAGGTGGAAGGGGGGGGGGACACTGCATTTTAAGATCTGCAATAAAAGCTATCGGTCATCTCCATAAACCAGTGATTCGAGCAATTTACCCTTAGCTGCACAGGGGTACTGAGGAGTGGAGGGGGGTAGGATGGCACAGATAACACCATTGAAATTTTTAGAGAAAATCAGAGTTCCATTCCTTAAGTCGGTGGCATCACTGGGGGGGGCGGATGCGGTCGAGTCCGGATGTCACCCGTCGGGGGGGGGGGGGGGGGGGGGGTGACACCCAAAGTGGAATTGCAAGTTTCTGAAAAATATGAAGCTAAAATGCATTTTTAAGATTTCAAATTTTTCTGGAGGTAAACCCCCAGGGGACCCCCCTTCTTTCACCCCTCATCATGGAGTGAATACTATACTCAGAATTAGGTTCATACTGTCAGTACTTGGACTGAAAATTGTATGAATTTCATGCTTATAAAGAATACTAAAACTTTGTTTTTGTCAGGGTAGGGAGGGAGGAATGACACCACAAATTGGCACCCCGGGTGTTACCCATGCTAGGTACGCCAGTGCTTAAGTTTCTCCTCATCTTCGGTAACTTTGAAAAGTGAAACGTTTTCTTTGCCTGATCCGTAACCATTTTTGCACGCTGGTATAAAACAAGATGTAGCTTTTTTTATCTTAATAATGGACTTTGATGTGTCCATTAAAATATTTTAAAACTCTTTCATAATTATTTTACGAAATGCAGAAAAACATTAACGCATAACTGAATTATTACTAAATCCTGCCTCAACTAATATGAACTCCGTCAAAAGTAATGTGCTCCCTAAATGCACTACCCTCTAATGGAATTCCTCAATTTGGAACTCCAGAATCATGGGGAAAACAGCGGCGTTTGGCACACTACTTTTTCTAGGCGCCATAACAAAGTGAAATGGTCGAGTATTTACTCTGCTCAAATATTTGCTCTGCCACCTATCTAGTAATATTTTATCTATGTTGTTACATATGAAGTCTATTTCACTTAAGAGGAAATTACGTATGAAAATCAAAGAATATAATAATACAAGCAATTTTTAAAAATTGAGACTCATATTGTAATATTTTGTTGTAAATTATTTTTTATCATCAAAAATTATTTTCGGTATCATTAAATGATCAAGTTTCTGTTATTAACATTTTAAGTTTTGATTGAGACCTACTAATATTCATTGCAGTATTTATTCGTTTATTGTTAAAATTATTTGTATTTTAAATGCATTGTACAGTTAGTCAAGTGCATGCGGGGCAAAGTGAAGTAGTTCATTTCAGTTACATATTCAATCTTTTATCGAATCACTTGCATATTCATTTGTTAATTATTCCATTCTATTTATTCATTCATCCACTTAATTTCTTATTTATTTGTTATTTCAATAACTGATTAATTAATCTTTTAAAACTCATTACCTTTATTTATTGGGTTATTGTTTCATTTCCTTTTCATTTGTTCATTCTTTTATTTCCTCATTTATTTAATCAAAAATACCTTTAATAATAGAATAAAAAACATTTCATTAGAAAAATATTTTATTTTTTGCTTTGCCCCATAAAAAAGGAAGTCAAAAATGTCCACCTTTTTTTTGAGATACTATCAGAATAAGCTATTTGTTTATTACTTTTTTGCCTGCAGACTTGTGTCGTGTTATCTATTGTTGGGTAATTAAATTTGGAACAGGTGTGCATCAGTTATGTTGAGGTCCCCCTTGCCAGACCCTTTGATTTTAAGTCATTTCAGTCATGTAGCTGAGAACCATTATGACCAAAAATTTTCTCAAGACAAAATTCTGACCCCTATCCCTTCAGGGGAGAATTTCTACCTGTGCTAGTTCTACGAAGATGCATTTAGATTGCCTTCACCTCCTAACTACAGAGATATTAGTGCACAAATCTGGGAGAAATTTTATTATAAATAATATTTGATAGTGACAAACTTTTTTTTGGACAAGAATTAACATCCTTAGTCTTTTGAAACACAATACTGCCCTTTTGATGAATTTTTGAAAATTGAAGTTGTCTCTTTTTAACTTCCTTTTGCATGTAAAAGGAAGTATTGTCGCCTTTTTTTGACATCTTTTTCTATTATTCCATTCTTTTTTGCAGTACTGTCAAAAATACAACTAGTATTCTTTTTGTGATTATTTTTACCTTATTACTTTATAGGTTGCTATTAAATACTGCAAACAATGCCTTACAATTGTGTTCTGATCATCAATTAAGGTTTTCTCCACAAGATCTTTCAAATGGTAAAATATTACCTCTTGCTGCACTCCAAGGGCAAACTCAAAGGTAGATCCATTTATGCATAGGGTACTGATATTACATTTATGTGTTATCACGACTATGTTCAAATTGTTCAATTATATTTTAAATTATCAAAATGTATGTTTAAAATATTTTCTTTTGAGAATTATCGTCAATTCAGTTTTGTTCAAATCCTGAACAAATCTGATTTTTAATTTCTTACACTAAAATTAACAGTTGAAGTCATTTTGCACTGATTTCATTAACATTACAGAGACATATCTTCTCCTGATTATGTCTCAAAATTTATCGCAAAAGCTTAAAAAGATTATTAATTAAATGTTCATTTCTTAAAATAAATTCTAGTTAAAAAGCTGCTTACAAAATTTACTAATTTCAAAATTAATATAGTAGATTATTTGCTGATGAGCGGTTATGTGCTACAATCTTTATTTACAAAACTGGTGTATGCAGTTTTCATCACAATTTTTCGGGTCTTAGGATGTTTCACTTTACTAATGCATATACTGCATTGGAAATTTTTCATTTTAAAACATAGTAATGTATTGTGCTACCAACATAGTCACATTTAATGTGCACCCTAAAAGAAACTTTGTTAGTTAACTTCCTGGATATCAATAATGTGTCAAATATTGTTTATCTTTTATAAAAGTGTTCATGTTTGTATTTTCCATGTATTATTGTGCACTATTCATTTTTTTTTAAAAATTATAAAATAATGAAATATTGGCTGTGCAGTGACCACAGTTTATTTGAATCATGTTGGTTTCAAAAAGCTTTAATTCAACAAAAGCGCTGATTTAATAATGTGCAGTTTTTTTTTTTTTTTCAATGTGGAAATCTATGGATTATTTAAGAGAACTTTATTGCATTTTTAGTCAAACAAGATAAAATATCATTAAAAGAATGCTGCTCACTCAAAATAATCCTTCTTAAATTATTTAAAGAATTTTTTGTAAAACCAGGGAAAAGCTATTACAAAATTCAAATTTTAGCTTGTCTGTTTCGAAAAATATATCTGCTGTTAATTGCAAAAAATAGGTAGTAATAAATTTAGATACTGCTGTGCTGGTGCACCATGTGTTAGTGGGAAATAGTTGGTCACATACCCTTGATTCATAAGTGGCAATTTTGATTCAAACATGCTACAGTTTTTAACTGCTTAAACTGGATTTTGTTCTGTTTTTAAAGATCTGGTCCATTAAAACTGCTGATTCAATCACACGGCGCTGACTGTATAACAAAATTTTCATTGGGTCTAGCCCAATTATTAAATATTATCAGATGCTGGCAAAACTAAGTGTAGCAAGTCATAATAATATTGAACAGGATTAAGAATTTCTTATTTTTCAACAGAAAACATGCACCAAATTTGGAAAACTGATTTAAAATGTGCAAATGTTGTTGAAAGCTGTGTGCAAGAATTTTTTTTATGCAAACAAATGCTTCTCATTTTTATTAACATGCATTTGTGTGCCTAAAATACTGCCAGGCAACAATAGGCGCATTTCCATGGACAGTTTAGATCCCTCAAATAACCTGCTTTACACTGCTTTCCGGTTATTTGCCCGGGAATTGTGGGTTTTTCCTCTCCTGCTTCCTTCTGGATAAATGCGGAGATTTTACCCAGAATTCATCACCCGAAACAAGTTCATCTACTTGCTGGGTATAGCTGCTAAGGATGCTGGGTGAAAGCCACTTTTTTCTGGTACAATGGGTAACCTCTTTTAATATGTAAACGAGGAATTTTTCAACCAGTTTTTTTGGAGCCGAAGTGGTTATTTGGGAGGTACAAAAATGTTGTTGAACGTGGCTAAAATGTTGCATAGAGATTGTAATGAAGTTTGTTGTGAGTAAGGTTTTAACATTTTGTAATTTACATGTTGAAAAAATTATTCTTTTGCTAATTTCAAGCTCAGCTGTTAAATTGACATTAAATTTGAATCTTTCTTTTTTTTTCTAGCAAAATGATGCGACTCGCTCGTGGGATTCTGAATAGTGATCCGAACATGAGACAGATAGGAACTTTAAGTCATTTAGATTGTCAGCTTGCAGCTGCTTTAAGTTTGCAGTCTAGTAAGGAGTATAAATTTTGGCTGCTATCTTTAGTGAGATATTTGGTTCAAGAAGGTATATCCTTTTTTCTCCCTTTAGCCTTTTATGAGTTTATTTGTACTAAAGTACTTATAAAGTTATAGATTTATTATTCACTATTTTAATGTAATATAATTTCACGCGTAAGATTGCTGCTTTTTAACAATGTTGCACACACACACACACACACACACACACACATATATATATATATATATATATATATATATTTATATTATATAAATTTGTATGATAAAGAATTTCATTGGGGAATAAAATCGTTTTATAAAACAAACTGTTGATTAAAGAACATAAAATTTAAAAGTAAGCTGTGTGTGTGTTGAAAATAGGGTCTGGTGGGGTAAAGTGGTCATAAAATCATAGGTTTTCAACTTATGTGAATAATAGATACAATAAATTCTTTAAACATTTAAACTTTTTTTGCTTTTATTTTACATTGCATTATTAAAGAACACAGTACACTGAGTTTTAGGAAAATAAATATTGATTTAAGTAGTTTTGTAACACTTTCTTTTCCCTTTGTATTTATGACCACTTTACCCCATGGGGTGGGGGAAAGTGGTCATAGCATGGGGTAAAGTGGTCATAGTTAAAAATAGATGCAAAACCATAATAAACAACTCTAATATTTGTATATTTCTGTTATTTTTATAATTACAAGTATATGGACAAGCATATGTGTATACACGAGTATATTCGTGTCGTTTAAACACGTTCATATATGAATAGATACGTGTATGCATCAGATACATGCATGCACGTGCCTACTCAAGTATATACGTGTATACACTAGTATATAAGCATGTATACGTGATTACCTACAGGAATGTATATGTGTCTGCACGAGTATATACGTGTCACGTGTACGTACGGGTATATACGCATGTAAACGAACATCATATGCGTGTATGCACTTGTATCTCGAGTACATACGTGCATACCTGAGTATATATGTGTACAGTAGACGCATACAAGCATATATAAGTATACATACAAACATATACGAGTATACATGAGTTAATTCGTGGATACATCCAGTGCGTGTTTGTATGTGTCTACTCACATATATATATTGTGAAACACGAGTATATACGTATGTATATGTGCAAACACGATTATATACCTGTATAGACGTATAGATGTACATTTACGTGCATACATCAGTACATGTGTGTATACACGAGTTTTTAAGCTTATATACATGTATGACTACAAAATTAATCCAAGCTCTTGGGTAAAAATCTAAGGAGTGCGAGAGGGGAGAATAAGAATCAAAGAATTACAAGGAACTTACGTTAGCTGATGCACTACATGCACACAAAGCCAGAAACTGATGAATGCAAACAAATTGCATTTTTGTTACACAAAGATGATTTTACCCAACACTTTAGTTTTTAAGAAATATTTAGAGCAGTTGTTAAAAGTTACGGCCTGTAGTCGCAACAAAGGCACAGCGACAGTGGGAACTTTTTCAAAAGTCTGGTTATTGCAACAGAGAGTGCTTTGTGATTGCGACGCACATGTATTATAGCTGCAGGCCGCAAATTTCATCAATCGCATTAATACTTTCTTGAGACCTAAAATGTTGTGTAAAATTTTCTGTGCGTAATATAAATTTGTGACTTGTTTTGCATCCATCAGTTTCTGGCTTTGCGTGCATGTAGCGCGTCAGCATTGTGTTTGTGACCATATGTTCCTTATGATTCTTGCTTCTTATCCTCTCCTCTAACACACTTTAATAATTTGCCGAAAAGTTTAAACTCACCCTGTTTACTTGTATATCATATGCTTGTATGTAAGTGTCTGTTCGAGTACGTATGCGTATATTCGTGTCTCCCTGAGTATATAAGTGTTTATATATATACGAGTATAAGTGAGTATATACGTCTATAGTCGAATGTATATCTGTATAGATTAAAGATACTTGCAGATACCCATATACGTATTTATTGGTGCATTTATGTGAATACGCCTATATACGGGCCTACAAGAGTATATGCGTATGCATATGCATATACTCGTATATTTAACCCCGTTTACTGTAAAAACAATACATATTAAGTGAAATTAATATTTAATTTATATCTGCCTTATACTCAATGATTAAGTGACATTAGAATAACAATAATTGTTTTAAACCTAATATTATGACCACTTTACCCCATCTTACTTAAATTTTTCTAAAAAATTATCTAAAAGAGATTCAGCTAACTGCTAATGAGAATGAGTTCTTGAGACATGTAGGAAGCTTCCTATGCAGTCAATCTGTTCATAATTCTAACAAACAAAATTTCACAAGGAAGTTAAAAGAGGTGTTTAGATTTAAAAACTTTTCATATTCACACAAAATATTTTTTTTACCAAATAAAATTTTGCCAGTTGTATAATTTTGTATTCAAAATGTAGTTTCTAACTGCCCTACTCTATAATAAAATTTTCACATTCATTCGAACATTTATTTCCAAGCTATAGCCATTTATTTGATGAATGACCACTTTACCCCATTGACCACTTTCCCACACCAGACCCTACAAAATTAAGTTTGCTATTTTGTCATTAAAATACTAGTCCTACTTTTACTACATTTTTGTAAAAATATCCTACTTTGCCTCATTTTTTACCATCAAAATGTGCTATGAACCCTGCATTCTCAAATTTGCCCGAAACAGAATGCAATACTATACACTATTGTGGAGGAGTCTTAAATATCAGTTTCTGAAGATAAGCTTCAGGGCGATTTCCACTGTAATATATGTTTTCATTAGCTCAACATCGAAAATTCAAATATGTTTTTTTCTTATTTTGCATACTTTTATAAAATAATTATGTGCACAATGTAATTATTCTCAGTTTTTTTATAATTGATCATTAATTTTATAAAACTTAGAACATGTGTGACAATTTCGGTTTTCATCTGATACACATTACCAGTTTTATAAAATAAATAACTAATTATTAAAAATTGAGAACAATTGCATTGTGCATGTAATCATTTTGTAAAAGCATGTAAACTATTATATTTACTGATGCTTGATTTTTTTTGATGTTGACCTAATGAAAAGAAAATATTGTGTAAAAATGTTACATGCATTATGGTGAAATGACCCTTTAATACTTTAAACTAGTACTTATAAGGTATCATGCATGAAGCTTTAAACAAAGAAAATAATGCATTAAGAAAGAAGACTGCTGAACAAATGCAGTGCAGCTGTGAAAGTTAACTGGTTGCAAGAGGAAAAAAAGGACACATTAACAGGGCTGCCAAAGCTTCCCCTGTCCCCTCCACCCCAGTTTTCAATCTTTATTTTGGTTTTTCAATAAAGACCTTGGTCTTTTCAGATTTTGCTTTTGAAATTCTTGGGTTTTGGGCTTTATTGATGAAAACTAGACTTTCTTAAATACTTTAAGGGTGAAACATATTTTCTCTATAATACTTTTTTGCTAAGCGATCTTGAATGGATACATCTTTCATGCACTTGCTGTATAAAAAGATAGTCTTGGGAAGAAGGGAAAAAAAAGAAAAAAAAAAACGCTGTAGTCCCGGATGTCATTTCCTTGCAATATTTGTAGAATGTATTTAAAAAAAGGAATTGTTCCAAAGAAATAGTTATTCCAGGGTTCATACGGGTCATGGAAATCATGGGGAAAAAAATCAAATTTCAGACCTGGAAAAATCATGGAAAATTGAAGTTTTCATTCAAAGTCACGGAAATTTATTTAAAGTCACGGAAAAATGTTCTGAGCTAAGAGAAAGTAACAGTAGCTAAAAGCGCATTAAAAATCTTGAGTGATTTAATAGCACATAAAATTTATTAAAACTGGAAAATTGAATAATCCCAAAAACAAATCTGAATTTTTTAATTTCATTGCATCCACTGCTGTTACAGCCTCACCTTTTTCGCAATGTGATTTTATTGCTTGCACATCACTCATTTTAAATTTACCATTAGTTTCAATACTTCTTATATCTTATATTGTGCAGTAGCAAACTTGCACATTCTTGATTTTTGCCATGCCCACTCAAGAAATTTAATTGCATCCGAGTATGTTTCCATTACTCGTAAAAACTTTTAATATTAAATTAATCAGAGTTTATCTTAATTTGTTGAAGGTTTTAGAAAATAAAGAGTTTTAGTAAGGTGATGGCACACAGAAATAGGGGAATTCTAATACTCTAAAACAGTAGTGCCCAACATACGACCCTCAAAACTCAGTCAGAAATTAAACACTGTTTTGGACTTTCTTAGCCTATTAATTTATATGTATTTGAAAATGTGCAAAAAAGTAAACAGGTACATTTAAATCAAATGATTATTCACTACTGTATATATATATATATATATATATATATATATATATATATATATATATATATATATATATATATATATATATATGTGTGTGTGTGTAAATGTCTGATTTAGAAAAAATGAATTTACTACAGAATGTGGATTTACTTTAAAGAACTGAAATACTATCAAGTTATGTAAATGATTAAATATATTGTTGACACTAAAAGGCAACTTTTGAAGCAAATTTATTGAAACTTATTAATGACTCTTTCAACCTTTGTCCTATTCATTATCATTCTGCTTGTTTATAAACAGATTATTAGACATTAAGCATCATTATATTCCATTCACCATATTTTTACTTAAATTTATATGATGAAGACAAAAAAAAGGAGCTTAGTTTTTTTGGTGTACACTGATATTTTTTCAAACACAAGTAAGTGCTTCGATGAGGTAATGGCATTCACGTAAAAGTTTTGCTAAGGCTCATTTCCAAAAATTAACACAAGTTTGATATTAAATAGTACTATTCTATTCTCTTCACATAACAAGGTCATGAAGATTTTTATGAAGTCATGAAAAAGTCTTGGAAAAGTTATGGAATGTTTTTATCCAAATGGAATATGAACCCTGTTATTTGGAGATCAATTTTGTAACTTGTTATGTTTTCTTACTTTGTCGTTTTCATGATTAATATTATAATCAACTAGTTACAATAGTAGCAATCAGGGTGTCAACAATTTAAATAAATTGATATAAACGTGATTTTAATCATAATTTATATGAAATTATAACTTTTTTCATCATTGATTTGAATCGATTCCTAACTTAAACCAAAGAAAGTCTGTTCAAAATTTCAAATTTAACTATTTCTATCCTTTTTCTCAGTCAATGTAACCTTTCTTTTTTGTATTGATTTTTGTTCCTACAATTTATTCTCAATTCATCATTTTTATCTATTTAAATTCTCTCTTCTTACTCAACTGAAAATTTAGATTTTTGGTAAGTGGCCAGTAGAGCTTTAAACTGTTACTTTTTTCAAAACCAAATCTTAAAGCGCTAAACTAAATGTTGGGTGTGAAGAAAAGCCTTGGTAAAAATGTAAAGTCTGTACATGTAAAGTGAAAAATAAGAAAATATATTCATGAAAGCTTTCTTCTGTTATGTTGCTTGTTTACAACCATTTGAAATAAGCATGTGATTTTGTCCTTTTTGCAAGTAATTTTTTCACTTGTAATATGTGATGAACTTAATTATTTTTTACTTGTAATTTTTAATGGATAAATTTTCATTCGTATAAAGAACTGAGCAAATGAATTTATCTTAATACAGGATCAATCTGAAACTTCTCATTTTTTAGTGTTTTATATGCATTGCATTTTATAGGTTTAGAATCAAGGTTACGTGATGTTTGTGATAGCCTACTTGGTCCAGTTATAAAAACTGCTAAAAGTTCTGGTTGGGAGCCAAATATTTTGGTAAGATACAAATTACAATTTTATTATTGTGAAAAATTCTTTAACTTCCAAATGTTGTGTTGTATCCAACATAGAAACTGTTGTGCCCCTTGAAATAAAATGAAAGAAAGGGGGGTTCAACCGAACCGATCACTGTGACTAGAGGTCTATTGTACTAGTCCCCAAACAGAAGTCCTAAACCAGACCAGCAGCCGAAGTAAAATTCAGCAAACACCCAATAGGAATATCATGAATCTCCTACAGTTCAAGCAAACAATGACCAAGGTGTTCAAACCTATAGGCAGAAAACACCTCGCTTGAATCACACAGGGTGTGAGTAATAGTTTCCTCATTAAAGAGGTAACCTCCGTAAATTGGATCATTACTGATACCCATTATAGCACGGTGCTGCTTTCAGGTGTAAATACCAGAATACCAAAAGCTTTCCCAACAATATTTTTGTTAAGAAGCCAGTATTTTTGGCATATGATCCCCAGGGAGAATCAGATCTGTCCTTCTTAAGAGGACAAGCAGAATATGTTCAATGTCATCTTGAGATAACCTCTCGAACGGGATGGTTTCTCTCACAACATCGATCTTAAACATAGTCACTGCTTGAGCATTGATAGGGCTATGGCTGACTTCTCCATACTCATTAAGATATAGCAGTTTGTGCAGCGGAAGGAGTTGAAACCTCCGACTGAAGACAATTGGTTTCTCCTGCCTTCTCAGAAATGGTTAACCCAGTGGCTTTCGCCTCCCATACCAGCCTCTTCCTCTCCTGTCTGCGCCAGCGCCTGTTGCATTTTTGTGCACAAATGAGTACTCCCTGCCTCCCTACTGCAGAGTCGATGGGTTGCAGACATGCACCCTCACCCTCCTGGTCAGTGGGTTGCAGACTTGCATCCTCAACTCCTCCAGCAGCAAGGTTGCTGATTATCTCCTTCTGCAGTAGTTTGTGCAGGGGAAGGAGTTGAAACCTCCGACCAAAGGTGTTCGGTTTCTCCTGCCTTCTCGGGAAAAGCCGGCCCAGTTGCTTTCGCCTCCTGTACCAGCCTCCCCCACTTCCGCCCACGCCTGTTGCATTCTTGTGCAAAAATGAGTACTCCCTGTCCCCTTACTGCCGAGTCAGTGTGTTGCAGTCCTGCACCCTCACCCCCTCTCGTTCGGTGGTTTGCAGACCCTCACCTCCTCCAACAGCAAGGTTGCTGGCTTTCTCCATCAAGACAGAATCCAACTCCACAGGAGCTGGGAACTGTGTGGTGGTAAAAGGTCAACACCCGCACAACCACCCTGTATAAGTGCAAGGTAAATTACAACGAGATTTTGCCTGGTTCCTCGAGGGGACCGTTTCAAACATCATACAACCCCAGATGCCATCCATCTATCAGCAAGGTGCCTCACACCTTGGATTGGGTGTCCATTTTAGTCGCCTCGTACAACACGCATGGACTACGTTGGGACTAATCTGCTCTGGTCACCACATGGAAGTTGTGCCTGTTATTTGTCCCACTTTAACATCTAAAACAGGTGAACTGTGAAAATGGTAGGTGCGGGGGACTTCAGGGTGTTATGTCATGTGCCCCTTATTTGAAAATTTTCTTGAAGTTAAAATTGCCACAGTTTGCTAAAGGTAATGCTTATAGAAATAAATGGCCATTAGTGTTGGATGGGAAATAAGGTTTTTAATACGGGATGTGTATACAGAAAAATATTTTGAAAGAACTGGTACATACTTAAAAAATAGCACCCTAAATATGCTTGGGGCAAACCTAACCTGGCAGCATCGTGAAAGTTACGCAGATCTTAACCACGATATTGCAACCCTGCCAGGTTAGATTTGCTCTAACTATGATTATAAATTCATTATACAGTTTCTGAGAAAAATTTAAATTTTAAATTTCATTTTTTAAAAATGACCATTTTATTAAGTTATGTTGCATATCATATTAGGTAACAACTAATATGCATTCTAGCACCAACTAATGTACAACTCATGTTAAATTGCAAAACAAATCTATCTATATTTGGTGCTGAGTTATCCTCCATTTTATGTTCAAGCATTCATGGAAAAAAAGAGGGTTTTTCTAAAAATGAAAGTTTTATAAATAAAAGAGTTAATAATCTAAGAATTTAGACTTGATTACCTCGAAGGATACAATTGATGAGCCAAATTAAAAAAAAAAATATGAAAATGTGAAGGAAAAAACTTTGGATCACTTGACATGCAATGACCCTTAAGTGATTTAGGGAGGAATTGCAACTGCAAAAATGCATTTATGGATCTTGTACGTTCTTGCAAAAAAAAAAAAAAAAAAAAAAGAAAAAAAGAAGCAAATGTGTAAAAATTTTGTTTTATCTGTACATTTCTAAATATTGTATGTGTGCATCTTAATGTAGAAGAATATAATTTGAGAATGTTAACATTCACCGTAAATTCATCATCATTCACTGTCTTTCGCTGATGCTTATGCTTTGTGAATATTTACTTTCACCAGGTTTCAGTCTTTCACAGTACCCTATACTTTCATTGTATTTCGATGTTTTAAAATTCTTGAAAAATAATTGTTAGACTTTTTGTATACATAATTTTTAGCTAACAATTTTTCTGAAATATTATGTGTTTTTTTTAGGAGTTGCAAAAAAGAGAGCTTTTGAAAGAAATCTTAACTATTATTGGAACAAATCTCAGGTTCCAGAGGCTATTTGTTGAATATAGAGACCAATTAGAACTGGTGGTTTGAATGCACATAGTTTTTTTCCTTTTCTGAAAGAAGAATGTTCCTGTGGCCTCTTTTTACTGCCATCTTTATGAAGACCACAGTGAAATGCTCAAATACTCTAATAGAACTGGCTTAAGAATACCAGTATTAGGTAGTCAGCTTCAATAAGGATTGGTATAGTCTGTTATTTTATTGTTGCATCTGGACTTGATCATCATGAAGCCCAACACCTAAAGCTTGATGTGTGGTAGTTCTTCCATTGAATTTCAAGAAATTATGCATTTTTTTCAATGTCACAACTAAATAAAAATGCAGCATGTCCTTTTGTGGATGCAAGATACAAAAATTATACCAGTTAGAAATCGGCAAAAACACTTAAAAAAGGAAGACAAAAGTTTTTGTTTGTTCTCATGCTGTAACTTTATCCCTTTGGATTTTTTGAAGTAGCAAGTTAATGAAAATGTTTTCATTTTACAGCAGAGTGTAAAATCTCGAAAAATATATTAACAGCATGTTTAGTTTCTGTATTTAGTTTGCAGATTGTATCCCACGATACTTCTTGATAAGCAGGCCCATGCTGTGGGACATAAATTATATATGAATTAATTTATTTAAAATGAACATTTCTGTCCCATGACTGTGTATTATTTATTTTTGTGTAATGGTGAATGTCTATATTTTAAGTTGTCATTTAAAAATTTAATGTTTTCCTAGAGTTTGTGCCATATAATGTTTTGTGTGGATTATAAACTAGACTGCAAATAATTGCATAAATGTGTCATAATGATAACATAATCAATAGTCTTTGACATCCAGTGAGAATATATGTTGAAAGCATGCATTATTTTGTACAAAAATTACTATCATTTGTTTAAAACTGCTTCTTTCATTCTCATCCACAGCTTTAATTTCATGTACATACTTTCTTTTTATGGTGATAATTTCCATTGAAAAAGTGATATTATGTAAATAGACATGAAGTGTAATGGAAGTGCTTTATCATCTGATTTATTTTACTTGTATTTGAGCTTTTGTATATTTTGCTGCATTCAGGGTTCTTCAAAATCATGTTAAATGATTTTTAAATTTCTCTGTATGATTAGTTTTAAATATACTTGTTTTGAGCATTTAAATCTTTTTCTGAAGTACTTGCTTTCTTTTATCTCGTGTAAAAATCTATTTTAACTTAAATATCATGATTTATGATATTGTAAATAGTTTCCTATATCATGGTTTTAAAACACAAATAATCTCTAGTCAAGCATTTTTTTTTTTGTTACACATTTGGCATTGAATCATGTTTTTCATCAATATATAACCAATTATGAACTTCTAATTATAAAAGTGAACATTTTAGTTTTTTCCTTTTTTCAGCTTTCTTCCCAATAATTGACAATGTGTACTACAGTAAATTTTTATGAAGTGTGTTCTTGTCTTGTATATACATAACATTTTGTGCTTTAAAATTTTTTTTATTAAGTATTTTGCTTGTGTTTGAATTACTGAGTATCGCAACTAAGTATTGACGAATTGTTGAGAGGGATTACTTTTAAGTGGTTTTCGCAAAAGTAAGGCTTTTTCTGCACGACCCCCTTCCCTCTAGTAATTTTTAAGGAACTTAGCTTTTTAAATCAATTTCTAAAATGGTTTTATACTGGATGCAGCAACTTCATTTACCTTTAGTATACATGTAATTTATAAATGCAAATGTTCCTATATAACTTTGAAGCTAATACTTTATCATTGATAATTTTCATTGTGGCATTTGATGGTGACATAAGCTTTTTTTACTTTTTCTTTCTACTGCTAGTAAGTACCTGATATTCTAGTTACACTAATATATTGTCTAGGTGTAGTTTTTTTTATTGTAACTTTTTCTTCTTTAACATGAGAAGAATATTCTGGTCTGCTAACTAGTCGATTGTGTTTGGTATTTATATTATTTTATTAAAATATTCTGGTACAACTTAAATGGAATATTATTGAACTTTCATATTGTGTTGCCTTCAATTGATAATTTATTTTTTACTTTGTTGTAGTTTAAGGACTTTGTGTTATGTCATATAGGTTGTAATTTAACTCTGAATGGTTATAAAAAGATTTAGTTTTTCATGAAGACTCGAAGCATAACTTACAATCAATCTTTTAAACACAACTTTCAAAAAATTAACGAAGTCTTTTATTTGCCACTTTTTAAAAACTGAAAGATTTATCTGCAACACTTAGGTGCAGGGTACCAAGTAATATGTTGAAAAACCCCTTTTTAAGAAAAATGCAATCTAAAAGCTTTTTGATGATTTTTTGTAAACTTATAATTTATCTGCTCTGAACTGTTTATAGTAAAAATTTGCTTTTTTCATAAAAGATTTGGATTATTTACTGTAAAAAAATGAGATTTTCTAAAAATGTTTTGTAAAAGTAATTTTACTTGGGTTTTAAATTAAACAAGACATTGTTAATGATATGAACTAATCAAGTTTCATGTTGTATAAATTTATAACATGTGAATTTATGAACACATATAGTTTGATTTTTTGAAATTTTTATAAATGATATTTTTTTGATTCCATAAAAAGTTATCAATGCTTCAATCCAAACTTGTTTATTTTGAACTTTCCAGTCCGAGAAATCTCCTTTACCGTAAACTCTTGATTTTCCGCGGGTGCATTATCTGCAGGGCGGATTATCCATGAGTCAATCAACCTCTTAGGGACATGCAAAAAGCAAATAACAATGACTGTTTTTAGTCAAAACATTGCAAAGTTAAACTCGGGTTTTGTTTTATTTTTTGTGCTTTTTTTGTCGTATATACGCTTATTCTATGTATTGATATTAAGTTCTGTTGTGCAAAAACACAAAACATTTTTATCATACTGTATATATTTTAATTGTTTGTAGAAAGTGTTATGTGTCAAAGCAGCTAAGTTTTTGAGGATTGATAATTTTACCTTATTTGTCCCCCATTTTAGTTTGTTACGGTTTATCCGCAACTTTTATTATCCGTGGCACTTGTGCCACCCAATTCTGTGGATAATCGAGAGTTTACTGTATTGAAAATTCTCAAATTGACTGCATTTGTAATTTAAATCCAACATTTTTTCCATGTTATCTGGATCAAATTTTCCCTAAAACATCTGCATCTCAAATTTTGTCTTCACTTTCATTTTCGGATTTGAGCCCCAATGATCTTGAACCATTGCAGAAGTCTGACATGAAAGATTCCCTCTTATCTGGTTTAGTCATATTTTCTCAGAGGCTTGGAGGGTAGTAGAACTCGGGAGAACTATGTACAAGGAGCAAGAGAATAGGAGAAGTGGGTATCGATGAATATTGGTTGTGTGTTTTTTGGGTTCGTGCTGCTCCAAGTTTAAATTTTTCCCAAGGATAAATTTAAAATCTTAAGGTTTTTGAATTACAGTCCTTGAATGATAATTTTTTTTCTGTAACATTAAGTATAAGCTTAATAACTAGTAAGCCATGTAAGTGCAGTTCGTCATACTGCAGTCAAACAATATTTATAACTATGGGGGGGGGCAGAGGGGCGGTCTGCCCCGGGTGTCACCTGGTTGGAGGGGGGGGGGAACCCAAAATGGAATTTTGAGTTTTTAAAAAATATAAATGCTTTAATTCAGAACAATTTCCTCAATATTCTAAAAAATGCAGTTGGATCACCACAACTATATCAAACATTATCAAAGCTCATCTAAAATGCATTTTAAGACTACAAATTTAAAAGTTTTCTGGGGGAGGAACCTCCAGACCCTCCCCCCTTCACCTCCCACAATTGAGGTATTATTAAACTCAGCTCTAGACTCATTAGTCAATATTTAGATCTAGTAGTGACTTCCTTTTAAACCAAAAATATGAAACCCATTATCTTTCTGTGTTTGAAATAATTAAGTACAGATCAATTTCATGCAATCTTTTATTTTTTTGACCTCTCGACGGCTCTATGCATGTAGGCGTCTAGGGCAAGTTATATAAAAAGTGTCTATAGTTTGTTTTTTTGTCTTTTATGCATTCCCCAACTAAAAAATTTGTTCTAAAAGTTAGTAGCTGATTTTGGATATTGTATGAATTTCATGTTTGTATAGCAGACTGAAATCTTGTTTTTTTTTTTTTTTTTTGTGTTTTTGTAAAAGTGGGGGGAGGGGGGTGAGACCACAAATTATCGCCCCGGGTGTCACCCATGCTAGGTGCGCCACTGGTTCACTGTACAGAAAGAATTCTTTTGAATAGATAAAATCTATTTCTCTTTGCTTAAATAATGCATGTTTGCATTATTAAAGCTAACATTTTATTTTACTGAAATTATTCAAGTTGTATGAATTTAAAAGACTAAGAAGCCATTTATGTAATTTTCTGAATTACTTTTTACTGTAAAGCTGTATTTAAGTCGTTTCTTATAGCTGACCATTTTATTTGTGTTGGAGTGTGTTGACAGGTATTCTTTTTTGGAATATTAATGGAGAAAGACCTGCATGTAAGTATACATGTATAACTTAACTGCATGTTGTATTGATATTGTTCATTTGTTACCAAAGTACGTTAAATTGTGGAGTAGAATGCAACTGTTTTTACAGATGTTCTCTTTTCTACTTCATTAGTCCAAAGAAATAAGCTTTATTCTTTCTGTAGATATTTAGCTTCTTGATAGTCTTGTATCATATGTTACATTTATAGACTTCCAAAACCTCACATTAGTTATTTAGAAAAAAATTTAAATAATAATTATGATGAAAGAGTTACCATTATTAAATTACATGGTATTAATCTGCTGCATACAGTAACCAAAATAAATTGCATGTTCGGTAGGGATGCACCAAGAAGCAAATTGTCTGAATTTTCGATTAATAGGTGAGATAATTGGCCAATTAATGGTAATGATTTTTAATACATGCACACATTTTCCACTTCTCAAAACCTTATTTTTAATTTTCAATTTATATTACTTTAATTTATTATGCCTTTTTTTTTTTTTTTTTTTTTTTTTTTGTGCGATATTTGTATTATGCACTGCATTTGGGTGTACAACTTGTGGCCCACAGGCTAAGTGCGGCACGCCTTGTAGGGACGTGAGTGACTTTTTTTGTAGTGCTAAGCAACATGCTGTAATTTTTTTCTTTTTGGAAAGAGAAAGCAGTTGGTGCGATTTTTTGTAGCTCTTTAAGCATTTTGTATATTTAAATTTGCTTCTTTTACACCATTACTTAAGTTAATTTTTTTTTTTTTTTTTTTTTTACAGTTCTGGCATTTTTTGTATTTGTCTTGTCACTTGTTTGCATACTATTTTTTTTACCATTCCATTCAGGGAACATACTTGTATCTAGTCTCAAAGGGGCATGTTTCAAAATTAGAGATTTACAGAAGGGACTGATTTTTGTGTAACTGTGGGTTATTTTTAAGAGTGTTTTCTTTGTTATGCATGTTTGCTCTATCTTGGGAAGTAATAGGGCGGAGTCAAACAAAATTTGGTCCTTATGTTGACCTTAAAAGGTACAGGTGCTGGTTCAATTTTGGTGCCAATAACTCAAAAGGTGGTGAGCAATTGAACTTTTTTTCTCGATTTTTGTGGCTGCTATAGCTTGAGAACAAAAATTGATCGACAGGACCACCTTAGAGCATTAGTGGGCAACCTCGTCTAACTAGACCGTCCTTAAACAGAGAACCAGCTGTATATGTATAAAAAGGTGATGAAATATACCTGCATGTAATCTCCTTAGAAAAAGTGTCAGCATTTCTTAAAACCTGTTTGATTGATGGATAACAGTCATAACTTTCTAGCTAAAAAGACAGGTATCTGCAGCAAATTTCTCCTAATCGAGTCTTTTTGATTATATAAATAAAATCATACATATGCACACACACGTTCAAACTCTTGTATTATGACATTGAACAGTTTGTTGTATTTATGGCACTAAAATTGAGGTATTGTTATAAACAAGGTTTAGAGATTGCAGATCAATATATATACTAGAATAAAATACTTTTTCTAAGTGATGTACCTTTATAAAACCAAGTTTCTGCTGTTAAAAACTTAATAGAATATGTTCTTTACTTAATTTATTTACTTTGTTATAAATTTTTTTCCGTTAAAATAATTTTTTAAAAGTTTCTTGTTTAATTTTAAAAGCCTTTCTCTGGTTTTTAAAATTGCAATAGAATCCATCTTAGCAATCAAGGAGCTATTTTATCTTATGTGTCAGGTTATCCCACTTAAAAATTTAGAAGTCATTATAAGAGTAGAAATAGGATTATGTATGTGTAGAAATGAAAGGCAAAAACATTTTCATGAAATATTTCAAACATATTTTTATGATTCATATTGTGCTTATTGTTGAAGAAACCTTAGAAATGTCATCATGTAAGCTTCAATGGTGTTATGCTAGTTAACAGAACGACTTTTAACACACACATTACTTTAAACAGCACATTTTACTTTTGTAAATAAAAAAAAAAACTTCATTTTTACCTAATTTTAAAAGATGTGAGAAATAGTAAAATGAATTTGCTATGTATATACAGTGAAACTTCGATAACTTGAACTTCAATTAGGCGAAGTGAGTTTCTGTTCCCCTCTAACTGAATGGGGAATAAATGTTATTTATTTTCGATTAGCCGAATTTAGTTGTGTCAAAATATTCAATAAGCCGTAATTTTATTTCATGACTGTCCTTAGATTTTCCTTGTTAAAGTAACTCCATAAGTTGAAGTCGTTTTTCCCTCCAATAGTATGAACAAAAATAAAGACTAAATTTACAAATTGAGCAGAGTTTGGTTACAAAAGAAAATTAACATTCAACATTTAATTAAGCACATATTTTATGAATTTTGTTGCAGTTGATGACGGAATTTAAGTCAGAGAGTACTCAACTGGTGAAGATATTTTTTCATATGTAAGTGAAAAAGAGAACTTTTCTGGTGCAGAAGAGAAGTAAGAACTTGAGAATGTAAATAAATTTACGCTTTATTCAAAATATTAGAAGAGCAGCAGATGTATTGCGCATTTTCATGGAATCCTGGCCAAATGTTCCCGACTCCTCGTTTGCAGATTTTTAAAATAATTTTTTATTTTTTTCTGTTGAATAAGTAAAAACTTATGTTTCCGCATAAAATTTTAATTTGTTTTCCAACCTATACGAACTCTTGAATTTATGTAGTAATTATATTACATGCTAATTATGTCAAGTAAATATACAGGGTGTTTCTGAACTCTTGGGCAAAACTTGAAAGGATGATAGAGGAAACGATAAGAAACAAAAATCATATAAAAACAGTGGTCGCAATTGCATATCTGATGCACTTAATGCACACAAAGCCAGAAGTTGATGGATGCAAAGCAGGTAAATTTATATTAGACAACGAAGATTTCGTACAGCATTTTAGTTTTTACGAAAGGTTTAAAGCGGTAGTTGAAACTTGCTGCCTGCAGCAGTATTACAGATGTTGCAGTAACAAAGAACTCTCGGTCACAATAACGAGCCATTTAGACAAACTTTCATCAATCATTGCACCTTTGTTGCAACGCATGTATCATAGCTGCAGACCGCAAACTTCAACAACCACTTTGAACCTTTCCTCAAAACTAAAATGTTGAGTGAAATCGTCTTTGTGTAATAAACTTGTCACCTGTTTTGCATCCATCAACTTCTGGCTTTGTGTGCATGTACCGCGTCAGATATGCAACTGAGACCACTGTTTCTACATGGTTTCTGCTTCTTATCGTCCTTTCTATCACCCCTTAAAGTTTTGCCCAAAAGTTCAGAAACACCCTGTATAATCTCCTTCCTACATTATTCTGTCAATTTTTGCTTTTATTACAAATTTAATGAGTTTTAGTGGTAGTATTTTTTTTTTATTCTATACTTTTCATTTCGTTTTTGATGAGCCGAATTTTCGATAACTCGAATTACTGTCGCTTTCCCTGCAGCTTCAACTTATCGAAGTTTCACTGTGTATTACGAAATTTTTAACTTCATTCCTTTTATTTTTAGTATTGTCCTTATGAATTTATCTTTAAAAAATAAAAAAAAAAAATATGTAATTTTAACAAATCCAACAAATTACAATTGTAACGTTATTGAAAAAAAAAATTATGTATGATGAAAATTTTATTTTTTTAGGAAAAAATTACAAATATTTATTGTAAAATAAATGTTGAGCACCACTCTCATTTTGTAGTGGTGCTTTTACCCGAACAATTTCAGAATTATTGCACTGTATGCTAATAATGAAATTTAAATTAAAGATAAATAAATGTTAGTGATACTTTATAATAAAAATATTTTTATAATTTTGATGTACATATGATATTGATTTCAATATTTTTAGCTGTTTAGAAAATATACAGTAGTTGAAAAATGAGATTGTATGTTAAAACATTTTTGTTGTATGATTTTTATACAAATTTCATTTTCTCAGTTTGTTCCAGCTGTATATATTTTAGCATGAGAGAATGATCTAAATTGTTGTTTTCAGCTATAAAAGTACTTGTAGTTTATGTTCTAATATGTGTTCTGTATATATAAATATTCATAAGCACCATTTTGATCATGTCAGCAATACAGTACTCATTCAAGAATGCCTTAAAAAAATTCCTGTTGTATCAGTGCATTATTTAATTTTTATGAAATTTGGAGGTTAGTTCTCTAAAATAAAAGGAGCATCATTTCTGTTACATTTGAAGTATGCATTAATAATATACTGTTTTCCAGACTAGTAGACCGTGGTCCGTCTGAGATGTTTTTGGTTTAACCAGTAGCGCATACGAGTACTTTTTAAAGAGGGGGCTCAGAGGCAAAAGTCGGTCATTCTTGTATCGTACCACTCCAATGTGTTGCTGAACATATTCTTTTGATTTAATAGATTTTCAAGACCAAACACATTATCAAAGAAATTATTTTAAAAATAAATTAGCATTCATTAACCAAATAAATTATTATTAACAAGTATTTAATTAAATAACTGAAAAACACAGCAATTTATGTATTTTCTTTTTTCATAATTCAAAAATAAAAAAACTACTAATCATTTGCGGTGTACGGGGGATCTTTTTCCCACTTCCAGAATATTTTGTTTTTCATCTTCACACGTTTTTCAAAAAAGATAATATGACCATGGGTGTCCATATGCAAAATTTTAAGGGGAGGGGGGTCTCAGATATTTTCTTCATGGTTTAACAGGATATTTTCCCCATGGAAACATATTTCAGATTAGAGATATTAAAATTTGATAATTTTAATAACTTATTCATTAATGGCAGGAAAATAAATGTTTTTACATTTTTGGGAAGAAAAAAAAGCACTAAAAACCAGGATGCTCTCGTTTCTAGGGGGGGGGGTGAGCCCTTGACCCCCCCCCATATGGGCGACTTGTTTTCTTTTATAATTTTGATCACTCATTTGTACAACATAATTTAAAAATAATATTTTACAGCAAAAAATTAAAATGGAATTATCCTGCATTGATAGAATATCCTGGATACATAATTTTGTAGATTCATGAAAAACAAATAATGAAAGAACTTTCGTCTTTGTTGTCACTTGAAATTGCCATTTCACATGATGAGATGTCAGGATCATAGACAATCTAGAAAAAAAGACATCAAGGGTGATAGGCGGGAAGGATTTGGACCCCCTGGACACCTCTTTTGTATGTGCCACTAAGTTCAGCCAAAAACATTCCAGACAAGCCATGGCCTCCAAACCCAGAAAGTTGTAATAGTATTGACCCAGTGATACCTGCTTTCTTATAAACCACTTCAAGTGTATGAAAGCATATTAAGGAAATTATGTTCAACTCAATTTAAATAACAGTAGATTTTCTTAAGGTGTTTACTACTATTATTGTAATTTGCATCATTAATTAATTTTTGTGAAGTACACTAATTTCTCCTTTATAGGAAAACCTTGTTAATCTGTGTTTCAGTAACGTAAGTCTAGATAATTTAGTCTAACTTCTGAGGAAATTTTAAAACATTGAATGGTTGTGAGAAAAAGTTTGTTTCTCAGTGATTGATAAAATACTGTATCATGAACTAAAACCTGGCAGAAATATTTTTTTTATTAATATTGTTTTTCATTGAAAAATTCTTTCTTTAAGAAAAGGAACATTAATAACAAATTATTTCAATGAACACCACTGAAAATGAATTTTTTTAGAGAAGCACAGTTTTTTAAATTTTTCTTATAGGATGGATTTTTGATAATACAGATGGATAAGAAATTTTATTACTAATGTTTTGATTTTAATAGTTTTTAAAATATAACACCAAATACTAAATCTTATGTTTTTTCCATACGTAAGCCCCCAATTTTAATATATTAATATTCACCAAAATAAGGTATCTAGAAGCTAAAATTGATGAATAATGATGAATTAATGGAACTGAAAATCGTACTGATTCTAAGTAATATATTTAATGGTCATATGCAATTAATGCTCATTACGATGAGCTATTTTTGCAATTAATTTCTATCTAACCTCCAAATAACTTTGGAGTATGTACAGCAGATCGTCTGTGTGATAGTCGACTAATATTGTCTACCTAATACTGATCTCCAAAACTAGTTTAACTCAACTAAAGGGCATTTTTAAAAAAAGTTGCTTGCTTTTGATTTAATTTATATTGGTGATTCTTATAGTAAGCATGTCCCACTTACCTCATGGTGTTCAAAAGGGCAGCCTCATTGTACATAAGATGTTTAATTTATGCGTACCAGAGCGAGTCATTGTCATGAGCATTGTTTGTATCGTCAATTTTTGTTCAATTTTAAATAGTGTTTGTTGATGTGTCTGTATTTTGTTGCATTATTTGTTGATTGATGATATAGTTTAATGTCTGAAAAAACATGAAATTGATTGCCATTTAGTTTGTTCAAGTATGAGTTTTGTTATCTTGTTTTGTGTTTTCTATTAATTTTGTGTTTCTCATATTTGTGATAAAATCATACTGTTTTAATTTTCATGCAGGTTATGTTTATGGCTTAATTTATGCATTTGTAAATTTTCACAACCTTCCATTGTGAGAAGAAAGGGCCAAATCATTGTAAATGATAACATTATTTGTCATTTTATAAATTTTACAAAAAATTATGTGAAATAGCATTATTCATTATAATTTAATACAGTTATACCTCTGTGAGGCATCAATGTATTAATAAATCTTTCCTTCAGTGCATTCAGTTTCTGTGTATGAATTTTTAGGCTCGTGACACCTTTGAGTTCAATGAATCAGAATTCTTTTCCACAAATATACAGTGGCTCCCAAAACTGTTCGTACACTAACGATTTTCAATGAAACACACCCCTATCCATTGGTTAAAATTAATATTTTGGAATAAGTATTTAAGTATAAGATCTATGACATATTTTCATCATAACTACATGCAAATTTTTAATAACATAATAAAATTAGATTTTTAAGAAATCAATAATCAAAAAGTGCCAGACTCTTATCTCACAAAAGTCTTCGTACACTTTGAAAAAATGTATAAAATTTAGTAAATAATCTAACTTTTTACTAAGTTATTATTTAGTAGAATATCATGCAGTATCAACAACAGCTTTTAAACGTCTGGGAATAGATTTCTTTGTTTTTTCTTTTTTTGTGCAATTTCTGAGTAAGCGTTAAACCACATTTCAAGTCTTACTGTTTCTAGTTTGCTTTTCATTTCAATGCTGTATTTTCGTAATCTAGCCTACAGATCTCTAAATATGTTACATTAAGTTCAAACCTGGCAATTGAGATATTTAAGCTTAAGGACAGTTTTTTAGGCACCAGACGCAAACGTTGAAAACCATGTGCTTCTTATCACTATCTTGATGGAAAATAAAGTTGTTTTGGATAACCAAATTTTTGGCTAATAGTTTAAAAATATTTTTAAAAATATTTAAATGAACAACATGATTCATTAATTCATCAATAAATTCCAAACTACCACGTCCTGATGCTGATATTTACCCTCACAAAAGGACACCTTCACTGTCCTGATTTACAACATTGGAACCAAAAATGTTGAATTTTTTTTTCTCTGTAACTAAAACGTTATTTCAAAACGTTTCGAGCTTATTTACTATTAAGCTTGCGACGGAAAACGGAAGCTTTCTGTTTTTCGCACGAACAAAACATTTTTTGTGGGAAGAGTTCCCATTTAATCCAGCTCATCAAACAATTTATGGTGAAATTAAAAAATAAAAATTTTCATTAAATTCTGCAGAAACTTAAAGCACTCAGATGTGGATTTTTCATAATTTTTTTTAAACTGTAAATCTCTGATCACGTTTTGTTTACTTTGCCGGTTGACCCTTTCTTACCTTGTTTTCGATCCTATTCTTTTCTTAGAAGCATTTTCTGACGTACTTCACTATAGAATGGTATAAATGAACTAATTTAGGGACATTTCAAACCAATTTACTTTTTGCCACTATGATTTAAAAAAATCATTTCAAATGGTGTTCGTTGTTTTTTACGAATACCAGCCATTCTAAAATAATAAGCAGAATATTAGGGAACAAACAAACAAAAATTGAAGCCAAATGACTTTAAGTCTCAACACAATGCAGCAAAAATAAAAAACGACATAGGATAATTTTAATCGCGATTTTTTTCGAAAATATGTCTGTGTACGATGACTTTTGTGGCGTGTTATTTCTCTGTCTCTTCATTTTTTGATCAATTTCAAAAAGAAAATTAGTAAATATTTAAAAAAAAAAACTACTGGGTTTTATTTAGAATGACATAGGAATAATGTGAAAAAATATTGGACTTCCTATTCGAATTCAGTTTCACGTTATTTTGCTTTTACTACAAAATTTCTAAGTGTACGAACACTTTGGGAGCCATTGTAAATGAAGAAAAAGAAAAACGTGCAATTGTGTGTGTTATAAATTCAAATTACCAGGTGCCCAAGAGCTGTATTTTTCCTGAAGCTGGATTTCTAAATGTCTTCCAACTCCAGGGCTCCTCTATTTTTTAAAAATCTTTTAATTTTGTAAACATACCTGGAAATTTTCCGAAATTGAAGCTGACAATTTTAAGCTGCCTTTTGTGATGTTAAAGGAACGATTGTGGTGCTCTCTCCTGAAATATTACGACGCTGAACTCTGAAAATCGCAATGGTTGGCTATCTACTTTGCTGACATTAGAGGAGACAAAGCTCTGGTATCAGCTGTGAAAAACTTTTAAAAAAACTAGTCTACTTTAACAAGACGGAGTTTTAGACAAACATAGGGCGACATTCAAGATCCGATGGCTCACTTCGGGGAATTTTGGTTTAGTTTGGTAATGAGAGGGGAAAGAGTATGCGGGAGATTTGGGTTCCATCGTTTTCAAAATTAAAGTCAATTTTAGGCTATCTTTAGGAAGGAAAGGTTTGGGGATTGAGCAGAAATTAAATGTCGAAAAGCAAAGCTTTAAGTTATTAGAGTTATTTTCTCGCTTTCTGCATCGAACAATCGTTTCCACCACGTCATCGTTGTCAATACCACAGAAAAAGATTCAAGTAACCTTAAATGAATTGTTAGATTGATTTTCGTGCTTTCGCAGACCGCAGAAAATTTGCACATATCTCCAAAAAATTTGATCTTATAGCTTTTTCCATTTGCAAATAAGATCAATATATAATATACCAATTCGTTTGATTCATTAACATTAGATTTTAGTGTAATGTAGTTAGCAAATCATTTGTATACTTTGGATTTTATTTGCTTTTCTTTCATTCTACCCGGGAAATTTGCATGAAGCCTAGTTTAAGTGGCTATTAATTCGATCTTATAATATTTGCAATGATCTTAGATGCAACAATTCAAAAGACAATGGAGGCAGTGAGAAGCAAAGGGATGTAATAAGTGTCAAAATTAAAAATTTGGAGATAACCAGTACACATGGTAGGGTAGGTGAACCTCTCCTCTGTCTTGGGGCAAGAAATGGTACTAGTAGCCCTGGTAGTTGCTGCTATACAGCATGATTTAGAAGAAAAAAAATTCAATGAAAGCCTATCTAGGAGCTAATCCAGGGGCGTAGCTAGACCCGACTTTCGGGGGGGGGGGGGTTTCTTCTTTTACATATATATATATATATATATATACATTTTTTTAGTATTAAAGAAATGAGAGGGAGGTGTATCTTACATACTTTGGAAAGGGGTGACCCTATTCCGATACTTGTGTCAAACAAAACAAAAGCAAGGAATTTTTTATTTTTTTAATGTTGTGGAAAATTCAACTTTTTTTTCTTTTTCTTTTAATTTAAAGTGAAATTTTCTAGCATTCTCTTGTCAAAACCAGTCTTTCCAAATCAAGGGGAAATCAAATATCTGATGAGCGTGTTCCGTTCATTTCAGTGTGACTGCTTAATATAGAAATAATCTAGATTCATCTCGTTTTTAAACATTTTATTCATGTAATGCTATGCAGTTTTTCTTTTGAATTAAAATAAAATTACCTTCAGAAGGGTCCGATGGGACTGATGTTGCTTTGCAGACTGTACTTCGTTTTCTTCAGACGACGTTAACTTTCTCTTTTTATAGCATTCCTTTTCGTCATTTTAATTTTTTTTTTTTTTTTTTGTTGAAAAAAGCTTGTTATCGGTCTTGCTCGCTTCATTATGCAACAACTTTCACTTAGAATGTACTATTTTAAACAGATTGTACGTTTCCAAAAGAATATGCAGTAAATACTGGATGAAAAATCAATGTGATTGCAATGGATACTCTAGTTAGCAAAGGTCGTTTTGACTATGTCCTATGACACACACGAGATCAGACCAACAAAAACCTCTATCGTCTCGAATTCCGGTTATGCTATCATTTTCGGATTCAAAGCCCAATGATCTTTAAAGCAGCAAACAAAAACATTTTCTTCAACTCGGAAACAGAGGAATTGTCTTCAAGAGCTGAGGAGGCAGTGGAAAAAAGGGAGAAATGCGTTCTACGAATAGGCTTTCCAGGAAGATTAACCAAAGGACAGTCGTTTCGCGCACTTTCTTGGAAGAAGAGTAAAGGGGTGAAATTCACAGGTTTGAAATGTTAAGATGAACATTACAATTTCATGTTTAAAGATCATTAAAGTTAAAAACCATTTCGCTCTGTTATCCGGATTAGTACTGTTCTTTGGTAGCTCTCTTTCTTAAAATTGTGATTCCCTAGAAAACCGAAATGATAGGAGTGAAAAGAAAGTAAAAGTTGTTTTCAAGTGATGAAAAAAGGAAAATTGTAGAATACTGACCAAGTTAGATTTGCTGCAATTGCTAACCTCAAGAGCATAAAGAATGAATCCAAAAAAAAAAAAAAAAAATCAGGGACCAAAAAGCAATAAAAGACTTCTTCTTGAAAAGGATATGCTTAAAGTTTCTTTTACTGTCAAAATGATTCCTTAAACTCTCAATAAAGCACTAAATAATGTAATAATAGAATAAATACCTAACAAAACTAATAAAGAGGAATTTTAATCAAGAGCCCACGTTGTCTTTAGTATCGATTTCAAATTTTCACCATCATATTTCAAATTTCTATAAAAAGTCTCTTAAAGCCCCCGTATTTCAAAACGTCTTTATCTCGATTTTTTTCTTTAATGTGAAATTCGAAATATACAGATTCGACTGTATGCAATATTCCCACTGCGCGGCTCATAAAATTAAACATATTTAACAATTTGCAGAATCAATGACAAACAAAGACTGCATATACGTGGATTTAATAAATTAATCTCATTTCTAAAGCGAAGTGTCAACTTTCACTCAATTATCAAAAAATTGTCGCAGCAGAGGAAGGCGTCTTTATGCTTGAGGATCACACATGGAGCAGATTTTCAATGGCATTGGGGGGGGGGGGGAAATGAATTTTTGACCTTTGTTACTCAGGAAAAAGTCGTATTGATTTTTTTTCTTTTTTTTTTCTTTCTCTTCCCTCTTTTTCTCTCTTTTTTTTTGAGACTAACGTTTCGGGGGGGTTTTGTCCCCAAAACCAGCCCTTAGCTACGCCCCTGAGCTAATCTTTAAACGCGTTTTACTCAAAACTTGAAAATGTCCAAATACATCCCTTTGCTTCTCACTACCTCAATTCGAGTATTAATGCTTTCATACTGGTATACAATGCAGTTTTTCAGATCAGTTTTTTACAAGAGCAGTACGTAGTTATATTTATAGATTGGTTTTTACATTTAAAAGTAAATGATCTTAAGGGGAAAAAATGTTAATTAATACAAAAAATTTGTTCTCTAGAAAATTTGGCTTTTCATTTTAAGTATTTATGCATCTTGACAACTTATATAATTTCTGTCTAGTTAAAGAAAAATGAGTAAAATATTCGAGTGTAAAGAAAAAAAAAATTGAATGTGTTATTCAATAAAAGTTAAATGCTGTTATATTAATTTTGGAGAACTTTCCCCAATTATGGGCCGTCCATTAATCACGTGAGGCTCGAAAGGGGGGGGGGGGGGAGGGGTCCTGAAAATATTACGAAACATCATATAGGGGGAGGGAGGGTTGTAGTAATATATCAAAACGCGCAACACTCAACCGAAAAGCGGCTTGTAGTGGCTTGTAGTGTGCGACTTTGATTTGCCGCCGCGTCGTTGCCTAACGAGCGAAGTGAAGTTCTCGATCGTGAGTCGCGACCATTGAGGTCGCGACACAACTGAAGATGCTTATCCAGTTGTTGGCATGGAAGAAAGTCTTGGTAATCTGTGGTCCGAGGATACTCTACTTTAATATTTTTTTTCGCATACCTTTCATTATTATAGTCTTTGTTGTTATTATTGTAGTCTTTCATTATTAGATGTTACTTATACCATGTATTTTATAAATATTTAAAAAGAATAATAAGATTTTTCGTAGGTACTAAAAATACACGTGGTATAGTGGGGGGGGGGGGTAGTCTTCAACCTCATCATGTATCACCAAGGGGCAGGGGGTTAAAAAATGCCAAAAAAAAAAAAAAAATCACATGATTAATGGACGGCCCCTTAGGAATATGCAGCCATTGAAATCTCTTTTTATATGCAGCGAAAAACTACTATCCTCTAGCTCTAGTTACTTTAACTCATCGTGTTTCAAAGTGGCCAGACAATTTTAACCAGTTATGTAGTTTATATGAACGCTATGTTCAATAAACTTGCACCACTTGTACCAATATTCTTCAAAAGCTATTGATTTACATTTTTAATTTCATTAACTACCATCTACCGCTAAATGTTAATTTTGCAGATCAATCTTACGAAATGACTCCTTTCCTAAAAGCAGAAACTTTTACAATATAAAATTTACATTTCCACATAATTTGAGCACATATTTCGGTTCCGCTCACAATGTACCGTAATTTCAATTTAGATTAAGTCTCAAATTCTTTCGGTTACAATTTAGTGACTGTCAGTGTTAATAGAATTTCAATTTTCCTAGGTATTTGGATAATTTTATGCAACACTGATGACTCTGAAAGTTGTTAGACTTAATGCATTTCATTCGTTGCAGTTATTACTATTCGTCTCAAAACCGAGTTTTATTTTGGAAATATATCGTTAGGGGCCGTTCATTAATTACGTAAGGATGATTTTGGCAATTTTTGACCCCCCTCCCCCTATGTAAGGGTACGTATGATTTTTCACCCCCGCCCCCCCCATTCTTACGTAAGATTCCATTTTGTTTTTAAAAACAAAAAAAGTAACGAATCTTACATCACTAGAATCGTTATTAAATTCACTATTGGTAAAGAAATATTTACTAAAAAGTTGAAATTTAGACTGAATGTTTTTCGATTTCATTTGTATATCATGCGATATTAAAATAAAACATACCATACATAGCGCGATTATCGTAGTCAGCTCAATCCCCGGGCTTGAATCCTATCGAGCACGTTTGGGATGCTTTACAGAGGCGTCTAGCCAGGGTTGGCAAAAACCCGGCTTTTTTTAAAAAAAGCCCATGAACCCAGGGTTTTTTTGGGGTTTTTAAATAAAACCCAGAAAAATCCCAACTAAAGCTAGGTTTTTAAAAAGAAATGTGTTTTTTTTTTGTCTTTTTTTAGTGAAAATTTGGGGGGTAGTAGCATATTGTAGCGTAACTATATGGACAAAGCACAAAAAATTGTCTTGGGGTAAAAAAAGCTGGAAAATTCAGCGTTTTCTGAAGAAAAGTAAAAAAGACGACGAAACCCAAGAATGGTGAAGTTTCTGATTTTTTTAGTTTCCATGATTATCAACAGTTGAGGCAAAGTTACTTCTCGAGTGATAAAATCTATTGTTCGTTTGTAATTACTACATTTTTTTTTTCATTTTACTTTATTTGTATTTCATTTTGTTATGCAAAACTATTGTAGAACCTCAAGTAGTTTAAATCCCTTTTTACTGAATTCCAGCTTAATCAAGACATTTCTTTGAATTTTATGTTGCCTGTTTTTCTATTTCTGTGTACAGAGTAAGAAATATTACATTTTTAGTTAAATAATGAAAATACTGTACATCCTATTCTGTGTTCTGTCCGACCGTTTCTGAAACCTGTTAATTTCTAAAAAATATACCTTGTTTATTCAAGATTTGTGACTTGTTGGTTTGCAGAAAATAATTCACATGAAAGCCTTTTAGCTAGAGTAGTTTCCTCCGTACAGTTTACAAATATTGAGAAAATCAGACGTGACAGGACTTAGTCAAGATAATTTGAGTTATTTATTGACCAGCTAAAGAAAAAAGTTAAATATATTTATTTAAAATCTTTGAAGTATTCTTTTAATGCTGTTAAGAGTTAAGAATACTATTAAAGTGCAAAATTCATTTTTTATGTCCATTGTCTGTGGTGAAGAACAAATAAAAAAGTTTAAATTGTGAAAGTGTTTAAATTAATTAATTTTTTAAAAAACTTCTCGGAAAATTTAATAAAACCCAAAAGTGGGCTAAATAATGGGGTTTTTTAAATGGGTTTTTTCAAAAAAATCCATAGGGTCGAACCCAATTGGGTCCAATCCGGCCAACCCTGCGTCTAGCTGCTCTCAACTCGCCCCCTCAGACCCTTGCCGCGCTTGATACTGCTTTGCAAAAGCAATGGCTCTCGCTTCCTTTGGAACTTATAGACCGCATAATTGACAGCATCACACATCGCTGTATGGGCTGTATTGCTTCTAGAGGGGAACATTTTCCATATTTAAGGTACTTTTTCTGTAGCAAAATGACACCTTCGATTCATTCATTTTAGGGATGAGTTAATTTCTATACTGCCTTAATTGTCTGATAATTTCTTTTTACGTTACTTTATATCTTACTATGTGTTGCATATTGTGGCTAAGTTTCATAAAATTCTACATGTAACTTTTTGAGCAATTGTCATTTTTGTGATTTTTCCTTAATTTATGATAACCGATGTAGTTTCGAAAATGGTAGTGTTTAAATAATGTTTATGCTATCTTTTCTATTTTAAATGTATTGAAATAGATTTTGTTGCATTGAACAAACAAAAGTTAGTTTATATCTCTTTAAGGGGAACGTATTATTATTATTTTTTGTTGCCTGTTTTGAGGATCACCTCCTGTTTGAAACGATAACCTTTTTCTTTGTATTTTTTGCATAAATTTGATATTTGACACCTCTAGAGACCCCTTCGCACCTACCTAAGGCTCCTATATAAGGGGAGCTGACTTATCCGACATTTTGATTCCAAAACTGTCGGGCGAAAAAAATAGTATTTGTACAAAAGCCTCATTGCAGAAAACTGGTGCCCAAACTTTAGATGTGTTGGCTGATTGGTGTTTTATTATTTTATTCTGAAGATGAAGACGATTTAATTAATACAAATTAAAAACAAATAAGGTGTGGGAATGACGTTTATTGCAGTAATCATTTCCCGATGCATTTTTGTTGAGTTTTGGAACTAAGTCATCTTTCTAGATTCATCTTAAGTGACATTTTACTCAACTTATCATCAATTATTTTACGACATAGCAACCAGCGACTATTATATGGTATTTATAAATACTAAAAACGAGGTTGGATCCAATTCTGTCTTGGAACCAAAATGTCGAATAAGTCAGCCTGTCGTTTTCAAGGGGCTCTACACCAACTAATTGCTTGGTTTATTGGTTTTCAATGCTCAGATAAACTAAGTAAGTGAGTCTCCTAGGAACTTTATATAAAAAAAAAAAAAAACTGATTATTAGTTACAATTTTGACTCGTTAGCGACATTAAACACTGGTAATTAAACAGCAATATATGTTGCAATTTAGGCAAAAACAAAACGTAGCAACTTGACAATAATACAATAAAAACATAATATGAAAACAAGAAAGTCATTTTATAGCAGACAATTTAATGAAGTATAGTAAATTGATAAGAAAAATTAGTAAATTGAAACCACATAAACTCAGGCCCGAATCTGAATACTTGCAGATCCCGCAGTGCGCGGGGTTGGGCACGTCCTTAAGGGGCCCAAACTAGCATTAAGACTTATAACATTGATGCACTGCTAGCCACTGTGTAGGGGACCAAAACTTATAAATCCAGGCCTGCATAAACTATTTTAAAAAATGAAATATAAAAAAATATTATTCAATACCTTGAAACATGAAAGCTTTCTTTGAGAATTTTTTTTTTGCATACAGGGTGCTTTGGTAGTTTTGTTTCAGTTTCTGATTACAGCTTTTAGGGTCGCCAAGATGCCATTCCATCGCGTTTTAAGTTGACTTTCTGGTTCTACACTTCGGAGAAACGTTTGAACTACGAGTTGGGACACGGAATGCAATCTAGTAAATTTCAGCGCATGTCCATTCATTGTTCGTTTGTAGTTCCATGAAAGTCTAATAACTTCATAAAAATCTGACTCAGTATAATCTAAAAATTTGTATCACATCCTAATCAATCAATGGAAAAAAGGTAGTAATTTTGGTCGTTGTATTAGAGATTTATTAGCAATTCTTGATTATTAACAACAAAAAGTAGGTTATCAATGCTGGTGAAAATGCTAAATTATGAATTATAAATCGTCCTTTTTTTTTCGTTGCTTGAAATTTAGAAAAAAAAAATCTTAAGTTTTGCAAATAAATTAACCAAAATGTAAAGCTTTATGCTATTGTTTTTATGTACATCTACTTTGTAACTTTTAATTGAGTTGTCATTTTGCCTTATTAATTTTGATGTAAGCGGTATGCAGAACCTTAACAGTTATTAAGAATTACACACGGGGCAATTTGGTTGCCGAAGATGGTTAATTTCGAAAAGAATCAGGTGCGGATCCGGAGAAGGGGGTGGGATCATGGAGATCATGACCCCCTTTAGGTGACCAAAGATAAATTAAAGTTGACATATTTCGAAAAATTCGACCAAGGTCACCTTTTTATACCCAAAAATTACATTTCTAACCCCGCTTCTAGAAGTGACCCCTTGCGAAAACAGAACATGGATCCACATTTGATGAGAATACATTTATTTCATTTGTCATGATTCCCTCCCACATTTTGATCGGCACAAACGAATTCATATTTTTTTGTTCGTTTTCCTGAAAAAAAGAGGATTTAATATTTATAGATAAAATATTTCAAAACATAACGAACCAAAAATATGACATTATTCTCAAATGTTGTAAAGAGAAAGCTGAAATTTTCACATCAACAAAAATGTTATATTTATGGCTCCAGCTATTGGCAATTCCTTGAGACTAGACTATTCAAGAAATAGCTCAAATATATAAGGAAGAAACAAACATGTTATTTACACACACATCAAGAAATATCCACCTTATATATGTTTCACAGTGATTCTTATGTTCGTTCTTTTAAAATAGGGTTTGCAATAAATATTTGCTCTCTTAAATTGTATGATTCGAGTTTACAGTTGCTTTTTTTCACGTTATGTATCATCCAGTTTTTATTTGACAACTTTTGATAGGAATGGTAGCATTGTTTCGGTTTAAAAAACATAAGTAAAAAGTTATTATTTTTTTGTGTTGAATTTTTTTGTTACAAACTATAACTACATGTTTTTTAATTTAATAAAAATAAATTAGGATAATAAAAACTCCTTTTGCGTTTTGTATGTTTATATCACTCGAAAATTTCTGGTATTTTATTTATTATTCACCTACATTTTAAAGAAAACCAAATTTAGTAAATGTTTATCTATGAAGGGGAAAGTCGGGGAATGCCGCTCACTTAAGGGAAAACACGAATAACTTGTCAAATTATACACATCTAATTAATATTTTGTTTCGAAGTTAGTGTAAAAGCCTTAAGAACTGTTTACAATCAACTAATTTGCATAAAAACTTGAGGATTAAAAAAAAATCGTTCATTTATTTAATTACGAAATTGATTGAGCAGTACATGGCCGACGTTGTAGGATAATTATACTCAAAGTTTGAATATAACATTGAAGCAAAAATGGCCACTAAGGAGGGGGTCATGGCGCAGACTGTGCCATAAAATTTTTTAGAGGTGGGGGTTGTTTTAAGGATTTTCTCTTTTTTTGAGGGGAGGGGGCTTTGATTTAGGGGGGGGGGGGTCTTCACGATATTTTAGAGTGGGTGGGGGTGCGTCCTTGCACTTCAGGGGGACATCCCTGATTTAAGCACGACAAAAGTTGCATATGTAGCTGTGTGGTCTGTTCTCACCCCTATGTCCGTGTTTGAACAGTACATGAGGCTTTACGCTACCATTTTCCTCATATTGTAACCGCATATTGAGTTCACCGAAATTAGGTGTCCTTTATCCCGAGTTCTCCGAAAAATAACAGCTTTCCGTCTTCATGTCCTATACGATGGGAAACAAATCATCTGGATTATCATTATTAACATCAAACAGCTGAGACTCACCAGTGTGAGCTGGTTTCAATCACCGAAAAGCTAGTGTCATTTACTCATCAGCTTACATGAGCTCCATTATCCATCATCGCCACGTTTGATTTAAATGCACTATATGGCGTAAAAAAGCACTATATATGCATACAGGGTGCCCACACTAGATCACTTCTTACCCTCTTAATTTCGGAACGGCTGCTGCTACAATCATAAAAATTTCGTTTAGGAAAAGTAAAGTATCCATGCGCTACTGAATAAAATTACTTAGGACGCTACCTGGTGCAAAACTGCGGAGTTAGGCTTCCTATCTTAAAAACGGTTCAAAATAGGAGAAAAGTGAAAAAAAAAAAAAAAAAAAAAAAAAAAAAAAAACCGGATAAAATACGCATTTATTTTTTGTGATTTCTGAAAACGTCCAGTATTCTTTCTATCTCAGATCTCATGGCATTCTCATGGCACAGTATAGGAAATCACGAAAAATCAAATGCGTGTTTTAAGCGTTCTATCCTGTGAATATCGACAGGTGCCTTTTCATACCAAATCAATGATGCCTTACAACTTTTTAAATCATTATTTTTTTCTATCTCAACCCGTTTAGATAGAAATTCTAGCTTCGAAATTTTCTGCCAGGTGGCGTCGTAGTTGGTTTTATTCAGTAGCGCATGACCCACTTTATTTTTCCCAGCCACCACTTTTATGAGAATAGCAGCAGCCCTTCAAAAGTTAAGAGGGTGGGAAGGGGCTTTACTGGACATCCTTGTATAAAAGACACGATGTTTGTTTCTCTTTTTCTTTATTTGTACCGGATGCCCATGAGACTCCATAGCATCTACAGCTTTGAAATTTAATACAAAATTCAAATGTACCTAGGAGGTCTGCACTTCAAAGACCTTTTTCTGTCCAATTAGTTTTTTTTTTTGAATAAAATTTCATGTTTGTCTAATAGACGCAAAAAAAAAAACTTTTTATATAACTTTTAATGTATGTTTATCTGGTTTATATTTATGACCTGAACCTAAGTTTAGTTAGTTTTTTTTTTAAATTATTTATTTATTTTTTTGAAATTTTATAAGTTAATATCAAAAATTTCCAGAATTTAGAGCAAAAATATTTTTTTTTTAAATATCCACTTTTATTTTTAGTTAAAATTTAGGTTCAGATAATAAAAATAAACTAGACAAACATGCATGAAAAGTTTTACGGAAATATATAAGAAACTTTCTGAGACATCATGCGCGCAAAACGAGAAAACCGAAGAAACCGGCACCCGAGAAAAAGAGGCCTAAACAGCTGCTGTTAACATAAATCTCTATGGGGAAAGTTTACGCATTTTTACGATAACTTGAAAAGTTTTTGGCGTATGGTAAAAAATAAGGTATCAAACTGGTCAGAATCAATAGATGCATAACATGTATTTTTTCCAGAAATTGGAAAATTTTGAAGGTCCTTAGACCCTTAACACACGTCACAAGATATAACTTTTCTTTTCGAGGTTGACCGTGCGAAGCCGGGTGACGCAGCTAGTAAATAAATAAATAAATTAGTTCGCCTCTACTTTGATAGGGATTTAGGCGGGTGCACACCTCTGCATATGATTCTGCCGGCGCTTTGCCCCAGGAGGAAAACCCGGGAAATTTTGACGCACGTGGGTGGGGACTGCTATGCTTTACGCACTTTACAGTCCGGACCTCACACTTAGTTATCGCTTGTTCCTCAAGTAACAGGGTCACTCGAGGGGGGGGGGGGGGGGGCTAACTTCTTAAGGAGCGATGCTGAAGTTAAAGAAGGGGTAAAACACTTCCTCAACGGATTCTACGACCTTGAAATACAGAATTCGGAACACCATCCTTAAAAATGCGTAAAATAACAATTTTTAAAACTAGTATGTTGTGGCCATCACGAAACTTTCTTCTATATTTTTCCTTTTTCTGATCCCTCGCCATGCTTGACGAGGAAGCAATATTCCTAACAAAAACAAAATTACACATGCAAAAACTTGACGACCATCCCAATGTCTGAATTATTGTAAAAACAAAACAAAGAGCGAAAATTGAAAGTTACTTTAAAAGCCTTACTTGAATTAATTACAAATATTTTATTTATTAACAAACATAAGATTTCAACAGTTAAAAATTTTAAATCATTGAGATAATATTTCCGATCATTTCCATACAATTAAAATCACGAGAAATACGCAGACGACACTCTATTACGATTTATCTTTCTTATTGTTGCATTAAAAAAACTATTTTTATTCGCAAAAAAAAAAAAAAAAAAAAAAAAAACTTGGAGCGATTGGAGTTAAAATTGAACCAAAGCCTGTTTACGTATGGATTCACATATATTCCAAATTTCAACAAGAACGTAGCATTACTTCTTGAGATAGGGCACTCACAATGGAAAAAAAGAACGGGCGATTGCGCTACCCCCTTTTTAGCTGTTGACACCAAAATAAAATCAGCTCTTATACCCACAAAGGGCAACTTGTCAAAAAAATTTTGTTTGATTCCGTTCGTTATTTCTTGAGATACAGCAGTCACAATTGACGACAAAAAACGTTCTATAACTTAACCCCCGTTTGAGCTATTCACACCAAAATTGAATCAGCACCTGCTCCTGTTAGGGGCAACATATGGACCAAATTTTGTTTGATTCTGCCAGTTACTTTCTGAGGAATAGCAAGCACGCGTAACTCAAAAAACGTCCCATTGCTCCACCCCCCTTGGAGGAATTCGCGCCAAAAACCAATGGGCACAAGTTCACATAGGGGCACACATGTGTACCAAATTTCGTTCAATTTCGTTTTTGCTGTAGAGCGGCCACAAAAAACTGGTCACACACAGACGTGACACACATACATACATACACACACATACACACACACATACACACACACACACACACACACACACACACACACACAAACAGACATTTTCCAAAAACAGTCGAAATGGACTCAGCACACCTCAAAACGTTTGAATCCGTCAAAATTCGAAATTCGAAAATTTGCACGAATCCAATACTTTCTTCTATATATATTAGATATAGAAGAAAGTAAAAATACTAAGTAATTATCATAATGCACTCAAAAGGATAAAATAATGTTTCTGGGTCAGAAAGGACAATTTAAGTATTCCTGTAGTTTTCAATTATTCCTAGAAAAAGACTTCCCAAACAAAGAAAAGTGCGGCTCAAGACATGTAGAGAATGTTTTATCATTATTTAGCTTTCAATCATAAATTTGAGTGTTGAAGCATGCATATTTTTCTTAATGGGAAAGTTCAGCTTGAAATGACTTGAGCGCACTTTTCTTCGTTAGTGAAGTCTTTTTCATGGAATAATTGAAAACTACAGGAATACTTAAATTGTCCTTTCTGACCCAGAAACGTTATTTTATCCTTTTGAGTGCATTATAATAAGTGCTTAGTATTTTTTTTCTTTTTAAATTCTGTTATTTTAAAGTTTTTCGTTTTCAAACAAAATTTTATTTTAGATTTTCATTTTTTTTAGCGTTAAGTTGTGCCTTAAGATTAAACAAATCATTTAGGAAATTCTGAAGTCTGTAAGTGGTCTAGTGCCAGAGATGTAAGCAAAAGAATGGTTCACAGCGTATAAGTTACTTGTGATAAAGATCCTAGTATGTCTCTTTACTTAGCACCGTTATCGATTATTGGCATAATGAGGATAAAAACCCTAAGAAAGCAACGTCAGTGAATAAATTTTAATCTTGCTCCAGAGAAGCCTTGATGCAAAATGTTCATTATGATTACTATTAGCATTACATTTGCAAGGCAACAAAATTTGTAACAATGGCGTTTATATTTAAACCATAGACTAATAATAAGACCAGTAATATCATCCATAAGTCCCCATCCTAATAATATATCCATATACTAATAATATATTCTTATTATTAGTCTATGATTTAAACATTTAATGGGGAAATTACATGAAATTTGCTATTTTCCATCCTAACCGAAATAATAATTTTATTTCAGAATTTTAATTTTTCAGTGTTAAGTTGTACCTTAACATTGAGCAAATCATTTAGTGAAATCCAAAAGTCTTTAAGTGATCTACACTGCTCAAAACAATAAGGGGAGCACATGGTTTTAACAAAATTACGCAAAGATGCATATTAATAAGTAACATACAATGAATAATCCATAATTTAAATCCTACCTGAAAACGGAAGAAGAAAACTTTATATGCAAATCATAGTTCATGACGTCAAAAACCAGAAAAAGGAGATAAGGGCAGAAATCGGGATGTTGTAGAAAAGTCTGTTTTATTGCCGTAACTGTGGAATTTGATTACGCAGTATTTTTTCTTAGACAAGGTTAATTGAGGTTGTCTCAACAATGTGATTTACCGGAATCCATGACATGGCGTGTCATAGGCAAACTGGAATCTGGGCAAACATAACGTAGTATCGCAGACACTGTTGGAGTCTCCAGAAGTGTTGTTGCAAGGCTGTAGAATCGATTCCAAGAGACAGGAAATGTTAGACGTCGACGAGGGCAAGGTCGGGCACAAGCCAGTACAGCAACTGATGACCGGTATATACTGTTAACAGCCCGTCCAAACAGAACAGAGAATGCTACACAGCTGCAAAGACAGTTGCTCTTGGCAACAGGACGAAGGATGTCAAGCCAAGCAGTACGTAATTGGCTTCATGAGGGAGGGCACTATGCACATAGGTCAATGGTCTGCATTCCGTTGACCCCACGCCATCGTGCGAACCGAAGAAGATGGGCTGCTGAACATCGAGATTGGGAGCAACATGATTGGAGCCAAGTGTTATTTACAGATGAGTCCCAAATCAGTCTGGAGTGCGACATCCGACGTGTTCTGGTATGGAGGTACGGGGTCACTCTCATTCGTGAAAGGTCACAATACAGATGAGTTGGTTGGATGGTATGGGGTGGGATCAGCATAGGCGGACGTACGGACCTGCATATCTTTCGGAATGGCACTTTGACGGTCCAAAGGTATGCAGACGAGATACTGTGACGTTATGTCATCCCTTACGCTGGAGCCATTGGAAATTCCTTTGTTTTCCAGGATGATATTGCCCGACCGCATAGAGATCATCTGGTGGAGAACATGTTTCAAACTGAAACAATACAGTGTATGGATTGGCCAGCGTGCTCTCCTGACCTGAATCCAGTCGAGCATGTTTGGGACATGCTCAGAGGACGAATTCTGCGCGACCAAGGCCGCCTGTTACTGTTCGAGACTTGGAGATTTCACTTCTTGAGGAGTGGAACAGTATTCTCCACAGTCAGATCAAAAACCTCATCGCACCCATAGTAAACAGGTGTGCAGCAGTCTTAGCTGTTCGAGGAGACCATACTCCCTATTAAAACTTATGCATCATGTCTAAACAGTATATTTTTTCATCGTTTTCATATAGCCAAATTGTTGCCCTAGATAATCTATTCATGTTTTTGTCCATATTTTCCAAGAACTAAAGCGTAATTCCATTTTTTTAACCTTTTTTTTCTGTATTGCGCATTGATACGTGTGTACTATCCATTGTTTGCCAATATGTGGCTGTCTCGCACGGTTTTCTTCACATTTTTGATTGCTCCCCTAATTGTTTTGAGCAGTGTAGTTGCTGAAATATAAGCAAAAGCAGGTCTCAGATTACTCTGTGACAATCAGGCCAAGTATAATAAAAGTGCTTAAAAAAGACAGCGATTATGTAGAAAAATAGAGTAAAATTTCTTCTTTCCAGCGATGTAAATTTCTATGAGAAGAAATAATGTTATCTGTCAGTAAAATTAATGGGAACCTTATTTCTCAATTAACTCTCATGTATAAATATTTATTGCAAAGTACAGGCTACTACGTATATAGTATTTTAAACAAAAATAAACAAGATTAAACATTTAAACATTCTGGTGCAATTTTTTTTCTAAAACGCCAATACAAAAAATTTAAAAAGTAACACTTGTGACACGTGTCTCTTTTAGCAGTTGCTATATTAACAAACTCGGTGTCACGGCCTTTAACATTTTATTTACTACTTTCTGCAGCTAAAAAATTTTACTTAAGTAAAAATAAATCATTCAAGAACTCATGAATATAAGTTGAGGAATTTTTTTTCATTTAAGGTACTTGATATTCATGAGCTAGCTTTTAATACTACCTTAAAAGAAATCTAAAATGAAAAATTTCGCATCAATTTTCATTTCAGTTACATTTTCAAAATTGTTTTTCGTTTTTCCACTTTCATGTTCCTCCCCCAATTCTGAATCTGAAACTTTTATTAATGTATTTGAGAACTGCATTTTTTGTGACGTTTCTGAAAATACTCAAGCAAGGAAGAAATATTAGTTTTGGATTAAACATCTGGAATTTAAATATTTTCTCTTGATAATCAAGATTAAAAAAATAGCGAAAAAATTCTAAATTTTTGACTCTCAAAAATTAGTATCCATTTTAAGATACTTCGTGGACAACTTGTGACGAAAGAAAGGAAACAAATGAAATGAACATATTCAACAGCAAGATTTTTAACACTAAGAAAAAAAAAGTAGGCGTTTTTAAGCAATTAAAGAACTTTATTAATTCTTTACATTTAAATCTCTACAGAGAAGTTGGTAACTTTTGCACCCTTTTGCAAAATTGAAATGTGTTATCGTAAAAAAGCGAAATAGAAGAATATTCCCTATCTCACCGTCAGGGTCTGATTAACAGGGGGCCAAAATATGACTTAAAATTTCAGTTTCTACTTTTGAATGCGTTATGAATATTGTTAAATCGAAGTTATACTGTATACTGAAAAAAGGTGGGAGGGGGGAGCTGAAATGAGACTTAGCTTCCTCTAACTTCAGAGGTTAAAAAGGCCTTGCTCACCGTTCATTCATTGGAAAGATTTTATATTTCGCCGTTGTCTTTGGTTTATTGACGTTGATATTCACCGGCTAATGTTGACAGTTACGAAGTTTCGAACTTTTACTGCAACATATGCAATTTGAAAAAATAAAGTCTCGAAACGCGGCACGCGTATATTGTTTGCGTGGATTTCAAATTCATAAAACTGTTGACATTATTGCGTGAAAATGCAAGGTGCCTCGTTGCATCGTTGCTAAATTTTACCTGTATGACTTAGCATCGTAGGGAAACCCCCCGACCTACGAGACGGAACAGAGTCTAAGGATGATTGACTGCCTCTTGCGTTCTTCAAATTCACACCACTATGGTGCTATGGGACTGTGTTGTCACTCAGTAAAAAGTATTACATTAGATCGCTGACTTCTTTGCCTTTACTCTCGTATGTGATGATTATCAGCATAAAGATTAAAGCGGGATTCGTCTGTGAAGATCTCGCTTTATCTCTTCTAGTCTTGCAGTCAACCAAAAAGAAAGATGAAAACTAGACAGTTTATGAGGCCTACATGCGCTCTTATATGTACATGTATGAACGGTCTAGAGAATAAAATTTTAAAGCTCATCAGGGGAATAAAATTCAAGATAAAATTTGAGTGAGAAAGTTTTCAAAAATACCTTACAACGCTTCCTTTATTTTCTACAAGAAAGTAAAAAGTTGGAAGAGCGAGGTGAATCAATTTTTCACCTGAAAGAAAATAGGACTTATTAATGCAGGCGTCCCTCGTATAACACGGTACTTCTACAACACGGTTTCAATATTACACGGTGCGAAACTTGAATTTAATGCTTCATGGTTTTAATACAACAAGAATGTTATGTTTAAAAAAGATGTAATTTCATTTATAATACATTCTGTTAATTTTTGCTAATAACTCTAATACTTTACTTTGTTTTTATAAAACTTGGTTTCGCTACAACACGGTGCACATCCCTTGATTTACATTATTTCTAAGTCTCGTGTAACACAGTTTCGATATAACACGGAACACTGTTTCGATATAACACGATACATCTTATATATAACCTGATTTTTCTCATGCACATACATAATTAGTATTATATAAAAATAAGTAAAAACGTTATTTTAAAAAAAGTCTCGTATAGCACGGCTTTGATACTACACGAAACGAATTAACCGTGTTATACGAGGGACACCTGTTTGTATTTCTTTCGACTTTAAAGTGGTGGGTGAAATGACGACATCTGCGGTATATCTAAGTATGATACAAAGTACGTTTGAACTTTGACTGTTAAAATGAAATCAGCTATTTATGCCAAATAAATAGACAAATTATCCAAATATCTGAACGTAAACAAATATAAACACATAAAGAAACATATGTATGAAAATGTTTATGCTAAAGTAGGCAGATTAGAAAACAAACAGAATAATGAACAGACATATATCTAAATTAATAGGATATCTACCGCAATTACTAGCAACTGATCAAATCATCCAGATATATCTTTGTAAAAATTTTATTAACCTGTAACCTGTAGAGGATTCTTCTTCCAGAGTCTCTTTAGAAACGTTTCATCTTCAAACCTCTTCCTCAGAAAAAAAAAAAAAAAACCCTCCGCTTTTAGACTATCTATGGGAAAGGAAATTTTAATAAAAGCATCGATATAAACATTTATTTATAGGTATTAAAGATAGAAGAAATCACAGAAAGAAATAGAAGTACAACTTTTTCCTTAACCAATCGAAGAGGGAAGGCTCGAATTTCCAATTCAAGTTTAGAAGGATTTATGTTTTAAATTTTTATGTAAATCCATGTTATCTATTCCTTTCTTTGATGTTCATTTCCTTTCTTACGTTTGGAAAAATAATTTAGAAGAATCTGCCTTCGTAATAACTTTGCATATTGAATTTCCTTCTGGAATAATAAAAATTGAAAACTTTTCTACATTCGAATTTCCCAATTGTTCCCGTTTGTTTACAATTCCTTTAAATTATTTCTCGTTGGATTTCACAGACAAACGGTGCTTTGAACTGAAAGCCTAATTGATCGCTTCTCAGGGAACAAATATTTTGAAATGCATGAGATATTTTTTAGTAAAAGACATCATTTAAAAACTGCCGTTTCTACTTCAGATTTTCTGTCGACGAAGTTTTGCAAAGTAATTTCTTAATACATTCCGCCACTTGGTGGAGCACTTTTTGAAGCATTTGTATCACAAATATTACTTGTTGCTTAACGAATTTAGGTAATTTAACTGAAAGAAAAAAATCTGAGCGCAAAACGAATGTGTCCTGTTAGAAAGTTTTTAAAGAGAAATGTATTCAAAATAGATGTAGGGGAGAGTGGAACACTGATAATTTCTATTTTAGCAGCCATGTTTTTTGTAATCTCTAATAGTGTCCTTCACCACTAAATGGTGCCATAGCAAAAATCACCATCAAATGAGTGAAATTGACGATTTTGTGAGAGAAAGAAAATTTCATGACTCCAAAGTAAATATTTTCTTCATTTTTATTTCATTTTCTGTCTTTGTATTTGTAAATTTAATCAACTAAATTTTATTTTGTTACTAGCAAAAATATCCTTCGTTGCCTGGGTCAGAATAATATTATAAGAAACAATCGTTACTAATCAATAAAAGAGAGTAGTGTAAACATAAAGTGTTCTTTTTACTATCAATCAATCATATCAAATCCGCTTTGAGTCTACCTCTCTCTCTATTAATTTCAAAATTATTTTGAAAGCTGTGTGAATTTGCTAAGTTTTTATATATATCGCTCACATTTCATTGCATATTTAACATCTTTACTGTTCTGTAGATATATCAAAGAAAAAAAGGAAACTAATTGCAGAACATCGCAACGAAACGAGAAAATATTTTCTGTAATCATACAGAAGGAGAATCATTAATCAAACGCATAGAAAGTAATGATCATTTACAAAATAAATAGCGAACAGCTTCAAAAGCTGAAGAAAAATACGGAACCTTTTTCAAAAAGATAGTGCTAGCTTTATACAATGTGCTTTAATCGTTTTGAAGTATAACGTATGGAAATACTACACACTGAAAAGAAAAATAATTCCAAAGTTAAAAATAAAATTATATCTCGTAAAGATAAAACAAACTTTCAAAGTGATTTTTCTGTATAATTTCTTGCTAAACAATCACTCTTTTTCATAATCTGGATAGGAGTGGATTTATTTGCTTTTAATAGGGAGAAAAAATTGGTTAGAGATATGAAATATTTTTTGAGTTTCAGTGGAAGGGTAAAAGATGTTTGAAAAATTCAAATTATGTTAAAGCAAATAGCATTGTCATTCATGATTATTAATGAGAGCTTTATTAATCTTTAAAGGTATTTTCCAAAAATTATCATCTTTTTAAAACTTAAAATATTTAAGTAAACATGTCTCGGAATTTAATCGTTCATTTAGTCTTTTTTGTCTTTTCTATTTTTTTTTCTCGCATGAGATTTTTAAAAACCTATTCAAAACTACAACATTTTTACGCTGCTTCAATTGATTTTTTTTATTTTAAATATCTTTTTGAATTATGGTCTGCGTTATTCATCAATGCAATTATACTGCTACTAAAATTATTTTCTTTACCAACTTTGTGTTACTGTATGCACGTAGTTTCAATCAATTCCTTAAAATAGTTTTCTTTAATGAAATATTTATGCTTTTAAAATGATCAGCAAGTACTATACATTATGTTTATAAAACAAAAACACAAGGTATATTTCTTAAAAGTTGTGGTTTCTTTAAGCTTACATCTACTCTGTTGGATTAAGGATTTAAATTAAGATATTCTTGGAGACTGAATGAGTTTGCAGTGATACAATACAACGGACCTCTGGTTGATTTAATTTTTATTTGATGAATTTGATCAATGTTATAACATCACCTCTGCTTGAAATGACTGCTGCTTACAAAGTAATTCGCAAGAGGGAGGTATTTTCTCGTCTGCCAGTAGGCGGCGCTAGAGCTCACCGAAATATGACGTCAAAGACACAACACACACATGCACATACGAGGGGAGTAAATAAGTAGTAGCGCTGGGGCTTTTGAATGGCCTGCTGAACTATTATAGCCGTTTGAATATTCTCAATGGTCCCAAGATGATATCTCTTCGAAGTGATTTTCAAATATCGCCTAAAGGTGGTCGAGGAACTTCCTTCTCACTTCCATCCGAGAATATTTTAAACTATCGAAAGGACCGGATTTAGCTTTTGAACCAGCGAAAGTAAAAAATCGCGCTCTTATTTAATTCTAATGGCTAGAATCACCCTCCTTCCATTCAGCTCAAAATTGTATTTCTACATGTTTTATCAAACGGTAAGATAAAATAAAGTAAAATGAAACACACACACACACACACAAACACATGTAACATTGTAATTAAGGGAAATATTTAAAAAAAAATGCCCTAAAATATTTCATTTTGAAAAACAATTAACAATTAGCAGGAGTGATTCAGAGGATTTTTTAAACCAAATTATTGGTTCAGAGAATTTTTATTCAATAGAAAAAGAGCTCAACGGTTACCAAGTTAATACTCAGTTCAAACTACTGCCAGTTCTGTCGTCTTTGACGACTTTCGAGACTATCCCTCTTAACGTTTTTGAAATCTAAGTGCCCTAAATATGAAATTGTAAGCCACCTTTGAGTACGTTAGGGGAAGGGAAAGGATTCCTCCCCGAAAAGTTTCTGAAGTATAAGCCTCAAAAAGCACTACAACTTTTACTCGTTAATCTATAGTAGCAATTTTTGGAAACCCGACGAGGGTAGGTCAAGTCCAGTGGTACCTTGGTCTATTAACACCGTTGACTTTCCGATTTCTGCTAATACCGTACTACAGCGCTGCAAGAACTATCAGATTAAATGTCACAAAGCATTTTCGCATTCAGAAATCACGGTAAAATACTTGCTTAATAGTCCTGGCAGGTGATTTAAATTTAATTAGAAAGATTTCTACCATTTGCATATTATTTTGAAAATGGAAGATCAGAAGTTCAGTTGTTTAATTTTAATAATAAAAAAAGCAAAACCACTATAGTTTGTCAAATTTTCTTATGCAATAATGAACTTAAGCAAACAATAACAATCATCTTCATTACTTAGTCTCGACAAACATTTTACTTACAATTTCAATAATGACTAATCATTGGAAAAATTTCACAACCTTAATAATGCAATGCGTAAAAAAAAATCTTACTAAAAATTTAAAATGCCTTTTTTTAGGTAAATTTCATTTTAAAACTATCTGAGCTTTGATATTATGGTTAGGAATGTTAGTAGTTTCAAAGAATTCAGATCACAAGAATATATGGCATGCATAAAAAATGCATGCCATGTCGTACAAAAGAGGAAGCAAACAAACTTAAATCTCTCTTGTACAAAGAAGATGGGACAAGTAGAAACAGATAAGCGATTTTCTTAAAATATTTTTCGGGAAACGGACCCCATTAATTGAAAAAAGCAAATTTGAGTTCAGCGCAAATGGCTTTAAAAGAATTTTAACTTTTGTTGTCAAAGATTTATCTTTTCTTGAAGCATGTTCTATCTATTGGTTTTACTGCAACTGATGTGATGCTTATAGTATTCGTACCGTTGAAATACAATGTTTAAATCGTTTTTATTTGTCAGTGTGTCTTTGTAAAACAGTAGAATACGAATCGAATTGTAGAGATTAGGGTTGTTTATTTTGGCACGAGAGCAGAAATGCCACTATGTTTTAAGATTTACTATTTAAATTTTAAGAGCAAGAACACTGTTGTTAGAAAGGAACACTAATAGACACGTTAATAGTCACCATCATATTTTCCACTTAAAATTTCTTGAAAGAGTAAAAATACAAAAAAAAAAAAAGTTACATTTTGATGTGCATAAAATATTAAATTTCGAATATGTTCATAGCTTGTTGCTTTCGTAAACAATTATTTTTAAACTGAAATATGATTTAAGTGTACGTTGCATCTTTATTTTGCATCTATCCTGCATTTAGACTGAGCTGATGGTATGATACACTCATTACATCATAAATCTAAGCTGATTCGTGGAATAGGGTGGCATTGTAACCGCGGATTAGCGAAAACGGCGGAAAATCTGAATAATAGGTAAAATACGGTACTTAGTATAAAATAGCTAAAAAAAAAAAAAGTGGAGTTAATCGATTTGGCATCTGAGGCATCCATATATATGTATGTATCTTTATCTAATTTGAATTCTGACACTTTGAATTCGAATTATGTTTTTCGCAATCACGAGTTGCGACAGGAAACTACTCATTGGAGGATGTTGTTTCTAGAAACGGTTCATGTCCTCTCAAACCTACCCCTCCTCCTGGGTGGTTACGTGTGTGTATGTGTGTAAGGATTTGTTTGTGTGTAGACGTGTGTGTATGTAGGAGTGTGTGTATGCAAGACATGGACGCCACCGCGTAGGAGGAGGGGATTCCGGTAAACAGTGCTGCTTAGAGGAGGCTAGGACCAGAGGAGCAGCTCCGTCCGGACATCAAGGACGGTCAAATGAAAGCAATAAGCAATCGTGATTGCTCAATAAACATAAAAATAAATAGCACACACACACATACATTTAAATTATAACTAAAAGCATTGCTACATTGCATCTACTAACATTGAAAATCAAAAGTATATGTAAAATCTAAAAGCGAAAAAAAAAAAAAAAAAAAAAGCGAAAAGACCCGCAGATAATCCTACCGCCGGCGCCGATAAAAGGGAGTTTACTGTACTCTTTGCTCATGGGGCATTCCAAGGTATTTTTGACATTTATATAGAGTCCGTAACGTGACCTTTTTTGCCATAACTTTTTAAGTTACTGTTTGATTAGCATATTATTTTATTTTGATCTTTTCCTATCAACACACCAGCTCAAATTAAAATAATTTGCAAATCAAACGGTAAATTAAAAAGTTATGGCAGAAAAAGGTCACGTTACGGACTCTACATAATGTAAAAAATACCGTGGAATGCCCCTAATGCTCCCGCTAGTCAACGAATGTCGTGCATGAGTAGTTGACACGTTAACTAGAAAGCGAGTTTATCGCGATCTGTCATTTTGTTTGAATACGTGCACTTTTAAAATCACTGTTTGTCGGTAAAAATATTTAAAGCTATCTCTCAACTCGATAGCGTGAAGTAAGAGTCATTGTCAAGTTTTATCTATGCGAGAACTGTTCGAATTTGTAAAATTCATTATCATATGAATAAACTTTATGGAACAAAACGTGATGAGTGAAGACAACGGCAGTAATGGTAGTGACTGGACGGCAGTTTGATTCATTTTGCTAGGAACAGTTACTCCTGATAGTTTGGGACTTAGCTCGATCTGACTTCTATTTGTCTTCTCATCCGAATAACTTTTAATCGGTCAGCTCTTTGCAAGTGGTTGATGATGTCAAGGCAAAAGTTCACAATAGATTCACATCACAAGCGGTCGAATTCCACGAAGTGAGTATGCTCCAATAAGTGGCAAGATATGAGACATGCCTGAATTCACTTGGTTATTGGTAAGTGATTTAAGGCATGTAGCTTTGATCTAATAAAATACAAATGAAAATGCTAACCTTTTTAATGCCTTAGGGAAACTTTACCTGGACGTGCTTTGTTAAAACCTATAGATTGAAAGTAAACCCATTTGTATCCGGTTGAGCATTGCATGAATGTAACATTATACTCTTTTGCGAATTATTCTATACCTTAAAATAACACCTCTGTTTGTAAAAAACGTTTTAAAGTTTTTTTTATTTGAAAGACATTGGTAACTTATTTTGTGAAATTCATTAATTTGTAGAATTTCGATGCAAATTTCAATGCTCTGAAATCAATGAACGCGCGTAATAAATGTTCCTTCTAAAACATTATTTTCAAGCATGTAATGTTAAAATCCTTCCTAGAAAAAATTGATTAAATCCATCCATTTATGTTACGACGTGCCTTCTGTTACAAAAGAAATTCACAGTAGCATAATAGAAAATTCGAATCTTTCATCCACGCAGAATGCTCAAATACTAGTCAATTAAATTTTTGGCATGATTCAAATTATGCTTTTCGCAATTGTTCAAAAAAAAAAAAAAAAAAAAAAAAAAAAAAAAAAAAAACGCTTAGAATTATTATTCTAGAAATCCATAAGCTTCTTGCATGGGTTGATGGAAAAGCATATTGGTCAAACGCATACTGGTTAATAATTTTCCGTACCCTGTTAAAAATTAAGGAAATTTTTATGGTAAATATTGCTGTAAAATGGAGTGTTTACAGAACAGAAAAAAATTACAGATAATTGTACAGAAAAAATAAACGATTGCGGTAGCAGTTGGCTTATCACATGATTTTACAACAGAAAATACCGTATTTCCTCTCACCCAGCGTGTCCCAACGAGGGTTCCGAGTTCGATCCTGCTGTGCGCATTTTGCATTTTTTAACTCTCGTTTATTCTATAGTAAATTTTTACAATAAAATAGAATTTTACGGTAAAAGTTACTGGCAACATGGATGCCAGTAACGTTTCCCGTAAAATTTCAGGATTTTTTAAAACAGTGTAGTCAAAGCGTTTGTTACATTTGAGCAGAAATATATTGGTTGTTACTGGTGAATTATCGGCAATTTGTTTTTTGAAACACAGACTGTAGAGATCCATGTTGAATAAGAAACATGCAGACAGTAAAAATGAGTTTCTCAAATTTCTGCAAGCATTGGGATTAATAAACAGTCTAAAAATTCTCATCTATCACAACTAATTTCCCAAAATAAGATTCTTCAGAGTAAGTTTCAAATAAGTAACATGTAACCTTTCATGGGCATGTTAAGAATTTACTAAACTCTAAAACTCAGAATTGAACCTCTGTGTTATACAGGGAATCGCAACATTGAAATGGACTGTTTATAACTAATGGATAAGGGTTTTGTTTAGCTTATAAAAACTTTCAGTGAGTTTAAACTTAAATGTAATCAGGGGCGATGGAAGGTCACGGGAGGTCACTGTGACCTACTAAACATTTTCCTTATTCGGCAGATTTTGTCTGCCGAGTCAGTAAATTTGCCAAATGCCTCTTTTTTTTATTAGTTGTTGGGATGTGTTCATGCATTTGGTTAATTTCGGAGTTTATTCGTCAAGTAGAGAATTTTACTCTTCCTAAAAGTTAAAATTCGAGGCACCCCTGTGCTTAATGCAAAATTTATGAAAATTTTGATTGTGAAAGTATTAAAATGAAAAAAAAAAAAAAAAAAAAAAAGCAGTACATTTTAAAAACGGTAGAAAATTCAAGATTTTTCTAAAATCTTCTAAATTAGTTTCTACAGAATAACAAACAAATTTTTATTGTTGTGTGTACCAATAGCGGCAATGAATGAAATCCAGCATTCTACAGAATTAAATGAACGAATTACCAACGTTTTAATGCACAAAAATTGCAATTCACTTCAGACACATGTTCCGGGGTTACAAGGAACCCACTTTTCCATGCAAAGAAATGTGAGCTTTTGGTTGAAAAGTCATCCGACAATATGCATTGTTTATGGGATTTCTTGGAAATTTATTCGTGAGCGAATTATGTAATAAATTTCGGCTCATGATGTCATTTTGTCTTGTTTGTTTTGTTAATTTCCATCTTTTGCTATTTATACTGTCTTCTGTTCCACTGTGTTGCTTTCCTCGGATGACTTTTCCTCCAAAAGCTGACACTTCTTTGCATTTAAAAATGAACTCCTTGCTACCCCGAAACACGAGTCTGCAGTGAATTACAATTTTTGTGCATTAAAACATTGGTAATTTAATTTTCAAGCACAAAGTTTCGTTATTCGACAGCATGTCTAAAATGAGGCCCTTGCATTCTATAGAACGCTTGGTAAAAAAGCCGGCATAGAACATAATGCGTTGCTCATGAGCTGAGAATGCCTTAAGCATTCTACAGAATACCGCATTTCATATTCTGGCGGTAACATGAATAAGAACACACTATAAAAGAAATAATAAAAGTCAATTGAGGCAGTGAGAAGCAAATGGGTGCAAGTGCCAAAATATTAAAAATTTGAAGATTACCAGTATAAGTGATAGGAGAACTTCTCCTCTGTCTTAGGGCAAGCGATGATACTAGTTGCTCTGATGGATACTGCTATACAACATGAATTAGAAAAAAAAAAAAAAAATCCAATGAAAGACTACTGAGAATCTGAACTTTAAACGCGTTTTACTCGAAACTTCAAAAGTGCACTTACATCCCTTTGCTTCTCACTGCCTCAACTTGTGTTTGTTCTTTTGTTGAAATATTTGTTTGGAGGGTTAAGAACACTTGAATTTTTTCATGCTGGTTCAAATGAGCAAGTGCAAATAAATTTAGGAGATTTTATGAATTTTTCATTTCAGAAGATTCACGATCAAAATGCTCATAAATTTTACAATGCGCAAAAGCTTAAATTCTCTGACGGTTATGTTCTGCAACAAAGCTTTTTTCATTATTTATAAACAATTCGCTTCCATGTTCACGAGTAATGTTGTTTACTTAACAAGATACCTGACATCGCTGCGACCAAAAAAAGGTTTTTTTCTTTTGTGAGTGCTCGCAATTATTTTAACAAGATTTGTGAGCGATGTTTCTAGACAAAGCCGCTAAGTTTAGTTCATTAAGTAAGAATTCTTTTCAACTAAGAGCAACCTTTGAAATAGTAATGTTTCTTAGTAATGTTGAATCTAAAAATGTCTCTTTAGAACTTTATTTTATTCTCTGCTAAATAGAATTTTATTTTTCCCATTACAAGTGTTTCCTTTACTTGTGTATTTCATTTTTCGTGCATATATATAAGCGTATATAAATACAGGGTTACTAAAAACGATTCGTTTTCGAAACGCTATACATCCAAAAGAATTGCATGCACATTGCACAAGAATGTGAAATACAAGTGTCCCTCGTCGTATAACAAGGTTAACTCGTACAGTGTATTATCGAAACCGTGTTATACGAGACTTTTTTTTTAAATAAATGATTTTTTTAACAGTGAATGGATCAAAAATAAAATTCAATCTTTTAAAATTTGTTTTTAATTTTTTTTTCTGATTTAAATTTGTGTAGCATTAAATTTTAGTTTTGTACGGCATAGTACTGAATCCATGCTATAACAGTCGCAAATTTCGCACCGTGTAACATCGAAACCATGTTGTGCAAGTACCGTGTTATATGAAAGACGCCTGTATACGAAAATAAACACAAACTCACCAAGATTTGGAATTATGTAGACCAGGTGGTAATACGAGTACAATATTTTTTAAAATGGCGACAAAGCAAGAAAAGCGTTTGTTGTGTGTGTTACAATATGCGTGACGTTCACCTGTTCTTGCAGTGCTTTGAGGCACATTAATGACCTTGTTTATATACCCCCGCTACCAAAAGCGTAGAACTCAAGGATGGCCTTCATACGCCAGTGATGACTTTACCAAGACGTCGTTGGACGCTTCCAGGACGTAAAACACATACACACAAAGCCTCCCGCTTCTCTTGTTTTATCGCCGTTTTAAAATTACTTAACTCGTATTACCACCTGGCTCACACGATTCCAACTCTTGATGACTTTGTGGTTATTTTGGTACATTCTTCATTTTTATAAGTGAAATATACAGCGTTTCGAAAACGAATGAATCACTTGTAGTAATCCGATATCAGAAATGCGTAGCATATCAAATTCCACATATTTACAGAAAAAGCAGAAAAAAAAAAAAAAGAATAACTTTGGAAATAAATTTTAGTGATTCTTTTTTAATTCCCGAGAGTATATCAATTTCTCAGAAAAAATTAGCAGTTACAATGTCTTCATTTATTATTTCTCTCCCCGTTACAAATATCATGGGTGCTTCTTCCTTGTCTGGCCATAAGTCTTCATCAAGTAAGCTGACGAAAATAGATGAAGCCCATGTCTTATTTATATGATTCTGGATTGCTTTGTCATCTGTTCCGCTAGAAGAAGGTCGACTATTTTTACTCTTCTAAAGCATAAGAATGGTCCATTTTTTTTATCGTTCATCGTTTGCATCATTATTCTTATGGGAGTGTTTTTTAGATCATTATTAAGACTTTTCGTGTAGCTTTTGCAAATTCTGCTTCAAAAACAGCATGATAAAATTTGTGCCTCAGAGCCAGAACGACGTAAGTCTAAAAATGGCGATTTTCCGTTTATTTGTGTACTAGCGGTACCCGCACGGCTTTGCCCGTAATAGAAAAATTAAAAGGTCTTTTGGTTCGTATGTATATTTACAAATAATGTGTGGCGAATTTTCTAGCCAATTGGCTTGTACCCATGTTACGGTTCCACTTTATGATAATTTCGTATCTCGCCAATTGGCTTGTGCCCATGTTACGGTTCCACGTTATGATAATTTCGTAATTTACTCGTCCATCTTATGATAGTTTTGTTCTTAAAATTGGAATAGAAAAAGAACCACATCGAATTTTCGAAAAATCGCTTCGAGGTGCACACCCCCATGCTACAAACTAACTTTGTGCCAAAATTCATGAAAATCGGCCGAACGGTCTAGGCGCTATGCGCGTCACAATGATCCAGACATCCAGACATCCTCCGGACAGAGAGACTTTCAGTTTTATTATTTGTAATGAGTAAAGATAAAGATTGTACGTAGAAGCCTATTTCGCATCGTGCCATTCGAACGTAACTCTTAAAAAAACAAAAAATCCTTTAAAATTTTTTATCAGGGTTCAAAGAGCGTTCGTCCCATCCTTCGCATGCGCCAGAAAAAAAGTTTTTCTTGTCTTTTGTAAAATTATCATATTGTGACTTCCGTCCTTCTGGCTTTGAGGTACAGAAATAAGCTTGAAGTGGAACATGGGAATGCCATTATTCCGAGTAATAATTTGAACTAAGTAATACATTCTGGGATTTTGTCCCTCGAAATTTACTAATAAAGATTCTTACAACAAAGCCGATAGTTGACTATTAGTGAATTAATCTTCCTGTTCAATATGATTCGTTGCAAACATCTGTATCTCAACAGAATAGGGCATCATGTTTATGGTTAGAGAAAACAAGAAAGTTTAGTTCAGCAGTAACTGACTTACCAATCGGTTCCTTTTCTGCTGCTGAAGCATCATTAGTCAGACACTAAATTAATTAATTCTGAAACTAAATCTGAACAAATTCAATAGAAATATTTCATGAAAATGCAGGAAAATTGTGTCCAAAATGCATAACTTATCGAAATGTTTACTCATTAATACTTTTGTCCAATATGTTCAAGATGTTTCACAACGAGGTTAAATATTCATAACAATGTTTCGTTTACTCTTTCGCACCCTCTCGTTTAGTGATGAATTGAATTTAGATAGAACGGGTGAATTTGAGCTGAAGAAGTTCGTTACCACCTTGTCTCAATAGATGAATCTTACTGTTGTTCACGTTTCATTGTTGGATTTTATTACTGTTACGCGTTCAGTGCAACTTCACACTTTCTTTGAATGACGACACAGCTCTTGAGAAAAACACTGGTGATTTATTCACAACTATGTACAAGAAATATCGTTAGCAACTGCTAATTCACCATAGCAATTAGACAAATATCAATTAACACCGTATACTCAACGATGGCACACGTATTTACATCCAAATACGCAAAAACACAGCGAAATGCCTCACAATAAACAGAGCAACGCTCAGACGAATCTCAGACAGCTAAAAGCATAACTGACTGTCCTTCAAATGCCACTCGGCTTTTTATACTGTTTTGGAAAGTTCGACAAAATTCGAAAAGCTTCTCGTATTTTCTTTTTATTCCATTCACAAATCTTATCATTCAGAAATGGGGGGATCGTATATTTTACTTAAATGTTAGGGGGTTGTATGTACATTACAAGAAGCTATTTACAGGTTACGTTACTAAGATAATTTTAGATGCAAAATAATAGAACAAACGCCTAATTTAGCCAGATTACAACAAATTACTCACAAAAATAATTACTATTTGCAGAATTTGTAACATTACTATCGTCTTTTGGGAAACTAAAGTCGATTCCCATGCCAAGTAAGGAAGCGTTTTTTAGGGTCTTAAACCTTGTACTTACCGTTCGCTTACTCATTATTCTTAGTTAATTATTCCTTTCCTCTAACCTCTTAGTTATTTTTTATAATCCATTTTTCTTAGTTATTGTTATTCTCAACTTAGCCTAAAGAATATTTTTTTAAATGAAAAGTTTTGTTACTATCAATACATATGCAAAGATTAAACCCGTGCTTTCATACATGTATGCTTAAAAGAGTCCATACAAATGAGCCATTGAGAGTAAAAGTGGCGTAATCAATTTTTTTAATAATTTGTATTTACACTATCAAATTTTAACCTCATTCCACTTCACGAGAAAGAAGTGTAGATCTAGGTTTAACCACTTGCCAATAGATTTATCAGAAAATGAACAAAAATGCAATGTTTTGGGCAAAAGTGGCTATAAAAGTCATTTAATCATTCAAAAACTTGTTTTATTGACTTATCCTGCTTTTTCTCTTTGCGACTCATAACACCATCAGTGCATTATTCAGTGTACTGTATACTCTGCTTTAGTCGTCAATACAGGTTGGCTCAAGGTAAATAAAACGAAAAGAATGTATAACTGTGGTTTTACCATATAATTTATCTTTTCCCCTCTGAAAATATACGAACCTAATTTATAGAGCTTGACGAAACATGTCTTTTGCTAAGCATGACTGTTGTCTGACTGTCAAGAAGTAATGCAATGAGTGAAGTGAAAATTGGTCAATATGCAAGCCAAATTTATAGAGATAGGAGGAGGAAGGGATCGATATCAGTGTGGCCCGGAGAAACATTTCTCTTGCTAAGCATGACTGCTGTCTGTCAAGAAGAAATGCAATGAGTGAAGCGAAAATTGGTCTTTAGATTACACTGGGGAACAAAAAAATATTTTTTAAAAATCGTCGAGGGTTTTCCAACTGAATTAGACTAATATTGATGCCCTGAGTCCGAAAATGACCATGGTTTTGTTCAATCAGGTCAGGATATTAGGATACAGATATTTTTAAAAGTCGATGTTTCGCCAAAAAACCAACTTCTGCGATTCATCAGCTGAGAAACCCCTGACGATTTTTTCGGTTTTTCTTAGGAAATAAAAGTCAACATATGCAAATTATTTCAGTTTTTATTTAATCTAAGAAATTTGATAAGCATATTATCATAATATTAGTATAAGAATGAGCGTAATGAGACACAAAAGTGTAGAGTTTACGGCATAAATCGGCGTTTCTTCGATTTCCGTTTGTGAGCAGCCGCTGGGTTGTCTCTCTTCAGCGACCAGCAGTAGTCCGCCATCATGACTGCGTCCCACCTCCCCTGGTACCTCTCCTCCATTTGGCGCATGTCTTGATGGAACCTTTCACCTTGCTCGTCACTCATCGCCCCAAGGTTTTCAGGAAACTTCTCCATATGTGAGAACAAGAAGTGCATCTTTATACTCATCAAACACCCCAGTTTCTGAAAGGCCTCTATCATGCTGCTGACGAGTGTTGCGTGGTTTGCTGCCTTCGTGTTCCCCAGGAAGTTGTTCACCACCTGCACAAACGATTTCCACGCAGCGCACTCTAGTGTGTTCATGGAGTTTTCAAACTCTGTGTCCTTTATCAGCTGCCGTATCTGTGGGCCATCGAAAATGCCGGCCTTCAGCTTCTCAATGGTCAGTCGAGGAAAGGCTTTGCACAGGTAGTTGAAGCATTTCCCATCCTTGTCCAGAGCGCGCGTGAACTGTTTCATTAACCCTAGCTTCGTATGTAGTGGTGGGATCAATATCTTCTCCCGGTCAACAAGAGGTTCATTTATGATGTTTCTCGCCCCAGGTACTAACTGCTCTCGTGCCGGCCATTCTTTCTTTACATAGTGGTGGGCTCTGTCTCGACTGTCCCACATACATATAAAGCATGGGTACTTCGTGAACCCGGACTGTTGACCAAGTAGAAAGTTCACCATCTTGAAGTCGACACAGATGATCCATTGGTGCTGCTCATATTGGATTTTGTCGAGCACGTACTTCACTGCTTCATATTTCTCTACAAGAGTTGTGGAGTGCGCAAGAGGGATTGAGGCGAACTGGTTCCCGTTGTTGAGGAGCACACACTTCAAAGAGCGCTTACAGCTGTCAATAAACAGTCGCCAATCTCTCGGATCGTATTGAGGAGCCCCGAGTTTAACAAGAAGACCCGCGACATCTCGGCAGTACACTAGGTCTTCCTCCTGGCAGAAGTAGCCCATGTAGTTCTCATGCCTTGTACGAAAGTAAGTGATACGCGCGTCCTCGCCAAGTAGATTTTTCTCTTTGAGTCTGGAGGCCAACAGCTCGGAGGAAGTCTTTGACAAGCTGAGATCCCGAACAAGATCATTAAGCTCACATTGTGAAAAGGGCTGCGGACCGTCGCGTGCTTCATACTCTTCTGCATATCCTCCCTCGTCTGTACTGGTAGTGGTGGCCTCGTCGTCGCTGTCAGGAAGCTCTGTGAACAATGGTACAGGAATTTCTTCGCAGTGAGCAACTGGACGGCGGGCAGATGGAAGGTCGGGGTACTGGAGCCTGTGCCGATTCTTCCGGTTGATACCAGTAGTATTGATAGCGCAGAAGTAACAATCCGATGCATGGTCAAACGGCTCCCTCCAAACCATCGGAATCCCAAACTTCAGTGAAGTTTTCGTGCCCTTCGCCCACCGCCGGAGGTATTCCACGCACGTCTTGCACACCTTGTGCGGTGCCCAGGACTTATCTTGGTCACCCAGCTTGACTTTAAAGTAAGCCTGGTAGGCGCTCTTCACAAAGCCTGTGATGTTCTTCCTGTCCACTGACAGCGTGTATTCTCCGCAGATGTAGCAGAAAACGTCAGGATTATTCATGCATGAACGTCGAGCAGAAGCCATATTAATAACCTGAAATAGTAATAGAAATATGTAGCCTACTTTCAGATAATAAATTTACGAATAAGTTAATTTTGTAATTACATAGATTGAACTCAAAACCCCTATTACTAGCATATTGAAACGTATATAGGCATATGGCTGTATCTCAAAAAGTTGACCTGATACAGCAAAATCAATGTGATGTTCTAACTCAGGACACCAAAATTAGTCTAAATCAACTGAGAAACCCCAGACGATTTTTTGGCTGTTACCCAGTGTTATCGCTAATATAAACTGGTCATGGTTAGCTTTATATTCCAATCACTAAAAAAGTGTAACGATTCTTGATAATTTTGAAATTAAGATTTTTTGTATAAAAATTTAGTTAATGGGGGGGGGGAGTAAATAATAAAGAAACTGATTTTTATCAGTTTTTGTAATATTTTCTGGATTTGGTTTATTCTTGTTTTATAAAATTATTTAGCTTATCTATTTTAATGGAATCATGTAGTTTTAAATTTCATCAAAACAGGTTGTTAATAAAGACAATTTATCTTTAAGATTTATGTCATTTTAAGACAAATACGCTAAAGCTGAAAAGAAAAGAATCTGATTTTATTATTTTTTCTTTTAAGCAAAAAATGCTTTTTCCCCTTCTTTTTTTTTCGAGTGAAAGAAATCTCAAAATAATTACAAAGGCTTTTTATAATCGTACTCAAAATTCAACTTTTTTTTTTTTTGTAAAAATGTATTGATAAAATTGAAACTCACAACTGAAGATCACATCATTAATTTTTTTGTAGGTAGTAATTCCATTAAATACTCACACCTTCGAAAATAAATAATGCATAGTTTAATGCCAATGCCATTACCTTTGGGATTTAAAAATTATTTTCGAAAGAATGTGCCGTGAATGAAATATATTCAGGTTCTTTATATATATTTTTTTCAGTTACATTCTTTCAACAAAAAATCACTTTGAAGAATGATGCTAAAAAAGTAAAATCATAAAACTCTTTTCGAAATGAAACTAAGGAATTTTATTTCAAAGCGTAGTGAGGAAAAAGAAAATTTGAATGAAAACACTCGAAATGCAATTTAGGAAACACTTTTTTTGAAAGATTCGATATAAATTATAGATGAAAAAAATTCCCTATCTAAATGAAAAGGGAACGTGCAAACGTTTTCGGTATTTTTACGTAATTGTATGCTATATTGTGAAATTTTAGCACTTTTTAATATATTTACCAAAATAGAAAAGAGTTTTTTTTTTTTCTTACTCAAGTTATGTAAAGAACTCATTGAAATTTAATATTAAATGATTTGTTGTCTGTTTTCCCTAGCTGAGATTCCACGAATTTGCGCACGCGTCAGATGTGCTTTGATTTTATCATAATAGGGGTGGAATCTTTTAAGTAAAAGGATGTAAAGCAATATGTATGTTCAGCAGTTCTTCCAAAGACAGAGATAGCAAGTGTGAGTAGAAAGTGCTCACCCTTAATTTATCGCCCCTTACACTCTCAGAAATGAACTTTCAAATTTGACGAAATTTTCTTCGTTTTTGACGAAACCACTTTCAGGGATATGCTCCGAGCGAACATTTCGTCAAATTGAAGAAACTGCTTTTGTTAGTGGTTTGAGGATGCGAATTTCGCCAAATGTAACGAAATATTTCTTCATTCTAGTTTCGTCAAATTAACAATCATTTTCGTAGTTTTAAGAGCATTAGTTTCGTCAAATTAATTTCGTCATATATAAGGACGTTAATTTAGTAAATTTTTAAGAAAATTTATTTCCTTTTTTTTTTGAGCACATTAGTTTTTTTTTCATTTTTGAGAATACAGCCGAACCTTGTTAATTCGAACACGCTTAAAATAAATAACTGCTGAAATGAACTTTTTTGCAATTCTCGTCTTATTGTTTATTGTTTTTTGAATAAAGCGAACCACGTTTTATAATAATCGATTTTAATGGTTCCTTTAAGTTCGTTATAACGAGGTTCGACTGTATTTTATAAGATTTATGTGCGTGTGATCAAATCCTAACTTCAGAATCTTACCACCGTAGTTTCCCACTTTATTGCGTATAGTCAGTTTCACAGGCTCGTCATTTACGGGGTCAGGGGGTCAATTACCCCCCCCCCTCCCGTCTTGATTTTTGAACATTCATGTTTTTACACATGACTGGTCGTTTTAGTTGGTTTTCTGTAAAATTTTATTAAGTACAGACTCTTTGTCAAATTTGGGAAAAAATTGAAACAACGGGTCTGCAGCCCCCCCTCCCCATCAAAAAAAGACAAGTAATTGTTTAAAAAAAAAAGGCAAATAAAATATGTCAAGCAAATTTTTATTTATGTAAAAATGCAAACAAACAACTTCTTAAAAAAGGTAAAACAAATCATTGCAGATTAAACTCCCCATGGTATCTAATTAAACCCCCCATAATGGTGGTTTTCCTTCAAAAAATCTAATTTTTGTCGGATATTTTCCAAATTTGGCACAGAAGTTCGTTATTGGAGGCTCGGGAATTCACACCAGGTCGTTTATGTCCCTCTATGTGGGGGCGTGGGGGGGGGGGGACAGACAACCCCGCATTGGGGGTTCTCCGTATTAAAAAAAAGTTTTTGTCCGATCTTTTTTAAAGTCCACAGAGGTTCTTAGATACTCAAGAATCACGCAGGGTAGTTTTCATCATTTTATAAGAGGAGGGGAAGGGGGGGGGGTTCTTGAAAAAATCAAATTTTGGTCGGATCTTTCCAAAGTTGTGTGTGGACACATAAGCTCTGTGATGCACGGGGATTCACGCAGGGTAGTTTTCGGCCTTCTATGGGGGGGGGGGCAACCCCTATAATAGTTTTCCTACAAAAAAAATCCAGTTTTTGTTGAATCTTTCCGAATTTGGCAGAGTTTTGTTATTTGATGCTCAGGAATTCTCATAGGGTGGTTTTCTTTCCGCTATGGGGGGCAACCCCCATACGGGGGGGGGGTCTTATAAAAAACCAGTTTTTATCATATCTTTTCCAAATTTGGAACAGATGTCCTCTGATGCTCGGGAATTCACACATGGTAGTTTTGCAATCCTCCATGATGGGAGGGGGGGGGAACCCCGCATTGGGGGTTCTCTTTATATAAAAAAACTTTTGTCCGATCTTTTCTAAATTTGCCATGGAGGTTCTTTGATGCTCAGGAATTCACGGAGGTTAGCTTTCGTCAATGTATGAGTGGGGGGGGGGGAACACCAACGGGGTTTTTCCTTGAAAAAAATTCATTTTTTGTCGGATCTTTCCAAAACTTCGCATAGAGGTTCGTTCATTGATGCTTAGGAATTCTCATATGGTAGTTTTCGCCCCGCTATGGGGGACAACCACCAAATGAGGGGTTTTCTTACAAAAAACCAGTTTTATCATGTCTTTTCTAAAATTGTCACAGATGTCCTTTGACGCTTGGGAATTCCCGTTTTCGTCCCGCTAGGGAGTGGGAAACCACGTTTGTGTGTGTGGGGGGGGGGGGGGGGGGGGGGGTCTTGAAAGAACCCAGTTTTTGTCTGATCTGTTCCAAACTTGGTACATTTGTCTTTTGATGTTTGGGAATTCTCATAGTGTAGTTTTCGTCCCGCTATGTCTGGCAAACCCCATAGGAGTTTTCCTTACAAAAATCCAGTTTTCTTCGGTTCTTTTCCAGATTCGGCTCAGATGTCCTTTGATGCTGGAAATCCACATAAGATAGTTTCTCATTGGGTAGTATTCATATGGGGTTCTACCCCATGTGATTAAAGAACTTATGCGCCAAATTAGAAAAAGATCTGACAAAAGCCTGGATTTTTGTAAGGAAAACTCCCCTAATGAGGGGGGGGGGTGCCCCTAAAGCGGGAAGAATATTGCAAACTGTTTGAACTACATGGCGATGCATCACGATGGAGAAATTCCTACATCGCCCTGCCCCTACTGGGAATATAAAAGTGCTACTTCCTCAGCAGACATTGGGTTCTGGAAAAATAAATCATGTGCCACTTTTATGCACAGTTAGATCGATATATGCTCGGGAGAAAATTGCTGAAAAGTTTCTTCATCATTGCATCGCATGAAAAAATTCCAGAAAAAAAAAAAAAAAGATTTTTATCCAACTTATACCACAAATTTCAAAGAAAAAGTACAATAAAATGGACAACTTTAAGTTAGTACATATTTGTTCTAAAATTAGATACAGAAAATAAAATTAGAGATTCTTAAGAAAAAGCTTACCTTTTTCTTTTTCCAATTAATTATTTGTTTTATTAATTTTGCTTGTATGTAGAATGTTTATTTGGCCAAATTTATGTTTAATACAGGAACTTTATTATTACATGCATTTCATACTTCATACTTTGAAAACAATTCTCTGCCAAAATTGCAAAAGGTATTTGAAAATATAAATCTTAAAACAATGCAGATGTGAAATAAATCTTTTGGTAAAATTAATTTAGTGTAATGTTTGTTAAATACAGCATACTCCCGATTATCCGTGTGCGGATTATCCGGTTTGTGGATTATCCGTGCATCATTTCGGAATCACACTTTTCTAAAGCTTCGATGATGTTATCGATATTATCGATAAGATCATTCAGGAAGTTAAGGAAATCGAAGGTTTCGAATCAGTTGACTGTCGAAGAGTGGTTTAAAAGCGACGAACATGAATCACGATTTCAATGTCTAACTGACGAAAATATCATTGAACTTGTTATTGAATCAAACGCAAGTGATGATACCTAAAACGAAGATGAAGAATATGAAGAAAATACAATTTCACATTCTACTGTTCTACAATCTGCGGAACATTTATTGGATTACATGAGTGAAAGAAGTTACGATTACGAAGAAATAATTGCAATAAGAAAAATTCATACGGACATTCGCAGCAATTTAAACAAAAACAAAAATGTATCACCGATTTTTTTTAAGCAAATAAATTTCGAAGAAAAGTTCCTGGTTTGTGTGAGTATATACATATATATATATTATTTAGTTTTTTCTGATTTCCCCTTAAATAGTTATCCTGCATATTCCTTAAATGACTTTTCGGATTATCCGTGTTTTTCGATAATCCGTGCTACGCCGCCCGGTGATTAACACGGATAATCGGGAGTATACTGTAATTATAAAAATAGACCTTTGCTTTTTACCCCTAAGTTTAGATTTTTATTTCCAAACATGTGTAACATGAAATCAATGTATAAATATACGAACATTTAGAATATTGTTATAATTATGAAAAAGTCTTCGTCTGTCCTTGTTCTGATTATCTTCGTGATGTTGGATCCACCCTAAAAAAATTTTAAAAAGAGAATATATACATAATAAGTAAAGGTTTAAGTCCATGGGTGTATGCCCTCATGCACATGGATCTTTTTTCTATTTCGAGGAAAATTTTACGATTAAATTCAGCAGTTTATTTCTGAAATAAAACATGTTTTCACGATTTCTTTCAAAATCCGAGTTTTTTTTTCTTAAGTTAAAAAGCTACGATTCGCTTGTGACTTTCAAAAGCATCTGATTTAATTTTCATATTTTTCAAAATATATGATTATTTCGATGCTGACAGCTTTTTTTCAAGCAGATTGCAAGAGTGAGTTATTTTTACAGCGTATGAACAAAATTTTTATTTAGGCAGCTAGACTCTCAGTTAGTTTCTGAAATTAATTTCTGAATAATATTCTAGAATTAGAGTTTCTTCAATTTATCGAGAATCAGCATTATTTAGCCATTAAACGGGTTCATTCTTTTGCACATCAAGTCGTGAATTTTCATTTTTTTGAGCTATAAAAAAATCAAGGGTGCGAAAATTGTTGATCTGTGTTTTTTTTTTAAATTTATTTTTTATTTTAACCGATAGTCAAAATACACCGTTTTTTCCGATTTTCGTGTTCTGTTTTCTTCACGAATGTTTTCTGAAATACTCCCCCCCCCTACCCAAATTAGTTCCAATAAACTACTTATGAATAAAGTAGTACTGAAACTGGTGATTATGATTTTATTTGCAGTTTTTTCAGAGATTTTATTGTGCTATACAACATTTACTTACCGAGCTTTACCTCCTTAAACCACTATCAAAATAGAGTCAAAAATCCAGGGCTCCAACACTCGAAGGCACGCTCCATTTCATAAGTTAACTAGTAATTACATAAAGCTATCTTCTAGCTGATGGGTAGGGATTTAGTAGAAAAAAAAACTGATTTTTCTGCTATACTGGGGGTAGAGTATTTACAAAATGGGGCGTAACTTAAGGGCGTGTGTACTTCGGATTTTTTTAACTCAGCTGGTAATGATTTTAAGAGGGAATGCTTGCTAAGTAAAGTTGTTAATTGATAGTATAGTACCGTGAAATCTTTAAAAAATATTCGAACAAAATCATAAAATCATCAGAATCAATCACTAGTACAAAAATATTCAAACGTAACTCTACTTACTAGTTTGGGACGGAGAGGAAAGGAGTATCACCTTTTAACTAAGCATATTTGATTTTTAAAGTATGCAATTTTCACGCAGTAAATAAAAAAAAAAAAACGTCAAGGGAGAAGAGTTGCCAAAGATAGGGGAAACCCAATAACAAAGTGCATTTTCTTGTTTGTTTATGTCTTGAGAACTAATTGACTGATATCAATGGATTTTTTTCAAAGGTATATAATTAAAAAAGTGTGGTGAGCTATTGCATGTTACATATATAAAGCTTATCATATATTTTCATTATCCTTTCAATTTTTCAATTGAAGTTCGGTTAAATTTTCAGACATTTTACTTTATATCCAGCAAAATCACAACTCCAGCCAAAAGATTTGGATTTATTGGAAGTTCATCTATAAAATGCTTCTTAGTCTGATTTAATGTAGACCGGTGGTATATCTTAATATGACAAGATGCCGTGAAACATGGCGATGGAACAAGATAAAAAAGAAGAGACGGTTAACAACACAACATCTTTATTAGGACATGACGAACGAACAACCATTACAACAGTTAGAAAACCTCCATTGCGGTTACAGTTATGCAGTGTTGCCAAAACACAGATAATAACTTGTATACTAATTGCTCCATAGAGCGATACATTGCAATACCTTCCTCTACAAATTCATTCGTACCACTGGCTTTATTTGACGTTTAGGGCGTTCATTCACATTTAATTTTACCGGTGATGGAATAGGCTTAACAGTCTCATTATTACAATCAATTTCGTCAGATTCCACCTCATTTGGCTCTAATCCCTTTTCATCAATCTTAATTTTAGGTTTTTCCGGCTCTATATTAGCCCCTTTACTAATTGGTAAATGTCCATTGGCATGCTTACTAAAATCCACCAAATCACACTTAATATCGCAAATACCATCCTTGTTTGTACTGTTATCAGTAACTTCAACTTCACTTTTGTCGATAATTATTTGGTTTAAATGCCTTTTCCAAATTAGATCCTCCTTTATTAATTTACACATGTAAATCCTATCTCCTAGTACTTCATCTATTGTGCAATGAACCCAACCCTTTTTATTTGGATTTCGATAATCCCTGCAAAGTACTCTATCCCCTTCTTTGAAAATTTCATCTCTTGAACCTCTGCTTACCACCATACCTGATTTATTTCCTTCCTTTAATAAATCCAATCTAGTTCTAACTTTATTTTTGAAAATTAAACTAGTGGGCGTTACACCTGTAGTTACATGAACTGAATTTCTATAGTGAAAAAGATATCTGTTCATTAACGTTTCCAAACTTACACCCTTATTTGATGGTGTTTTTAATAATTTACTCAAACTACGCTTGAAATTCTTGACGGCATTTTCTGCAAATCCATTAGTAGCAGGATGAAATGGTGGTGATGTTAAAAACTTGATTCCATTCATATACAGAAAATTTATGAATTTCCCCGATTCAAAATATCTCCCGTTGTCAGTTTCAACAACTTTTGGTAACCCAAAGCGCGCAAAACACTCTCTGAACTTTTCAATACAAGCATCAGCTTCCATACTACTCATGATAAAAGTTTCAACCCACTTAGAATATGAATCAACACTAAGTAAAATCATTTTACCTCCAATAGGTCCCAAAAAATCAGCATGAATTTTTTCAAAAAAATAACTAGCTCTGTTTCCTGGAATAATTTTACTTTTCTGAGGCTCTGGCTTAGATTCCGAGCAAACACTGCAACTGTTGACACAGTCCTCTATATCTGAATCTAAGCCTGGCCACCAAAAATAAGCTCTAGCATTACTTTTCATTTTTACAATACCTTCATGAGTACTATGGAGCTCCCTTAGAAGTTGTTTTCTACATTTGGTTGGCACTACTACTCTGTACCCCCACATATTTACACCTTGATCCACAGACAACTCATCTTTTCGACCACAATACTTCTTAACATCCTCATCCATACCTTTTTGTGGAAAACCATAGGTTATATAATTGAACAATTTTCCGAGAACTGGGTCTTTCCTTGTTTCCGATCTGATTTTGAATAGGTCAACAGGGATATAATTTTCTATAAAATGAACATAATCATATTCCTCAACTGTTACAGAATTTCCAGAAACAGGGTACCTTGATAATGCATCTGCCTGAATATTTAAATTTCCTTTTATGTACCGTAAATTATAATTAAAACCAGATAAAAATAAAGACCAACGCTGAAGACGACCTGCTACCATTGGAGGCAAAGTGCGGTTTTCCCCAAAAAGTGCCAGCAATGGCTTATGATCGCTTACTAGCTCGAATTTTACCCCTATCAAATACTGATACAATCTTTGACAAGCCCAATAAATTGCTAAAGCTTCCTTGTGTATCATTGAATAATTTTTCTCTGCCGGGTTAAAAACTCTGGATATAAAACAGATTGGTCGCTCAGTTTTATCTTCTAGTACATGTGACAAAACTGCCCCTATACCATTTTGGCTTGCATCACATGCTAACCTCAATGGTTTCGACCTATCAAAATGAATCAGAACTTGATCTGATGCTAGTTCTTTTCTTGCATCATCAAAGGCTTTTTGACATGCATCAGTCCATTTAAATTCTGCATCCTTTTGCAATAAATCATACAGTGGTTTTATTTTCGATGCAAGATTTTTAATGAACTTTGAGTAATAATTAATCATTCCTGTGAACACTCTAACATCTTTTACAGATTTAGGACATGGGAAATCTATGATACCCTTAACTTTCGTATCATCTTTTGTTAGACCATTTTTACTGATGGTATGTCCCAAATATTTGATATTTTCTTTGAAAAATTCACATTTTCTTAAATTAACCCGAAACCCTGCGCTTTGTAATCTACCCAAAACTGCCTCCAAATTTTTAAAATGTTCCTTTTTATTTCTCCCAGTTACTAAAATGTCATCTAGGAAATTTACTGTGCCTTCTAGGCCTTGTAGGGTTTTTTCAAGTATCCTTTGAAAAATGGCACATGCTGGTTTAGTTCCATACGGTAAACGATTTACTGAATAAATACCATAAGGTGTGCTCCAAGCGAGCAACCGTTTTGTTTCCTCGTCTAATATCAATTGGTTGTATGCATTTGACAAATCTAATTTACTGAAACTTTGCCCTCCCTGTAACGCTGCAAAAAGTTCCTCTATCCTTGGCAAAGGGTGATTATCATCTGTCAAATATTTGTTTACTGTTATTTTGTAATTTGCACATACTCTTATGTCTTTGCCATTAGCTTTCATTACAGGAACCAAAGGTGTCCCCCATTGAGAATTGTCTATCCTAGAAATGACCCCCTTTCTCTCTAAATTTTCTAATTCTGACTTGACTTTATCTTTAAATGCAAAAGGGATTGGTCGTGGTTTATGAAAAACAGGCCTTACATCATTTTCAACTTCTAAATGTATTTTCTCCCCATTATATGCACCCAATTCCTCATTAAACACTTCTGCGTAATTGGATAACACTGATTGCAATTCCAAATTTTTTTCTACTGAAATTGTGTTTACATTGGTACTACCAACAACAATATTTAGACCAAAATCATTTAACACATTGCGTCCTAACAACAATTTTTCAGATTGCTTAACAATGATTACATCTACATTTTTTGAAATGCCATTAATCTCCATCGGAACATTAATTTGTCCCTCTGGTGTTAATATTTGTCCACCATATGTCTTTAACTTAACATTTGTACGTTCCAGTACAAAATTTCTCAAATTTCTTTTATAAAAAGACAAAGGAATGCATGTAACCCCTGCACCAGTATCAACCTCCATTTTAACATTTTTAGCCCCTATCTTAATGTCTAACAACAAAGGGTTTACACAGTTAACTTCTACACTAAACATATCAACATACTGTACTTCCACATCATCATTCACAGAATTTACACTAACATTAAATTTACACACTTTTGCCAGGTGGCCTTTACGTTTGCAATTCCTACATTTGAAATCTTTATACTTACATTTTCGAAAATCATGATTACCTTGGCCACAATGATAACATTTAACATCACTATGAACATTCACCTTCTTTATTCCTGGCGATGACGCAATTTTCCCTTTCGGCGGCTTTGTTTTCGCTTGCACCTTGTTGATCTCCACCTGCCGAGTCTCCTGCAGTAAAATTTCTTTACTCTGGGCAATGTCCAACAAATTTGACAGTGATGTGGTTAACCTTTCCTCACACAGACGATCCAAAATCCTACCGGGTCTCATTCCCGCCACGAACTTGTCCTTGACTCGTTCTTCTAAATGTGCACCGAATTCACAGTCAGCTGCTTGCCTTTTCACTTTGACGTACCATTCGCGAACCGATTCTGTTTGCGACTGTCGCAATGAATCGAAAACGATTCGTTTACGGTATACCGAAATAGCCGGTTTGAACTGCCCTGTCAGAAGCGTTTTCAATTCTTCAAAACTTTTCTGGGCTGGCGTATCAGGATCACACAGATTCTTCAAGATTTTGTAGACCGCTTCACTTATCGTTGTAAGCAAAACAGGAACTCTACGGTCTTCTTCCACCTTGTTTGCCAGAAAATATTGCTCCAGGCGTTCAACGAAAATGTTCCAATCATCACTTATATTAAATTGGCTGATCGATGCTACGATTCCTGCATTCACCACCGTTACAGGCGTGCTTGTCGGCCCCGTCGTTGTCATTGTGCTGAGTCCAAAATTAAATAAATTGGAACTTTTTTCCAAAAATAACGTTCAGCATTCAAGCACTTTATCCTCGTCGCCAATTTGGTATATCTTAATATGACAAGATGCCGTGAAACATGGCGATGGAACAAGATAAAAAAGAAGAGACGGTTAACAACACAACATCTTTATTAGGACATGACGAACGAACAACCATTACAACAGTTAGAAAACCTCCATTGCGGTTACAGTTATGCAGTGTTGCCAAAACACAGATAATAACTTGTATACTAATTGCTCCATAGAGCGATACATTGCAACCGGGATTTCTCACTTTTTGTTGACAATGTCTTGAGGTGGTAAATATCGCAATAAAATTAATGCTGCATTTATTTTAGCTGTAGAAACTATGTATAATGGAAAAATTCATAATTATAACAAATCATGTAACACAAATTGACATAGAAAAACTTATAAATTTAGTGCATGAAGTGGGAAAATAAACAACAAAAAATGCTTATTATTGTTATTACAATTTTCAAACATGCTATACTATCTTTTCTTTTTTTCTTTTTAAATCGAGGTTAAACATTAAAACTTCACTTCAATAATTTATTTTAATTTGCGGAAAAATTGAAAAAATATTGAAAATATTCTGCTGAAATATCAAGCACAAAGAGTTCTTTATGGAAATTAATATTTTCTCTATCTTAAAATGATTTTATCAAATTGATATTTACTTTACTTCATGTTTTAAAGTAAAAAAAAGGCTGCACACATAATGAACATAAGCACTTATTGCTAGAAACATCTGCCGCAGGCAGCTGATAAGCATATTGGGGGATTGGTATATAGTATTTGTTTAAGAAAATAAAAATGCAGAATGAAACAAATAACCATGTAATATATTCCATGTTGAAATTAAAAGCTTCCAAGTTCTATGCCTTTTATAAAAGCGCTGTATTTATCATCTGTGTTAAGCTACGGTGGAGTTTTTTTTTTTTTTTTTTGTAAGTTTAAATTCGTACAAACTCTTTAGTCATGTTTGTAATTTTTTTAACGAAATAAAGGAAGTACGCTTTTGGAAACAAATGTCAACGAACCAACATTTTCTTTTACAAATAAAAAAAGAAGAATAATTTAGAATAATTGAGGTAAGATAATTTAACGAGCAAGTACAAGATTGAAACGAAAACTCCCAGAATGCACTGCAATGTGACGAAATCGGGACGAAATAATTTCGTAAAAAAATTGAGATTTCTGGTTTCGTCAAATATCACGTGATTCGGTGACGAAAGGATCGTCGAAAATAACGAAATAGTGCTCGAGGATTGCCGAATCGTCAAAATTGAGCGTTTCATTTTTGACAGTGTATTAAAATGGAACCAGCCCCGAATTCTTGTTATGGCTTTTGAGAAAGGACGGCAAACTATTTTTATTTAAATAGTTGTTATTCAATCAAGATACCTGTTTACTGTTGCACGTAGGGTCCGCTCGTTTACTAATAAAGGGTGTTTTTTTTTTTAGAGGTATAGAACTTTAGGTTCAAATAAAACACCGTTAAATGATGTAAATGAATTTGGCTTTATTCGAAAGATGATTCTTTGTCATTTTTATTTAAATGTGATTTCTGGTATATAGTCGCTTCGGCTGTCTTGGAGAAAGTCTAATCGGGAAGTTCAATTTTCTATCACTTTTTGCAGCAATGGGGGTCGTATGTGAGTGACATGTGGCGAATGTTCTCGTCCAAGGCGTCAGTCGTCTGTGGCTTATCGGTGTAGACCTGAGACTTCACACAGCTCCACAAAAAAAAAAAAAAAAAAAAAGTCCAGCGTAGTTAAATCGCATGATCTTACAGGCCAATTCACGGGTCCATTAAGCGAAATTATTCGTTCACCGAAAGTTTCTTTCAATAAATCAATTGTGACACGCGCTGTGTGGCATGTTGCGCCGTCCTGTTGTCTATTCATGATGAAATGGCAAACCAAATACAAAACAAGTGACAACTATCAAAATGGCCCACAGATCAAACAGTGTTCCCAACTTAAAGATCTATACCTATAAAAAAACACCCTTTACATAACTGTCTCATGCGGCATAAGGGAGCCCATGATGCTAAATGGGGATTTACTGGAGCGTCGTGGGGACCTATTAGATTTTGTAGTTTAGATTATAAGAAAAATAAATTGTTAAATAATGCTCCTGCTTCAGTGGCGGGGAAAACGCCCAGATTTTTAAAAATGTTAAAAAAAAAAAAAGGTACAGGTGAATACTTGAGTGTGTCAGGTATTGATATTTCAGATGCCCCTACGTGTCTCTGATAGTAAAGTTATGTTCGTCTGCTGACTTGTGTGGCTGGGGGTGGCCATCGGGAAGGGTGGAAAATGAATTTTTTTTTAGCGCGTCAGATGGTCAGAGTTGTTGAATGAATCCTAAAAATGCTCCCATTCAAAAGATTGACGTTTCGGAAATGTGGCAAGGTCATAGCAAATTTTTGAAAAATGTAGACAAGAAAAAAAAAAAAACAACCCACCATATTGAACTACTTGAGCGTATCAGATTTTCCTACAAACAGTTCAGCTTGATGTTCCACTCATGGTAGCCTAAAATCTGACGGCATTGCAATAGCCTCAAAACCTGTAACTGTAAATCCGCCATTGGTACATGAATCTGTAACGCGAAGACGTTCGTCGATTGAATAATAGGTAGAATGTGTTAGTGATGTTGAAGCACATGTTCCATTTATTTCGGCGCGTTTCTGCTTTGAATTCGGCAAATTGACTTCCCCGCAAAGTAATAGATGCGTTCGTTCCCTCCTATAGACCTGATCCCCGCTTTTACATCTCATCAGGGGCAGAGTAAAATCAAGCAAAGAAACCCATTAAACACTATTGGATCACGGAATTTTTTACTGCGCGATGTATATGAAATAAAAAGTGATGAAAAAGTAAGTGTATTTTTCTTTGAATATGAAAAGATCGATTATGTAGAATTTAGATTTCAAGAAAATCTGTGTTGTGCGTAGAAAATTTAAAGAGAAAATTGAGGTATTAAATTTGATTATTTTGTTGTAACATGTAAAATGTAAGTGTACATTAGGTAAGTGCAGCTATCTTTAGAAAAGCTATAACTACGCGATCGAAGGAAATTTTACACATTTTATTGAAAAATAGTATTTTCAATATTGTAGGTAATACAAATTTATTAATCAAAGGTATAAACCTTAAACTGTAGCATCAAACTGTAAGAAATTCGACTAGAAATCATTTCTAATCATCAATAGTAAATGGTGAAATTTAAGGACCCAACTGGGAACCTTTAATCCATGGATGACGTACTAATGGCACGCGTGCCATTGCTGGCACGCGACAGAATATTTTGGATAAAGATAAAGTTCGCTAAATCTCTTTTTTTTCTAAAACAAATATCTGACTAAAACGTATTTAATAATGCAGGAAAAGGTTGAAACGAGTCCAGGTAAAATTTTAGCAACAATAAGCAGTATCAAAATATTAGAAAAAGAACAAAAAAAAAAAAAAAAGTTCCAAAACCGCTCTCCTACTAAAGAATTGTTTCAGAAAGGCAGTAGGAAGATCACTTAGAGTATGTTTTAGGAACCCTCCAAATAGGGTAACGGCACCAGTAAACAGACAAGGGTCACCAGTAACAGACATTTGTTTGTTTGGATTTAAATAAGAATTTTAGGCGGGTGAAACTAATGTTGCTGCGGTATGTGAATGCGGTGCAACCACCTACTGTTATCAGAGTGAATTTTATGAGCCAGTTGGTATTTACAAGGCAGTGGTGGAAGGTCATGAACAGCCACCACGAGGTCTGCCGGTGTTTCATGTTCATTTGAATTTTATAAGGTTTTAGGTCTAAAAATAAAGAACTTTTGCACATTTTGAAGAGAAAAAAGGAATTCTGTCCATTACTCATTCTTTTCTCATCCTATCTGTTACTGGATATCATCAGAATTGCCGGTGTTTGTTACTGGGGGTCGGGCCTTTTTTTGATATTGAGCAAATAAAAATAGAATTAGCCAATTCAGAGGATCGCAGCCAAACGTTAGATGAGATGTAGTTGCATGAGCGAAGCATCTTTTAAAAAGTTCAAATGCATTCAAAGCCTCAGAGAATTGAGTTAACTTGAGAGTGATGTCTTAAGCATGTCTGTTACTGATACCGTTAACCTGACTGTCTTTAACGAAAAGAATTAATATAAGGTACGTAATGTATTGAACTGTGCGTAGCGGACTTCGTAATATATTTATGTGTTGAAGAAATGAAGTTCTTTTATTTAAATCAAATCATGATATTAAACACATTAACTGAAAACTTAACGTTTTAGTCTTGGTTTTCTTAAAACATTCTAAAGGCGTTTCAATTTCAGGTAGATATGAAATTTTTTCAGGGTAGATGATAGTTTTTTTCTCAGTTGGTTTTATTTGCTAAAAAAAAGGAGTGATTTTAAGCGGTTTCAGGCAAAAATCTATTTTTCCGCTTCGGTACAACAAGAATACAAGAAAGCTTTTCACAAGAGCTGGCGAAAGTCCAAATCCGAATGGTTACTGTTTCAGTTCACCCATGTTCTATAAAGGCCTTTCTAAATCATTAAAAGCCTTAAAAAATGAATGCATTCACATGCGAATCTAGATCCCGTACAGAATCATAAATCTAACATTTAAATATTTCACAAACGAACTTAAGTCTTTACAAGTTTGGAAAAACAATCGGTTGATATTTCGTACAGTACAACATAAATCACTTGAACAGATGTTTTGCTTTTGACCACAAATATCTTCAAGATTTCGAAAAAATAAATAAATAAATTAAATATAAAAAACTACAAAATGAGAATGTTGTGATGTCATCAAGGCAAATATTTACTTTCAATGTGCATAAGTACGAAGCATATTTTGAAAAGTGGCGCACATATACGACCCATATGAATGCTAGTGTCTGCTGTACTGGTTTAAAAATTACTAAGCACGCATTTAGATCCTTTTATGTTTGAACCTAAGTTTCGAGGATAGTTTCACTAATTGGTCGATGTTGTTCCTTTAAAGTAAAAAAAAAAAGAGAATAATTACTTACTGACCCATGCGAGTCATGAAAGTTACTTTACAAATGTATGAGTCTTGTCAATAAGTCCAGTCTTCTTGGGAATTGCATAGGGTGGAACACAAAGTACAACCACCTACTTGGAGTGTATTCTGGGTTGTTAATGCAACATAATTTCATTGCAGTTCCAGCAAAGAGCTGTACAATGCACATTTACTGTAAAAATACATAACTGGGATCTAAAAGAAGAAATACTGCAACATTCAAAATAAGCTAAAAACGTCGATTTTTGGTTGATTTCACGTATCTTGGCGGATATGCGAGAAATAAAAACTATGAAGGAACGTAAATATTTTCAAAGATATATTAAAAGACTATTAAAGGGAAGCATTTAAACGGGATTAGAACAAAAATTTTGAACAATTGGATTTTTAAAAAAATGTTTGAAAATTGACCATTTTTTACCTTTTTTTCAAACTTGCTGCCAATGCGCGATCTGAAGACATAAATGTTAATTTTTTAAATTATTGTTCCCGTGTTTAGGATGGCAATATACAACTTTTTTTTGCTATTAGAAGTTGATTCTCGAAAATATCCTTTTTTCGGCCCACCCTACTCCGTTGACCCAGAGCCTATTTGAATAAATTTCTGAGAGAGCAAATCATGCATGTAAATTTCAGTAAAACTTCTATAATACATACTTGTTTCCTTAAAAAATGTTAATGTTAAACTTTCCCCAATTGATCTTTACCGGAAAAGTGAAACTTGAATTCCAGTAAATCACTATTTCTTATGATCTTATACATAATTTTTTGTAAAGTTTGTTCCCTGTGTTTGCCCTTTAAATAGTGTCCCTTAATCAGAGACAAATACATGGAGATCTTTATTCTTAGGGACTGGGAACAGAAAGAATCTTCTGCTTTATATGGGTAACCAAAGTAGAGCAGAAGCTTGATAAGGTATGTTTTGATTGAAAAGAGATGCATATTAGATCCCCAAAACTTTAGATAATGCGAGGAAAATGTGCATGTTTTGAAATTTACTGTCTAACAATTAAAAGAAGTGTTGAAGTAGAAGCAACATTGACCGTAAAATAAATCTTAAATGATAAAAGAGAACCAGTAATACGAAAGAGGTAATCCATGAATTACTGTTTTCTTTATGGTGATAAAAAAGAAGAACAATTATAAACAGGGGTACTTTTTTCTAACACGAACGAAAATAGATATAATTAATAAAACAAGAAGATTAATTAACAAAAATGTCTTACCAGTTTACTCGTAAAATTAAAAACAGAGCTTTTCTGAAGAATATGCCGCGAAAATCAATTATATGTTAATTAAAATGGTTAACTTAATTAAAGCCATAATTAAATGATAAAGTTGATCTTTACATAAAATTACCTTGTTTGTTAAAAAAAAAAGGTTTCTTTCTTTAAAGTCTGGAAAGTATATGTCAAAGGCTGTTCGTCTTTCTCGAATGAAGTTACCAGGCGTACGTTTTTGAAAACTAAATTTGAGAAAAAAGAGTTAGCTAAAATGATTTTCAAATTTGTAGTCATTTCTCAACATGGATGTTCCCTACAGCATTGTTGTGTTTCATTTCTTTACTGAAAACCACTGCAAAAAAAAAAAAAAAAAAAAAAAAAAAAAAAAAAAAACCCTTGACAGCCGTGTTACTACTTTTCAGAAGTTTAATGCTTCGCTTTTAAAATTCCCTATACATTATTTCGTTGCTTGTGTGCTATTTAGCTGAGCTCTCGCAAAAATCATCTAATTTATCTCTTGACGAATTCTTGCAATTATCTCTAACAGTTACAGACGAAGAGCTGGCTACACAAAAAAAGTACTCATAAGGTACATTAAAAATTTCTGTAATGGAATGAAAGTACATAGCCGAGCATTTATCGCTTGGTCTGCCAGGGCGGGTAAGGGACCGGGCGGGTTGACGGGGGATCAAAGATTACCAACTTTCAGCAGGAAAATTGCACATTTCTGCATGAAAACTGAAGTTCTTCTGAAGGTAAAGCCTCAAATCTTTAAAATATCTGCAGAATTCTTCACAATTTCTGCAGGTGAACTTCTGCAGATTTTGTAAGGAAAACGCAGCACAATTGGCTATTCCCGTTTAAAATTAGGCATTTTCGTGCAAAACAAAATGTGGTACGGATTTGATTACACTTGTTACATTGATGTGTTTGGATACATGTATTTTAGTTACAGTTATGTCATGAGATTACATATGTGAGCGTGTACTTGGTACACGTATATGGCAGTGCTTCTTCCTATTTATCAGGACAAGGGGTGATCTGTATGGGGGGGGGGATTTTAAACTATAAAGGGCGTCACTGATTAAGCTATGGATTTTAGAAAAAAAAATACTGGAATGATTTTTGACACGGCAGATGGCTAATCTTTTTTGCCCGTAGTAATGATTAGACACTTTATACAGAGGTTTCTCCCCCCCCCCAATGGCGCTCACCCCCAAATGTTGCATAGCAACCTCGTCCGTTCCTCAAAAAATAAAGACCCTCTAAAAGAATGACTAAAGGCACGGTTAAATATCGGATTCAAAAATAAAAACAGTACATCCTGTGTCCTGACCCCCCTCCCCCTTCCCCGTCTTCGCCGCCATTTTTGGGCAGTAATGCTCTTTAGCAATTATTATTGAAATAACGCGCTCGAATGTTTTTCGAGACGGGCGATGGCTGCTGATCTCTACTACATGTCTTAACATTCAGAAACTTGAGGAAAGGGTAGTCCCCCTCCTGAAAATGATGCCCCCAAATCTTGCAGCGCTCCCCCTCCCTAAAATAAGGAAACCTTTGAAAAATGAGAATAAATGCACGTTCAAGAACCGCCATAAAACTTTTCAATTGCGCATTCTGCGTCATGAACCTCCCCCCCCTTCCCCTCCATTTTCGGACACTAATGCTCTTTAGCCATTATTATTGAAATAACGTGCTCGAATGTTTTTCGAGATGATTGTTGGCTGATCTCTACTAGGTGTCTTAATATTCAGAAACTTAAGGAAAGGATACTCCTCCCCCCCATATTTTTTAACGAGTCACTTTTCTGGGAAGGGGGGGGGGAGAACCCCTCCCTAAAGTTTCTGAATATTAATGATATCGGCCATCTCGAAAGACTTTCGAGCACGTATTTTCAATAATAATGGCTGAAGAGCATTTGTGCCCAAAAATGGCGGCGATGGGAGAGGAAGGGGGGGGGGGTCATGACGCAGAACGCGCCGTTAAAAAGTTTCATGGCTGTTCCGAACGCGGATTTACTGCCATTTTTCTGATGTTTCCTTATTGTAAGCGGGGGTGGGGCTGCAAAATTTGGGGGAAGTCACCATTTTCTGGGGGGGGGGAGAGAACCCCTTTCTTAATGATTCTGAATATTAAGACACGTAGTAGAGATCAGCCATAGGCCATCTCGAAAAACATTCGAGCACGTTATTTCAATAATAATGGCTAAAGAGCATTAGTGCCCAAAAATGGCGGCGAAGACGGGGAAAAGGGGGGTGGGGGGTCATGACGCAGAATGCGCTGTTTTTAGCCTACTTTCCCAGTAAAAGTCAGAAAAAGAAGAAAAAAGCATGAAAGAAGGCTTAATGCATCTTAAAAATATCCCGAAAAACAAAAAAAAAAAACTCAAAAATAAATAAAATAATTAAATAAATATCGAAAAATTAAAAATTGGAAAGTAGGGTATTGAGATGGGGAAAAATGTCTGTCGGTCTGTCTGTCTGTCGGTCTGTCTGTCTGTCTCCCCCTAATAACTTTTGAATGAATAGTCCGATTCGAACAAACTTTTTTTTGTTCGAAAGATCTCGGCGAGGACTCCTCATTCCTATATTTCACTTTTTGATTTGAACTATTTTTTGTTCAATTTTGAACAGTTCAAAAAAACTTAACATTAGCGCCTGCGGGGAAATTCAAGGCAATTCCGAACTGTGAGGCGAATTTGCTTCAAACAAACTTTGTAGGAAAAAGCTTTTGATGAAAAACTTGTATATAAAATATCTTTTTGATTTGAACAATTTTCCGTTCAATTTTGAACTGTTCAAATCCCTTAACATTAGCGCCTACGGGGAAACTGAAAGTCAATGTAGATTCCGTACTTGAAGGCGGATTTACTTCAAACAAATTTTGTTAGAAATAGCTCTTGACGCCAAATTCCAGACTCCGGCTCCGAGAATTCAGAGGCACCTGACTCCGACTCCGATTCCTGTGCCCGACAATTAATTGGACTCCGACTCCCCGACTTCAACTCTGACTTCGTAGCTTTGGCAAAAATTTATGGACAAATGACTATCTCCGATTATTGGATATTCGACTCCGACTCCTTTATCTCAAAATGAGATTGACTCCGACTCCGACTCCGCAGCTATGGTTTTAACTGTGAAATACTTATTGTTGATATGACTTGTTTTTATTTTCACGCTAAAGTTTAAATTTAGGTATTCAGTTACCGGCGAATCAACACGAAGTCATTTATGTTTCTACATAAGATATGCGCAGACGATTTTTTTTTTTTGACAAAGAAAATTATTTCTTAAAGTTGACATTTTATTGTTTTTTTTTGTTTTTGTTTTAGTAATTGCATTAATTCATTTTAAAAAAGGTTTTTGGCAACAGGGCAAAAAGAAACGATTTTTTTTTGATATGATGTATTTATTTTAATGAGCTTATTAATTTTACTTATTAATTTTTCATTTTGAAAGCTATTAAAGATTTTTTTTAATCTAAAAAAGTGTATTAGCTGCTTTGTTTAAAAGTTGCTGCTATTTTATTTGTTCGTTTTTTTTTTTTTTTGATGAGTGAGGAATATTTTATTCCTAGAAATCAGCTTAAAAGTATTTTAAAAGTATGTTTGAAAAAATTTGCAATTTTAGCTATTTTTGAGAATATTGATCAGGTACTAGAGAGTAGTATAAGTATACGGGAAAGTAGGCTCGTCTAGTTCTAGACAGAACTTCTTGTTTATTTTTGAATCCGATTTTTAAACGTGATTTAGTCACTCTTTTAGAGGGTTTTTCTTTTTTGAGGAAGGGAAGGGGGAGGGGGTTGCTATGCAACATTTGGGGGTGGGCAGCATGCAAAAAAAAAAAAAAAAAAAAAAAAAAAAAACATCGGCGTACGGCGATGGACCCTTTGTGCCCTTTTCATTTGAATGCTAGTAAGTTGCATTCAAAAGATGTTTTCGCAATCCGAATTGCAATAGCATTTTAGCACGTTAGTAGTGCGATAGCTCGTTCTTCATCGGTTAGTTTTCATCGAGGCATGACAAAACTATAACGTAACCACCAACCTAAGGTAAGGAAGAAGTCGGTAGGTATAAACCAACTCCCTAATTTTGTATATACATTTGACTCTATTATATTATAAAAATTAATCAAATTTTATTAACATCACGCATAACGTTGTTACACCTCAAGAAGTCGGCGCTCAATTAAATTAAAGATCTATCGAACACGATCTCGGGCGTCTTTTACTTTTCAACAATGAGGTGTCGCCATTCGGCAGTTCGTGTAAGATGAAATAAATAAATATATTTAACAATTGAAATACATTACAAATATGAATGAGATGTTGCCCTATATGTTGCGTGGTAGCATTGAAAAAGGAACCGGAACGTCAATAGCGGTCAAATAAGGATAATAAGCGATTCGGATTGGTCGAAAAAAAATAATTAATTTGAATTCTAAAATTTTTAATTCAAATTATGTTTTTCACAATCACGAGCTGGGGCAGGACCCTACTCATTGGAGTTATTGTTTCTAGAAATGGCTCATGTCCCCCCCTCCTCTGGGGTGGTTACGTGTGTATAGTTGCGTATGTGTAGGCTTGTGTGTGTGTGCGTAGACCTGTGTGAATGCAAGTTGGCATGTATGTGTGTAAAGGCGCACGTGTGTGTGTGACTGCGTATGTGTGTGAGTGTGTAGGTGCGTGTATGTATGCGTGTGTGTGTAGGATATGGACGCAACCTGGAGACGGTTTTCGTTAGAAGAGCAGCATCGTGAGGCCGGTCAACGCTGGTGCTGCAGAGGGAGGCGGGGGGGGGGGATAACATCATAGGAATTCAAAGCAGTCAAATGAAAACAATAAGCAATGTGATTTCTCAAAAAAAAAAAAAAAACTTTGAATTAGTAATTTATAAAAAAAGTGAACCCTATGACATTTGATTTGCGAAGTTAAGGTATATTCAGCCGTGGTCAGTAACTGCAACATTTTGAATTATATATATATGTTTTTTTTTATTTTTGTCGTCTATTGAATGTTAGCTTTATTGTATATAGAAGCTTGCTTATTTTGTTTCCGCTGAAAAAAAGAGCCAAAAAATCCCGTCTAATTCCATATTGTTAGTATTGAATCCCAAACGTGTTCTTGCAATATCTCGAAAACTCACTTCTGCAGATACCGCCGTTTACCTACCCAAGCAGTATTGTAATTTTTAGTTACTGTAAGGCTTTCCGTGCTTTTCAAAGAATATTTAAAGTCATTTATTCCTATATAAAAAAAAGTCACTTTCCTTCTCAATCATGAAGAGAAAAATCCTTTTTATTTTCGGAATTGGCAATGTATTTACGATAAAGAGATTTTTTAATGAGAAATCGTGTTAATGGCAGAAGCCATATTACAAATAGTTATGTCCCCGTTTATGAGACTAAGAAACAGAATTAAAATCATTTCATTTTGCAATCAGAAACGGGAAAATAATTTGTTTCCTTTGTAGTTTTTTCGCTAAGTGAAGTTAATGTCTGTAGTTTCTGATGGATAGAATTTATTTAAGTTTAGAGCGTGGTCTGTGTAATTTTATTAAAATTAATTAAAAAAATGAACCTTAATAAAACACTTTGCTGTAAAATAAATTCAGAAGAAAAACAAAACGTAGGAAGAGCCCTACATGATGCTAATCGAACTCTTGACTTACCTTACTGTTTGCTAGATTCATTTGTGTTTTATTTAGTACCCTCATCCCGTCAACATTTTCGCTAAAAATGAATACTGCTAAAAAAAGTGAAGGGATTTTGCGACTGTCTGCTTTCAAAAAATAGTTGAAAAGAAGTTCCAATTAGCAACGTAAAATGTAAATTTAGCATTACCATGGTGGTTTTAAATTTTCACTTGTCGCTTACTCACCCCAACTAATTTAAGTAGAAAAAATTTCCGTTCTGACCATTTGCTCCTGTTGCAAGAGGCATTTTCTTGCAACAGGCAACAACATTGCATTTCAGCATTCTTAATTTTTAATCTTCATTATTGTTACGGAAATGAATGACAACTTGGGAAAAAAGTGCCTTCCCTCAAATATTTTTTTCCCGAACTACAACACTACATACAATATAACTCAGTAGGGTTTTATGCACACGGAAATTTCAGATAGAACCAAAATTTTAAAAATACCTTAGCCTAGTGGTGCTCAATCTAGGACCCGCGGTCCCCACCCCGCGAAGCTGATCTGTGCGGTCCGTTGTTTTGTTCAATGTCACAAATCTAAAAACATGATTGGTGACAGTCACAAATTTGGAGTCAAATATTCAGAAATCGTGTTCTAAAAAGCGTGCATTTTATAAAATAAGCATCAAGTAATGATAGCAACCATTTATTGAATCGATGCAACCGAAAACCTCCTTTGTCAAAACAGAAGAGATGACTGATTTTCAGACTCATCGATTCAATTATTGGTTCACAATTTTCTTTCCTTATCCATTTTTCCCTTAACAATGAAATATTTTGAAATTTCATATGTGTCCTGGCACTCGAGACTGATTTTAATATGAGATCCGGCCCTCGGGCAGAAAAAGGCTGGGCCATTGAAGCGGAAACACCGAAACTGAAATTCAAGAATAGAACATAAAAATAACTAAATAAACGACAAAAAATGCATTACATCATGTACCAATAAACCAATCCAATCCATTCGAGGTCGACCCGTTCCAAGCAACTTCCACCGAACTCTTGAGAGAAACGAGGTTTTATACTTACATCTGAAGCTTCTGCTTCGGTTTCGGATGACACGGCGAAATCTTGACCAAATGGCGGGATAATATTTTTTAGATCTGTTTTCTACGTTTATTTCGGGAGAAATTGCACGCAATTCGCCTGCCCGTTTTGATTATCTCTATTTCTGGTTGAGTTCATAGAGACATAAAAAACTTGTTTAAGTTTTTGAAATTCATTACTCTTCATTACTATCAAATTATATGACCTGGAATTTATGTTTCGGATTCCTTTTTTGATGTAAAAGAAGTATTTGATGTTTTGAAAACATTAGTGTTGAAATCGTAATCACAACGTCTCAATATTTGGGAGATTTTTATCTTAAAGACTCTTTAAAGATTTATAACTCGAAACCCGCATCAAAATTTCTAGTCGAAGTTGCAACTGTGAATGTAAAGCTTCATATTTAGGAAAGACTAGTTGATGATGTTTGATACTTGTTGGTACTGGAATGGTTTGGATTGCTTTAGAGGTATTTGGTTTATATAGATTGTATTTTCGTTATTACTGTCCTTGTCACACTATATTCTTGTGTTTTAATGTTTCTGTCTCAGTCGGCCAAACTAAATACAAATATTTACTTGTGTTTCTGAAAAAAATTACAGCGCATGAACGAAACGCTGTTGCGCTATGTTTCGTATTTTGCTTTTAGCTAAACTTATTTTCTGCTTCTGGTTGAGTAGTAGGATAGAACAATGCTTATCATTATTACTAGCCGGCTTTGGCAGCCAGTTAGTATAAATATTATGGCCATTTTATTAGAGAACATTAATAGCAATTTAGTTTAATTGTTCTGTTGCTTTTTAATGTAGTACATGAAATTTTCCTACATCGCTCCTTCTTAAGGGTACGTTTGGAAATAAGAAACGGTTGCACCGGTACTATCATGCACCAGGTGCCACCGGGTTGCGGCGGAACCGGTGACTTCAACTACCAGCTTTCGGAAAGCTGCAGTTGCTCTCTCGCGTTCGACCCGATTGCAACCGCTCTCATCGCCGTCTCAACGTGGTAAGCGGGACCACATGGTTTTTTTTTGGCCAACCCGATCGTGTTTCAAGTTTTGATCGTAACCCACGCGTTCCCATCACGAAAGTTACGTTTTGATTGGAGCGTCGTTTGTTGCTGAATTAGAACTAGCGCACTGTAACCACGAGCGTTTGGAAATACAGCTGTTCCACCGGACTCACTAGAAAAACACCAGTCATAACCACACCCGAACTAACAACGTGGTGAAACCGGGGTATTGCTTCCGAATGCTGCCAAATTATCTTCATTCTTTTTCATTCATACGCTTCTGTATCTGTGTCTTCTTTATGTATTACTTCCATTATTTTATTTCAAGTTTTATAACTTTAAATAAAAATAATATATATACACTGCAGCTTTTAAGGTCAGAAACATAAAAATCAAGCTTGATTTCTTCTCGGAAAATATTGCCACAAAACTAAATGTTATAAGCATTTGAAATATGTCACGGAAGGAAAAAATGTTAGATCAATCTAACTGAAAGCTCGAATTGATGAAGAACATCTGACAGCATATTTTTGCACTAGAACAAATTTAGTGATCATTCAACCTGCTTCGTGAAGTTTTGCAGCAACCAACAATGGAAAAAACGGTACGCATGAATGTTTATTTGGTTTAGGTACAGCAAAAGATAGAAATGTTCGGAAAGTTGTGATTATACTCATTCACTTATTCGTTAGAAAATAAACCCATGCATTTATTAAAAAATCATGGCTGTAATGTCTAGGTAAATAGGTAAATAATATTCTGTGTCAATTCTTTCAATATATATTAGGGTGGTCCTTATTTTTGAAGTTGCAGATATTTTACGCGACGCCCCTTCAATTTGTTCCATTGTACAAATAAGTGATCCTCGCAAAATTTTAAGTCAATCCATGAATATTAACACGTGCCCCTAAGGCCCCCTTTTTTGAGTTTCGAACCAAAAACGGCGGATTTTCTCATTTTTATGTAAAAATATTCTAACATTTTATATTTGAAGTAATTTTGAACTTCAATAGGTGCTGCTACATCCAGACCGACCATTCTCTCACTTTCATTCTGTAAAATTTAACATGTTACAGAGAATAAAATGTACCACAAGGGTCAAGCAAACCACTCTTCTGCGTTTGTTCCAACCAAGCGGCAGGGGAACGTTTCTTCCCATCAAGATGGACACAAGGGATTCTATAGGCCATTAATGAACGATCTTTGACAACAACAAATGCCTTCTCCAGGCTTTTGGGGGTGTTGATTTACAAAATTCCCTGTGTATGTAATAGGTGTGTCAAATAGAGTCGCAAGGTTTCAATACTATAAACATAAGTAATTGCAATTATCTTTTAATTCGCTGTTCTTTAGTTATAAACATACCTAAATGATTATGCAATTTTTAATTTCTAAAATATAAATTTCGAAAAATCCTCGATTACTCCTAACATAAAAATATACTATATTTTCCACAACTAAAATATAAATTAAAAAAATATCTAGATCGGAATAATGTAGAAATCTATACTTTAAATTAATTTTCTTCTATTTCAGTACATAGTCCTTTATTATCATCAAATTCTTGCGATTCACAAGATTTAGAAACCGAAACGGGTATCTATCCTAACCTGTTGAACTTTTGTTTTCTACAGCTAGTCTACCACAATGCAAAAAAGCATGACAACTATTGATATCTGCTCGCCATTCATCACTGTTAGATAAATGCTATATTAGGGATAAAGATGTTGTTCATTTATTTACAGTCTATGTAGATGCAGTAAATTTAAATCCAAGTGACCTAGTGATCAATCGTAGATTCCTTAAGAGAGCAAAAGAAAATCTTCGAGAGTTAAAATTAAATTTCATGAATTTAAATTTAGATTTTGTAGACAAAGCTACATCCAGATGTAACTAGAAAAAGAACGCCGACAGGATTACCGTGATAGCTTCAGGTCCTAATATTGAACAGCTACTTGGAATTCCTTAGATGCTTCTTCAGTTGTATATGATATCTTAGATGATAGCTCTTTATTGCTAACTGTTCTAGTTGTAGTGTTTGATATAACGACTTGCAATACCAACCGTCTAAATTGTACATGCAACTTTTTAGAGCAAAAACTGAACGGTGATATATTACATTTGGATTGCCATCATCATGCACTTGAAATCGTACTGCAGAGTGTGTCCTTAAAGAAGTTCTTGCCTTTCTTAGTTCTAGATCAAGATATTCAATTATTTAAGCGCTTCAAAATTTTGTGGAAAGATCTCCATCATTCAGAACTTATAACATTTCAATCAAGTACACATACCACTTAAATTCTAAAAGACGAAGTTGATGACATATTATTGTTCATAAAAAGCAGAATTGAGAAAGATTACAGAGAATTCTCATAACTTGTAATAATATTTCCTGGTGAATTTCCTCCTACAGGGATATGTTTTCGGCAACTTGGAGCTTATCTCTGAGCCACATGGGTGGCAAAAGGAATTTTTGTTCGAAAATTTTTATATTTAAGAAACAATTTAAACTGACTTTACATGACAGGAAAGCCCCTCAATGCTGTTTTACAAGGCTGTTTTACAATTAAATGCTCTATGAAGAAATGGTTTTTCGCAGCAACCCAATCGAGGCTCCTTTGAATAATATAATATGTCTGAAAAACTAGCAGCGTACAAAATGACGACAAACATGCAGCAGAAGCAGTAATTGGAAAATTCATAAATCACTTATGGTATTTAGGGGATAAATAGTAGCTTTGTCCGTATTGGATGAAGGAATTAACTTTGAAGATAGGAAAAGACTAGTCAAAAAAATGCTTGTGATAAGGAAGACGTGTCTGATGATTGTTTAACAAATTTCAGGTAACAGTAGATGATTTAGAATACGTTTTTAGTAAAGATCTAATCTACCAAATATGAGTCACAATGCAATTTATTTTACAGACCGTCCAAGACTATCGGAAAAAAATACACACTATCGAGATACATTGAGAAAAGCGTACGATTAAAGAAAGTTTCTAAAGCATTATTTCATTATTATTCAACGTAAAATCTTTAGATGATATAAAGTAATTAAAAAGATTAATTTTAGTGCTACCTCACTGTAAAAATATTTTGCAAACCTTGGATGAACGATGTACTGGATCTGAAGTAAAAACTCGGAAGATTTATGGGAAAATTGTCAAAAGTGTTAAAGTTCAACGGCCTAGGGGCACGTGTTATTATTGACCGATCGAATTCAAACCTTGCACACGTTACTTTTTATTATAGTGTCACAAAACTAGGGGGCGTCACTTGTTGAATTCCGAAATTTTTTTTTTCCCATATAAATAAGGACCACCCTAATATACATACATACATACATATATATATATATATATATATATATATATATATATATATATATATATATATATATATATATATATGCACGACACGTTGCTACACATTGACAAGAAATGTTACCTTTTTTTTTTCAATCATTTAAAACTGGTTGCTGAATATGCGTCACCTGACGCGGCTTTTCAAGATAGACCGTGCAACGCCGGGCAATTCAGTTAGTATACAATAACAATAAAAATGGATTTACATAGTCACAAAAAATCAAGTAAGTTACCTCATTGATAAATACCCAAGCTTTTGCCTTCAAATCACGAGACGAACTACCAGTTTGTTGGCACTTTCAGCTTCAATGAGATGACATCTGCCTCCAGTTAGGTTATTCACTAATCCAGACTGATGAGGATGAGTTCTAATAAGAACGAAACTGCAGTCTCTGGTTGTGATAACTAAGTTATCTGGTATATTGCACGTACTTCGTGTAACGTTTATTTACATGCTGTTGGTTAGACAAAATAGGCTGAGAGTTGGATTATCAGCTGAACGGTGAAAGGAGAGATATTATCGCAAGCTTATCAAGAAAACATGTAAGAATAGCGGATAAAATAAATCAATTCCTACGTGATTGAAATGTTCGGTGATGTTGATAGGTAATGCGAAAATAGTTAGCTGAAATCTTGATCACGGTAAGAATATTGGAATGTCGCATTACGTTTTGTCAGTCTACATCTCCAGCCGATATATTTCCACCGTCGTTTCGCCATCTGACCACTGACATTTTAGCCTACTTTTCTGTAAAAATAATAATTATGCTAAAAATAGATAAAACTTCATTAAGATTAGTGAAGAAGGTTGAATGCCTTCTAAAAGTACCTTCGAAATAAAGGTATATAAGAAAATAAAACGTTTGAAAGAAAAACGAAATTGAAAACCAGGTTAAGAGAAAGGAATTGCTTGTCTGCAGATTTTTCTGAGTGTTTGTCTTTCTGTCTGCCCGACAAATATCTCTTGAAGAAATAGCAGAAGAAAAAATTGGAAAACAACTGTACTTGTCTTATTAGTTGAATAAATAGTAATCAATAAAGATAATTAGTGATGTAGTATTAAGTAGTAAGTAAAGGTACTATATGCAATATACCTGCGACCCGGTTATACCATCCAGATCCTGCCGATTCGTCCTTGTAATGGTCTCATCAGTTTGCAGTAGATAATAACCGATCTGGAGGCAGATGTCATCATATTGAAGCTGAGAGTGTCAACAAAGTGGTAGCTAAAATAAATTTTAGCACACTAGCTAGAGTCCGAAGAAATGAGCGGATCAACTCGGTCATGGCAACAACCTTAACAACTATTCCAGACTGATGAGTCCATAACAAGGACGAAGCTGCAGTCTTTGGATGGCATAACCGGGATGTTGGTGTATTAGGTGTAGCTCAGGCCTAGCTTAAGGGCGGTGCCTTTTTGCTAAATACCCAAACTTTGCCATCAATTCACGAGTTGAACTGCATGATTACTGCGGATTCTCACTTAGTGAGCTAAAATTTCTTTTAGTTACCGGTTTGTTGGCACTCTCAGCTTCAGTGGAATAACACGTGCCTCCAGCTCGGTTATTGTCCATTTCAGACTGACTCTTCTCCAGCCTGACAAGAAAAAAAAAAAAAAAAAAAACTGAAGCTTGCGGATGGCATAACCGGGCTGTCTGATGTATTTATATAGTCAATTAGAAAAAGTTAATACAGCAAACCAGTACATTAATTATACAATTCCACACATGAATTTAATCTTTAAAGCAAAATCTATATTGTGACCCATATTTACATGTTATCATATTTACAAGTCAACAGACAAACTTACTGTTTATTAGAAAGTACTAACATTTTTTACTACTTATTTTCTTATTCTTAAATTAATTTAACTTCTCCGATAGAGTTTATTTTTCCCCTAAATTTAATTTAATCCTTTTGTGTTAAAAATAATGAGAACATCAGTAGTGAGTGTTTTCATGCAATTAATTTCATGCAATTAATTTTAAAGTTTAATAATTACCGTCCTTTTAAGTTCTATTTTACCACCATAATCATTAAAAACATCGGAAATTAAATTCTTTTTAACTTCAAAGAGACTAGCTTTAGAGATGATGTTGTCAATTAGGTTGGTCGAAACGTTTTAATTACTTTATGAATTTATTATGAGTTGTTTCACTTTTAAAATCAACATTTGCATAACTTCAAGATAAGTTGGATTTTTACCACGTAACAAGATTTTCTTCAAAGATTTCTGTTGAGATATTTGCGTTTTGAATAAAGTAAGTTACTTATTTTTGTTACATTAACGTATCTCATTTTGTAGTATTTCTCGCTCTCTTTATAAGTTTCAATAAGAGTTCATTCCTTTTCGTTTTAAATTATCTTCTTTTAATTTTATCCTGTATTTTTTGCATTTTCATTATGAATTTAAGCACTTATTTCAGGATATTGCTTAGGGTAAAAACTCTATTGAAATAATGCACTTTATCAATGATTTACTACAATAAAAATAATGAAATAATTGATGATAAAACTTATAATAGTTTCTCTCTGAAAAAAGGTCTTTGGAAATTCACGGATGAAATCTCTATCAATTTTCATTAAAACATACCATTCTTTGGACCTGGTTGCTAGTGGTGGGCAGATACTTTTAGTTTGGAAATCACTGATTTGAGTGAATATACGGTAAATGAATTCATTGCGTCCCCAAAGAGAACTTTTTGTGTTTAGTTTAAACTTTATTATTTCACTAGTTGCGGTTATTTTTGTGTTTGTATAGATGGAGGCCAGAAGATTTTAAAAACTTTTTTGATTTTATAGGCACCAGGGGAAAAGGTGTTGACAGGGGAGTGACACCCATTGGCAGAGTATGTATGTTATTTCCTTTACTTCTGCCCCTTTTCCTTTTTTAAAGAATATTTTTGCTTTCTTCCTCTTTTAATTCAGATTTTTCATCCAGATCATTTTTAATTCTTTGGTAACGTAATCTTACAGTTTGACACTTTTTTCCCAGTCGATCATTCCCTGTTTGCTTCTTTCCGATGCTCGTCATGATATATGAATACGAACGAGCAACTAGAACAAATACGATGAAGCGTTATAATAATAAATATTAACGAAATAAAATTTCGTCACTCCCTAAGTAAGTACGTATTTCGAATGACACAAAAACGGCCAGAGGAGTAACAAAATCACACATCTTTACTAATATTATAAAGAGAGAGAGCGGATTTTTGTGTGTTTATATGTTCGAGGTAATCTCCGGAACCCCTGCACCTATTTGAAAAATTCTTTCACTATATGAAAGGTGCTTTCGTACTGAGTAACATAGGCTATAGTTCGAAAAAAATCCGATAAATAGTTCTTTTTTTATTCCAATTTAGGCCCAAATTTCACGTAAATTGCCTTTTATTGGCTATTAAAGGGGTAAAAAATTACTTACACATATTAATATTTTATATCGGTGAAAAGGGTAGAATTTTTTGCGTTCTAAACAATTTGTTTCAATGCTCTAACTTCATTACGACGGGAGTAATTTGCGTTTTTAGCTCGAACTTTTTTAGGCTTAGCTGAAATTTTGGCAATACTTTCTTCATTAAATTTATCAATAAAAAGTGAAGGAAATGTCCCACAGTTTTCTTTTTGACACCGTTGGAGAAAGCGATATTTTTTACTCCAGAAATATCTCAACCTATGGTCGAAAAAATAACTTTCTGTCTCCAAAGGAAAAAAAGTTACAAGCCGTTAAAAATAAACTTGAATAAATCTAATGTCCATTAAAATTGCTGATGTTTTGTTTTGCATTGCTATGGTTACGTCTTTTAGTTTCGCTTCATTTTAATTTCTTAAAGGTTCACAAACTTGGCGCCACGGAATTATTAAGCAGTGGGGAAATGTTTTCGCCAATTCTGCATATTTTACGATCTACGTTATGATAATTCCCCCGGACAATGTAGAAATTGTGGGAAGAGTTTGAAAACTATGAGACTTAGAATTTTCCCAATTATCGCTAAATTCGTGGACGTCAAAGACCAAGAGCTAATGTATTTCGGCCATGGCCTTGCTGATAGTGACAGAAGCAAACGATTATAGCCCATAACTGACGATAGCGCCAAACCCCCAGTTATCGAAATATTTTCGAAATTACTAATGAAAAGAAACCAGAGCATCAAAAAAGCAGGAGGGGATGGAAGTTGTATTTGTACGCGCTTTTACATTTAATTCTAAAGAAGAACATTACTATGATTTAGCTTTCGAAACTTAACGATATCCAAACAAAATATCAATGTGAAAAGTAGCCAAGTTCGATCGAAAGGAGGTTCTGGGTAGACGGTGTCACCGACAAGATGCTGATCTCAACGGATAATAAGTTCCATTGCAGTTCCTCATGGAAATTGGACTGCCCCGTGTTCTTCAATTCATTTTGGAAACAATTTTTTACTTTCTTTGATCCCGGATTTAAACTTGGCAAGTTACTGTATATTGGGGCAGTCAAATGTTTTGGAAATTGTTTATTCACGACCAAAACTTGCCGCAAGTTTAAAATCCAGAATCAAAGAAAATAAAAAATTGTTTTCTGAATGAATTGCAAAACATGGGACAGTCCAACTTCTATGAGGAACAGCTATGAAACTTGGTGTCGATTCAGATCTGAACTATTTTATGGGTGACACCGTCTACCCAGGGCCTCTCATTTTGATCAAACTTGGCTCCTTTTCACATTTATGTTTTGTTGGGATTTTATTTTCCAGCGATCTACAGCGTTCGGTAATGTCCACAGTCCTGCTATTTTATTTACAATAGAGAAGATAATGCCTTTTAGTTCAGAGCAATTCCATGTGTAACAGAAAGACAGTTTTTTAAAAATGTTTAAGCGATTACAGTGAAATTATTTTCATTTCAGCTGACTTTTTTTTTTCTCTGCACTTCATTGTTAAAATATGAAAAACAAGACGGAGAAAAAAAATTATTCTTTTCCTCAATGTTTGTGCTATTTTCTGCTACATGATGAAATGACACTTCTCTGAAACAAGTTTTTGGACTTCTTAGAACAAAATGATATTTTAATGAACTTGTGTAACAATTTAATATTTTAACTGACGAATACTTTCGTGATAGAGAAGTAACAATAAAAAATTGTTAATTTAAATAATTTTTCATGCACTAGGTTGACAAATTCAAGTTTAATCGTTTTGACGGAACGACTGCGGTGGGGTGGCTTTTAAAGTCCATTCATTACTATAAAAATAACCATATTTTTAATTAAGTTGAAAGCTGTTGCCTTTAACTTATATGTCACTACTGTTATTGTTTAAGTGTTCATAGTTAATAATCATGGAAGGATTGAGGGCCATTGCCTCGAGATTTTGGACTTTTTTTATTTATTCAAACATAAGACATTATGAGAAAGATTTTCAGCGTAAAGAAAGGCACTCAGAGTATCTGAGGTTATCGAACCCACGTTTACCGGCATTTGAAGCAAAGTTTCTACCACAATGCCAAGAAAGGTCCCCAGCGCATAATGAATGAGGCATAATGGGTGATATAGTTTACATTTTTCTTTGCCAAAGAAAAAACATCCGCTTCACTTGCAAAAGGGTTGGGTTCCGGTAGCGTGGTCGCTTGGCCCGTTAGCCGCTGAGCAGTCCAGTCTAGGATTATTGCTTTTAAGCAACCGTAAATGTAATTCATTGTTTTGGCGATTTGTTTTGGAAGAAAATAAACTTTTAATTTGTTTTTATCCGAGTGAAATGTACGACATTTTCTTCTTTTTTTTCTGACGATGATTTTTAAATGTTCTACTGGATGTTTTTTTTCATTAGACGGATGGATTATGAGAGCGTGGTTGCTGAGCGAGTTTGGCGATAAACAATAGAGTTGCGGAACTATTTTTGCATTTGAAAGATATTATGTGATGTCTTTTTTTGTTTATTTGACGAAATATTTCAAATTGCAGTAAAAACCGCTTCACTCGCTAAATATAGTTTTAAAGCAACTGTAAATATAATTTAATAATTTGACGAAAAGTTTTAAATTCCAAAGAAACTTTAATAGTTTTTTTTTCTTTGAAAAGGTGTGTACGCATTTTATACAAAGGAAAATGGTCATTTTACATCAGGGGGGGGGGGGGCGTCAATTTATCTGGACTACCATTAAATTTTTAGCACGGGCATCGCTGTGCGGGTACTGCTAGTAACCTATAAACACAACAGCATGCTTCATTTTTATCAGAACTTAAAAGTAAACCGTGATTTCTGCACACAATAAACAAACGTACACAGATTGCACAAACGTACATTTAAGTAACGATACAAGTTGAAAACGTATACTTACCAGAGGAAATACTACAGTGACTGGCATAAACACGATTTGTGGCAGTGCAAAGAGAATTTATGCAATATTATTTAAATTTTGTTCAACGCTGTTTGCTTGCTTTTAACTTTAGTCTGTATTACGCTGGTTATTCGCGGTCAAGGGTATCCTTTAGCAGTTTTACTGTTAAATTAGAGTTTTTTAATTTCGCCTGGTGAAGGTGACGTTATTGTTTCGTGATGCGAAGATAAGTATTTTTTTTTTTTTGCATATTAATAAATATCTTTACAATGCACTTTGATAAAATATGTTTTGATGTTTATTTAGGTGTATGATTGTGGTAAAAAACAATGTCCAGGTTATTTAAAAAAGAGCATTGAACGCGTTAGTATAAAAAGTAGAAAAAAGGCAAGCCAGGGGAGTATACATTTATAACCATTTTCAGATAGTAATGCTAAAAGGAAACAGTTACCAATAATTAATTGTGTGGGCCAAATAAAGGACAATATTCTTAATTAGTTAAACGTAATATTACAATAACACAAATAGTTTTTTCTAAAAATTTTCTATGTGCCATTGAAACTCAAATAGCGTACATTTCCCCTCTTGTCATTAGTAGCCACTAGATACAAGACTTTATTTGAAATGAAAAATACGAGTCGTAATTGCTACGCTGTACATATGAATGTTTATCAAAAACTGAATTACTGCAGCTTAAAATAACAATTTTAAAGAAAAAAAAAGGTAGAGTATATGTACGATTTTTCTATCTGTTGTGGAATACCATGTGAGAATTTGAGATCGTTTTTGCAACACAAACTTAGCGCAACGAAATAGAAAAGACTTGCTAATAAAACAATGAATGAGTTAATTTTTTTTACTCGTGTTCTGCAAGGTTTTTAAAACATGTCCGGTCGATTATTTTATTTAGCCGTCAGGTGTCGAGTAGCGAGTAATTATTTTCAGATCTAATTCTCTAAGTTGAACAATGCACCCTAGATTGAAAACTATTTCTTCCTAACTGTGACCGAATCCAATCTGTCTGCTTGACCTGAAGTTATAAAAAATTGAGCTTCCTTATAGATACGAGAAATAGTGGTTTATTAACTGTTTGCAATGTTTTGTGCTCTTCTATAACAATGACTAATTCATTGAAAATCTTTTAATAACTAAATTTTTGGAATTTAACAAAATCCAAAGAGGCCTAAATTTAAATTTTGATTCGCAAAATTGCCTTTGCGAATTGCTTTGCTTTTTATTACTCGTTGGTGGGAAATTTTACTCTAACTTTTTGTTTTTGTTTTATTTTAGCTGATTGTTGAACATGCGTCACTTCACACAACTTTTATTTTCGCGGTAGACCGTGTAACGCCTTGCAATGCAACTAGTTATTTGCTGAAAAGATTTTTAAAACTGTCTACTTTAGGGGGCTCTCGGATTTGAACAGAGTAAAATAAGTCCGCTGTTGAGAGCAATTAGGATTTCCAAAAAAAAAAAAAAAAAAAAAAAGAAGGAAAGTAGGTTTTGATTAACATGCCGAAATTTGAGTTGCACTCGGTCGAGTAATACCGAAATGGTTATTCCGATGCGTTCCAGTCTCATTACATCCGTCATCATTATTAATAACCAGTAAAATAGTATTAATTGCAACTAATTTGGGAAGGAGGGAGTTCTAAATTTAATGAATGTAAGAATAAATTATATGACATTCGTCACAGAAAAATAATTTTATTAGATCTCGTGATCAGTGGCGGCTCGTGCCTTGAAAAAGTGAGGGGACCAGATCATGGGTACTCTCGTCCCCCGCCCCCCCCCTGGTTTTTGAGAAAAAAAGAAATAAAAAAAATATTTTTTTAATATTAAAATTTTCTTAAATTATTTTTTGTGTTAAATTAATAAAATTAAAAGTAAATCACGAAAGATGTTAACCTTATGTTTATGTCCATGATTGCGGGCGGGATGGTGCACTTTCTCCCCCTGACTCAAAAATAATATTTAGTTAATCAGATAGGGAAAAGCTACAAAATATATCACGAAAATTATTAATCTCACGTTTATGTCCAGTACGCTTTCCGGGTCTGCAGTACGTCTCTCTTGCAGCACTGGTAAGGACTGCAAGGGAGGCCCTTTCATCCCCTGGCTTTTCAAAATAAATTTTAGAAAGCAATATTAATCTAATATTTTTAATAGTAATGTTATTTTTAATCTTTTAATAACTAATTATTTTGAATGAATAAAATTTATTTTATTTTAAACAAGACCAAATTACAAAAGTGCAAAAATATTGTGATCAGAGGAATATGTAAAAATGATAAATTAATTAACTTTAACAAAGATGAAAATACATCTCAGTATTCAATTAAAAAAATAAAGAGAAAAATAAATAAATTATAAAACAAAGTTAAAAATAATTAGCGATATATATGCGTGTGTACATTTCAGCATATTAATTTGCCGGTAAACATGGGCGAGATTCTGAATGCATAATGCAGACAAAGAAAGGGAAAAAAACGAACTCTTTTTATCTTCTTCAAATTATTGATAACTTATCACATTTTCTTTAAAACTACATGAGCAGTAATTTAAAACAAGCAAATAATTTCTGTGTAACAATGGGAAGACATTTTTTGAATAAAAAAAATAATCTTGTAACGATATATGTACACACGTATATACAACACAATACACAACAGTGGCGCAAATAGAAAATAATTTTTAAGGTGGGGCGGGGGGGGGCGGCATAGTAGGAAAAAATATCATCAATTTGATTGATTTGATTTACTCATCATCAAATCTCTCAATTTTGAAACTTGTAGTTTAAAAAATGCAATTTTAGATAGTCTTTGGTGATGTATGTGGAAAGAACGGTACAGTGAGCTACGCGGAAATTTGTAGAAGTTGAAGACTTAAAACGCGGTTTTAGGCCATATTTATTGACGTTAGGGTAAGGGATGGAGCTCCGAGACTCTCCTCGATTCCCCCCCTCTTTTTTGAAAAATAAATAGAAATCAATTCCTCCCCCCCTCCAATTTTTTGAAATTGCTGTTCTAAAAACGCAATTGTAGTCAAACTTTGAAGATTTTTACGGTGTGGAAAAATCTCTGTAAGTTTGCCTGAAGAGGGCGCTGGAGTAAGTTTTATTGTCATTCGAACAGTTGGCCTCGAACGAGGAAGATCGAAATAAGATTTGTGCATCTCTACACTCAAATGATATTTTATGTTGTGTAATGTTTGTGTCCGTTAATAAAATTCTAATTGTGCGGTTATCGACTATCGAACATTATCCACTGAACCACCAACCTGTCGCTGGACATTTCCATATACAGGAAGGGGTGCTGGAACACTCCCCTGGATTTTTTTTTTCAAAATTGAAGTCCTAAAAGCTTAAGCACAATATTCTATGATATTATAAGGAGGAGTTCAGAGACTATTCCACCTAAATTTTTCATAAGTGGCTGTTTAAAAAATCTATTTTTATGATGATATAAAGGTAGGCGGTTCGGGGACCCTTGTCCGAACATTTTCTGAAAATGAAGTCTTAAAAACGCGATTGTAGGACCATATTTGGTAACATAAGAGACAGCGATCTTTCGACATTGAAGCTACAAAAACGCAATTTTAAGCGATTTTCAAACGCAATTTTGAGCGATGTTGTAAAGTAATCGGAGACTTTCCCTGGAAATTTTGCGAAATTGAAGATCTTCAAATGAAAGTTTAGATGTTTCGTAACGTTTTTGGATGGGGCGGGGGAGGGGGCACAACTAACTGACCAATTAGCTGTAACTATCGAACATTTTTAATTTAAAGATTCCTTTTGAAAAGAAATTGAGACTTACCCTGACATCATTATTGTTTTCGAATTAAAATCTCTTCTGCCCTAATGTGTTTCTCAGATACGTTTTGATTTAACATACAGTTTTAGCAACTAAATCAAAAACGTGAAGAAGTAATAACTTTTAAGGTACATTCAAAACTAAAGAAAAAATAATCTAAAAAATTTATGATTTCCTCTCTAAGTTGTCATTATAGTACTCTAATTACTTAAAGGCAAAGAGTCAAGAAAGGAACAAGGAACAAACGGTCAAATTTTGTGCAAATGAAGGCTTCTTTTTTGTTTACTGTATGTTGTTTATTTTACATAGCCTGAATCGCGTAAGAAGAACATTCAAGTATGTAAAATAATCAACGTACAGGCAGGATAATTGTCTCTGCGAAACCTGCTGCAAATATCTTAGACCAACGGTCTAAGGCAAATATTGAGGTTCAATGCGTTGGTGTTGAGGGGGGGGGGGGGAGACCACAGATAATCCGCACCTCATTATTTTTTAAAACTTTTTTAGCAGATAATCTGCAGATTATACGCAGGACATTATGGTACGATCCATTTTTTTTTTAAATTTCAAGCAGGTACACACACAAAAAAAGGGAAAATAAATAAAAAGTTATACATTATTTTCTCAAAAAAGTGAGGGAGCCCGGGCCTCCTCTGGCCCCTCACACGAGCCGCCATGGCTCGTGATGGATTATCTTTATTTTGCACATAAACATTAGGCCGATATTTCAACGTATGAAACATCTTTCACTTTCATCCGCAATATCGAATCTTTTATAACAGCATTCAGAAAATACATTTCGTTCAAATAAAAGAAATTATAATCGCACATTCAAGAGATTTTTTTTTTTAAATTCCGAACGGCATTTTCTGTATCACTTCCTTCAGATTGCATTTTCTGCACAATCAAAGATAAGAAAATTTATTCTGAAAATCATTTTTCTTACTTTGCCATATAAGTTTTTCTCTCGTCTTCAACTACACTCTTTCATGTTTGCATTCCGGTTTCCATTCAAGTAACCTACTGCATAATTTAAAACTGTTTTTGACATATTTCTGGAAATGTAGATTGTTCATTGTGAAAATCACATTAGGCTCTCCGTGCTACTTCCTATTTCTTGCTACACAGGAGCGTCGGTTTCGTTCCTTCGAAAATACTTATGCATAATGCATAACATGCACTTGTCAAATGCATACGTTCACCCAATGCATCACATAAATTTCATATTCCTATCCGGATTTAAAAGCATTATTGAAGTCCAGTAAACATAGAGTGCAGTTTAAGGATGTTAAAGGAGCAATAAAAACTTTTTAATTGAGTTTGTGTTTTAGCAATGAAGGATCGTTTTGAAATCTTCCTCAACTTCCAATTTCTAATGTCTCTTCTGCAGTTTCTTGTTTGAGAGTCGAGAAGGTGAAATGTTTGTTGTTGCAACCAACCATTTTGAATATCCTGATAAGAGATTACTAAAATTTCTCCAGTTCAGAATGCGAGACGATTTCGGCTAAACTGCAGAAAACGGCAACATCAGCGAAAAACTGTATTTATCGCCAATGAAAAGCTACAACTGTGCAGTAGCTCTTATACTTGTCACCATATTTGGTCAAAGTTACATGGAAAGTACTTACTTGGAGACATTAGAAATCAGTTTGTCATTTGAAATTTCTTTTAAGTACTGTGAAAGCACTTATATTCGTGAGTCATAATTTTGGGGAAAATGACGTTTGTGAGCTGAAAATCTCTCGAGTTTTATATGAACAAAATCGAAAATTGGTGAATATACAGTTGAAATGTTTTGCGAGGTTTGAATTTTCGCTATTACGACGTGCTCCTGAATATTGTGAAAATTTCAGTCCCGCGAAAATAACTGCATTTACAGTAAAAGTAGCCAATAAACAAGATTTAAAGTACTGTTAAACTGTAAAATCCAACAAATGAGTAAATTTAGACATCAAATAGCATTAAAAGTTCCATTTAAGTGCAAAATAATCCGCTAAATAAATAAATCAAGACAATAAAAAGCATAAAAAAGTGCCGTTCAGATGGAAAATAATCCGTAACGAAATCAAACAATGTTATTTTTTCGTCACAAATACCTATTTAAATGTTAAAAAAAAATCACCAAAGGAATCAGGTTTTTTAAAAAAATTAAAAATTCCACTGCAATGAAACATGGCGGCGAAATGAAAGATATTTTTCGGTTTTCGCCAAGAAAAACAAATCGCCAAATAACAATGTACCTTACGTCAGCCTTACCAGCGCGATGACTACTCTCAAAACTTAGGAAACCAACATTCCTTAATGCGATCTGCACCGAAAAGCACCATAGGAAGTAATTTTTCAACATTGAAAAGGTTAGATGGACGTCGTTTCCATAGCATCAGTTTTCATTGATTTTATTTAGTTGACATATTTTTCTATTATTTTCTTTTTTTAATGCTCCAGTTTATGATGTTATTACCTTCAATGCAATCATATAAGATAATACTAAACTTACTTCTTAAACTGAATTTAAAGTCACTTACTCAGTTTTGAATCTATATCACTATTGTGTTTATAACGGTGCGTTCAACTAATAAGAGTAGTAAGAGCAAAGCTCTAATGTATCAAATGGAATTTCTGATTCATTTAAATTCAGTAAATAATGTGACTTACAACGTCACTTTTATAAACAACTTACATAGAGATCTATATCAGTATAAGTGTTTGTTTCTGTTTTACTGTCGAAAATATGTATATTTCAATTCCTAACTTTTACTGTGAGATATTATCTAAAGGCCAAGTGTACGGTTGGGCAAGATAGAACTGATTACGTAACGAAATACTATTTATCTTACAATGGTCATTAGAAAAATGTGTCCGCTAAACGAACAAAAAAGAATTTTTACTATTCATCATGAAAGACACTAATGATTCTTTCTGTTGCAATATGGAATCGAAATGAAAAAGGAAGAAAATTGCTATAGGAATTTCAGCAACGTATGGAGCAAAGAAGAATGCTTGATAAGATGTCGATCTATGTATGGAAGAAAAGAGAAAGATTGGATTTAACACAAATTTGTTATTTTTCTCAACTAGCTTCTGCTTTGAGATTGATTGGGTAGCTTAAGTTGCCCAAAGAAGTTCATCCTTTCGAATCAATATGCGGTGTCGATAGTATTCATTCTGTTCCAACAAGACGATGAAGATGACCGCATGTCTAAGAGCTTTCCTTCTGGAAATGGAAGAACATGAGATTTCGAAATGTAAGTAAGCATGAAGGCACTTTTTTACATTTCGTTAGTCTGACCTTCAGGTGAAATAAGAATTTTTAATTATTTCTTTATTAATTTTAGGCATACTACAGTGCTGGTAAAAAAAAAAAAAAAAAAAAAAAACATCATCCTCGAATTTTCACAACAATGGGATTATGTGAGAAGTTTTGGTCGACCGATTAACGATGAATGTATGTGAAATTCTTCAAAACTTATGAAATAAACATTTAGCAGCAGGAATCCGATAATTGTTTACGTAGATCGGGGCTGTTTCCGGGCCAAGGCAAACTGCTGACCCCATGCTCATTTTTCTATTTCTGAACCTGCGTGTGTGTTTAGAGAAAAAAAATTACTTAACCCCATGTCAATGTAAGTGTAATGGTAGGATAAAGGTTTTTAAATCGTTACTTACAAGTTTTGCCTTATGACACGAAGCAGAATCATCCTCCAAAATGACGTTTGGTACTGAAGTAAAGTGATCCCGGATAGTAGGAAGCAATTTCTCCTCCAAAATGTCAATATACACCTGAGCGTAGCGTTTTCTGTTCCCTGCACAAAGTGAAGCCCACCAACTCCTTGATCGGAAATATATCCCCAAATCATCTGGGATACGGAATGCTTGACTGTGTGTTGAATGCAGTCGGGATGATATTCCTCTCCTTTGCGGAGCGGGTGAGGCAATTTTTTTTACCACCACTGTATGTGGAGTATAAGAAATTTTAATACTCTGCTACACTCTTTTAGACTTTTAGAGTCAACAAGAGGAAAGTAAGATCAACGCGCTGTGTTATGGGCACGTCTAGCGTTTTTTTTTTTTTTTTTTTTTTTTTTTTATCAGCAATGCTGCCACCGATTTTATGGAGAAATGTCCTTACCAAATTTTTTACAGTGCCGTATGATCAGCATATTTCGTATTTTGTTCTGCATGTGAATTTACTTTCATTCAAGTTTTTAGTTAAGACTGTTCTGAGTTTCTTTTTGTGCATTGTTAACTGAATAAGAGAATTATTCTTCAAAACGGTCAATAACCTCTTTGTTTATTTTGAGAAGTTAAAAAACATTCTGTTTGCACGTTAAAAAAAATGTTTTATTTCATAAAGATTTTAACACAGCAACTCATCTTATCTCCACCAAGAATATTGTTTTGTGTCCAGTTTATAAAGGCAAAGCTTAAAATGTGTATTTTGTCTCTTTTAAATAGGAAATGCTTTTTAACCATTTGTGCATAGTACTTGTATGCGAAAACAAAATGAAGTGAAGGAAAAATTACTCATTTCCCTAATGTTATCCCTTTAACTTAAAGCTACGCTAATGCAATAATTTTGGAGATTTAATTCCGTGAAGAAGTTTTTAATTATTTGCGTGGATTATTGAAATGTTCTTTTCTCTTAGATTGAACTCATTTAGAAAATGGTTAGAATCAAATGCGGAAAACCTTTTAACGACATTAAAGGAATGTTGGTGCTTTTCTAATTAGAGGAAATTTGTAGGGAAATGTTTTGAAATTTCCTTTGTTGTGATAGTATTATTGTTAACATAATGGGCCTGAAAATTTAATTTTAAACAAAGGACGTAATGCGAATTGGAATAGGTGAATGAAAAAAGGAGATTAAAGAACAAAAAAATTAATGTACATTAACGGTTGAATGCTTACGTAGGAAAGCAAGATTTAGGAAGGAAAAAGAAAAATATAAAACACATTTTTTATGTTTGGCTAATAAAAATCGCAGTAGGATTACTGTTATTAATAATGCTTTTAATTAATTATGGACTGTACTAGACATGAAAATCACTTAATATTGTTGAGAACTGGACTATATTTATGTTTTGCTATTCTTTCAGTATTTTTTCTGAACGTCGCATAGCATGAATGTGATTAAAAAAAGCTTTTTTTTTTAAAATTACTTTTCGAGACAAAACAGCTTTTAAGGAAAATCTTTGTAAGTTTTAAAACAGCCTGCCCATTAAACAAAAAATAAGTTCGTTCAGAAGTTTCAAATGCACTTTTTGACGCATGAACTTCAAATACCTCGTTTTGACTCGTATATCAGTTCATGCTATTCAAAGTTTTATTTCTTAGAATTCATTATTTATTTATCTTCTTGAAAAAGAAGGTTTATTGCATAACTTGTAAATAAGGAAAGGCTTCTAGAATTATTTTATGCCTCAGTTCAAGAGCGAATTTTTTTAAAGATGAAAATAACAAGAAAAAGCAGCTTCATTCATTTGACATCAAAAAACTTCAGAGCTAATAAACATTTGACTCCCGATGACTAACGGAACTATGTGGCACGGGTACCGCGGATAACGGGCAAAAAAGGCTAAAGTAAGGGGCGAATAAGATACAAAAAATATTACGAAAAATTAACTTTAAATTTGTGATTATTAGGAAAAAAAAGTTTTGTCGTCTGTTTGCTATTTGTTTTGCTGTAACAGATTTTTACTTCATTTTACAAAAAAAGGAAGTATTGTATTCGCGAAAAAATTTTCACTGAAAATTCGGCCTTAATTTCCATTTTGCTCACCCCCGACATAATGCTGAGTTTTTTTTCAACCCGACCACACGCGGATAAGTGCCTAAGAACGTATAAACACCCGAAATATCCATTTTGACATTCCCCGAGTTAATTACAACGACTTTTCTCGTGACGTCCGTATGTACGTATGTATGTATGTGCGTATGTATGTCTTAGAAAGCTGAAATTTGGTACGTAGACTCCTAGTGGGGTCTAGTTGTGCACTTCCCCTTTTGGTTGCATTCGGTTGGTTTGGTTGCATTTGTCGCCAAGTTGGCGACTTTTTTTTAAAAATCTTGTTTCAATTTGGCCACTGATGGTGATATTTAGAGAGTAAACTATTGAATAAGGTGCGTCCTATAATGCACTTTTTAAAAAAAATTGAATTTCTTATGGGGCATCCCTTTAATTGCTTCTTTTTGATGAAAAAACACACTCATAAAAGTATCATAGAATTTGAACAAAATTTAGAGGTTGCTACCAGCGATTAAAATTGCGGTCATTGTGAAAAAAAAAAGAGTAAAAATAAGTTCCCAATTTTATATTGCAATATTTAATATCAGCATGAAATTGGGTTTGATAGGGTAACCCAAATACTTATTTCCTATGCATACAAAAAAATAATAAGCATTTCATGGTTGCTATGTTATAATAATGCCGAACAAAAAGCATGCAAAAGTTCGATTACGCCATTCATATCATATGTTTACAATTTCAGTCTTTTGCATCCACCAATATTGTAATTTTTCTCCCTAAATTCCTAGTAGGTGATATATACAAACCTTTTTCTGATTGCTACTCATCATCCAAACTATTTGATAATATCTCTTCTGAAACTTGATGGAAAGACCCTTATGGAGAAATATCTGAATGTTAGTAACAAAATCCTCTAATTTTCCCCTTTGGTTTTAGTTTTACAACATTTGCTATACAGTGTTTCATAGGAAGTTCGTTAAGAAAGAGACCAATTTGGAGTGTGTCGCTTCAGAAATGTAGCTTTCAAAGCAAATAAAGCAACATCCTCTTCTGACAAGTAGATGTCAAATAAAATTACTTGAAACAACAGTTGAAATTTTGGCATTTTCCTTCTTCATAGTGAAAATGTTTTTCAACAACATCATAAGACCAAATCTAGGTAAACTTTAATGCAAATTCTTGTTCTTCATTATCAGTCGAAGTACATACAGTTACAGCAGAGGATATAACAACTACACTTTCACGAAAGTTGATACAGATTCTTCATGATTTTCTATGTTTCAAAGTTTCTTCTTTTTGTGCAAGTTCTGTTGCTTTTTTAAATAGAGATTTATTAGTTACCAATTTTGTCTACAGTCATCCTAGTTTTGTTCAGTCAGAAATAATTTCTCGTCTGGAATTGAAATCTTGCATAAAGTATCACCAGCAAGAGCAATGTCAAACAAATAATCTAATGATAGATTCCAATAATTTTGTTTTTGATTGCCGAAATAGGACGCTTTTACTTTACTTTCTGAGTTGTTAACTAACAACTTGTGTTTCTTTGAGTTGTTAACTAACAGTTAGTTAAGAGGTTGAGAGCTGATTGTAGCTATAGTTAATTAACATGATTTAATAAAGTATAAAATAATTAGAAAGTCAATAACAATCTAATTCATCACTAATTAAAATGAATGACGAAAAGGTTACATAAATAAATATTATAAAATAATCAATCCAAAAAAAAAGTAAGATTTCACAAATTTTGCAGCAATGGTAGCAGCCTCTAAATATTATTCAATTTTTATTTTTAAGATATGCGAATTTGTTTTCCATCCAGAGAAACAAAATGAGAGGGTGCCTCATGAAAAAATAACACCTTTAAAAATAAGACGCACCCTACTATTGAACCACATTAAAATTGCCAATAATGGGAAAATGACATTAAAATTGGAGTAAAAGGAAGTCATGTGATGCACACATCATCTCGTTCTCTTTAAATTCTTGATTGAACTCTTTTTTCAGTAATCAGTGTTTCAGTCAGCTGGGTGTCGTAATTTGCCTTTCTTTAATTCCGCGACAGTCCCTTGACGTATTGCAGATCCCTTTATAACAAACAAAGTGTTATGCAGTCTTTTCCTAATTAAGCGGAAGTTTTTTCCCGGATCGTTCACGGATAATGAGTGACGCGGTCAATACATTCGCAGTAATAAATTCGCAGAGTTTACTGCATTTTTTTTCTTCTCATAATACTTTTGTATAAAAACAATTAATGTAAATATTAGGCATTACAGTTCGTCAGATAGAAGTAATTTTTGGTTGCTTAGTTAAAAATTTTAAAATCTCTCTTTAGCGTAAATGTTTTTAGTTGCTTAAAAATATCCTTAAAATAATCATGTCAGACAATCGTTTCCGGCACATGCTTCACATCCTAAGGTCTTTATTCCTGAAATATTATTAAGAGGGGAAGGTCAACTGACAGACAGACATATATTTTATTTGGTCCCATAACCCCACTTTATTTATTTATATGATAACCCTTTTATAAACCTTTTGCATAGAAAAAGTGATAAAAAGCGGAAACAAATAGATTATCACAAAAGAACAATGGTAACAAGTCTTTCGATTCTAAATTTCTTAAATACGGCGACTATAAATCTTCATGCCCGCCGTAAGACGAGAAAGATGTCTTTCAATTCTATTACAACTTTATCACATGTCACCGTTATTTCACGTCGTCGTTTTCTTTCAAACTCCCCGAAAGAAAATATATGAGACTTTTCTGAAGGAAAAAGAAAGGTTACCCTTCTAACCAATAACAGCCAACTTCAATCTTCGACCGGGCTTCGATAACCGTTTCGTTCGGAAAAAAGAACGCTGATCGGTTGTTGCTACTTTGGCTTTAGATATAAATCTATGATTCTCTCGAGATGCATTTCGTGTAAAACTCGGAAAACAAACTTACTTGACATGCGGAACTTGTACAGAAAATACTTTACTTTGATGTGGAGAAGATAATTCATTTTTTGGCGTTTCACGGAATTAAGGTCTTTAAATCGATGCAAATTTTATTTCCTAAAACGCACGTATTTCCAGGGGTGTCCACATGGGTGGGGGTAAATCATAGCGTAGACTGCGCCATTAGAATTTTTTTAGGGGGCGGGGGGAAGAGTGTTTTGAGGAGTATATTATCTTTTTTTGAGGGGAGCTTTTGTTTTGGGGGTCTTTGTGATATTTATTGGATGCGACCTTGCTCTTAGGGAGGGGGAGGCTGCCCTGGTATTTCCGCTATTTCAACTATGAGCGATGCAACTGATTTTTGCGTTACATCCATGAATTTATCAGAGTGATTCAACTTGCCATTTTCTGTTGGTCATGTTAGCAATAATTCAATTAAATTCACATCTTTTCCTCGAGTAGCATGTCCACATTTACCTGCATGGGCTCTATTTTCACAACAGTTGGTGCTAGATGCATATTTCCAACTGCAAGAATGGTCAAAACATGGCGTATGTTAAGGTATTAAAATTTTGACGCGAAAGAAAAAAAAAAGAAAAAAAAAAGAAAAAAAAAAACAGCAACAGATACACATACACTATCTGACTTTGTAAGCAGCATCGTGGTCCTTGTATTCTAAATTAGGGAAATCACGAGCTTAAAAAACAAATCGAGGAAAAAAGGGAAAAAAAAAGACATTAGTAAGACTTAATTCACCAAGATATGGAAAGTGGCGTTTAGTGACTTACACCAGTTAACTGTCTGCCAACATTTGCTATTAAATTGGCAAACGGTCAGTTAAGACGAGTCTATCTGAAAAAAGAGAGAGAAAGAAATTTTTTATGCCCTTGTTTCTTTTTTTTCAATGTGACTTTGCTTAATTTAAACATTTAGCGGCTGACACTCATCCGAAAAGTTGGCATTCCTAAAAACTAATAGATGCGTCCATTTCCATTTGTAAACTGGATATTCGCCTTTCCATCTCACTGGTATTCTGACAGCAGGCGTAGACATCTCTTCTCAATGGGTCATCAACGTATTTTCACTTGGATTGTGGCCGTAAGCAAGGGTGTATTTGTTCCAAGATAGGGAGAAGGGAGCAATGTTTGAAAGTCAAACCAAAGTTATTGTACAAAATAAATAACTTAGAGTTAATATGTAAGTACACAGTTTGATGCTCCTGAATCTTAAATAATGATAGTAATAATAAATAAATAAATAAATAATAAAAAAAAAACATGATTATGCATTTGATTTTTTTTTTTCAAATCGTACGAGCTTTTTTAGTGCTTTTTTACGCATCATTGTATAACATTTGCATTTATTTCTCAATCGCAATAAAAGTGATCGGTTTTTATTTCGAACCACGCGTCATGGTGGTTGTTCTTCAGGCAGATAATTCGTAAAGCTTCCGAGGATTTTTTTTTGACCGTTATTCTTCACAAGTTTTCACTATCCATTCACTATGGTGAGTTTTAACTACTGGAGAAATTTGTCATAGAAGAAACATTTATAGGAGCATGTTGTAAAGGTTCAAAAATCAAAATTCAACGATTTTTCATTTTTATATGAAAAGCAGTGTTAGGGTCATTCCATAGAAATGTCAGCCTCAACCTCAGAAATTTTTTTTCCACAAAGCCTTAATTGTGACATATCATTTCATTCAGCATATTTTCTAGTACATAAATCTAATAACAGTTTGCAAAAATTTCATTCGGTGTTTTTCTTCTGGCTCTAAACGTGCGAGGTTGTAGAAAAGTCATAGCATGCGCAAAAAACATGCGTCTACGTTTTCTTGTGTAATGTAATTTTTTTTGCAAATTTTTAAAAAAACTATGTTTATTCTAAATGAATAGATGTTGGCCCAATAAAATTGACTGTTCTTTTTGCATGCATTATAAGATAAGTCTTTTAATTAGTTTGGTTATTTCACTGAAAATATTTACGTTACGTTAGTCACGAAAATGTACTATTTTCTGTTTAAAAACTAAACCAGATGATTGAACCAAACAGCACTTTTTTTTCTTACATCTGTGTCATATCTACTTACAAAGTGCAGAATATTTATTTTAGTATCAGTAGATATAAAATAATTAGAATGACTAACGTAACATTTGAGCTGTGACTAACGTAACATTTGAGCTGTGACTAACGTAACAGTTTGCATGTGACTAACGTAACATTTAGAAAATGACTGCTAATGTTTAAAACTTATTTAATTTAATGTAAATTTTCATGAATAATTTTGAATATGTAGGCATTCTATATTGATTAAAAATATAAAGGGTGAAAAATGACAGTAATATTACATTGTAGACCTTCTGCTTACTTAGAAAAATACTTTCTTAAAGGTCTTTATAAAGATACTTCCAATTTAAAGAATTATTAAAAAAGAAAAAAGGTGAGTAAAGCAAAATGAGTACGCTGCTGAATGTGCATTCAACACAAGAATCCAAGCTTAAGAATTAAAATAATAGAAATAGTCTTAACAAAGTAGAACGTCTCTATTTTTTAGAAAATACATCTCCACCTATTATTAAAATGAAGTAACGGCTGCTCGTTGGGAAACATTTGAAGATGTTACACGATACAGTGACAATAAGCACTGCTGCCATATATTTCAGAAAATGCAAGAATAATCATTTAGAAATTCAAACATTTGCGGTGATATCTGGAATTAAAATGCATTCTGCAAAAATGTTCGAATATATATTTTTTTAATATTACATTTTAATTCAAAAGGATGCAGAACACTATTCGTTCGATGAATCAGTAAACCTTAAAAAATAATATGTCATTGAAATGTACTACGGAGTTTCTTATGACGATAACTAGTACATCAGCAGAATACTATAATTCAGTGAAACTACCAACTTGCAAAAAGTTAATTTTTTAAAAGAGAGATATTTCTGATTTAATTAGCCCAAGAATGATGTTATTCAGTTTGTAAAAGCAGTGTTTTAATTTGCTTATTTTTTTCGCACATTCAAATTGAGTTAATTGAACTGAATCCTTAAATTCAATTTCTTACACTAATATAGAAAAAAAATAAAAAAAGAACTATAATATAACACAAAGAAGGTTTCTAAAAAGTGTAAAAGTAATATAAGAGCAAGAAATTAATTATAAAAAGTATTTATATGCATTCATTGCTTGTTATTCTATGGTTACGTTAGTCACGTTACGTTAGTCCCACACAGTTTTTCGTAAAAGTACCATTTAGGGTCAAACAAGATTCATCTGTAACAAATCTGTAGTACAATTTTAAAAATAGATAGTTTACCTCTTACAAATATATCGGCCAAATTTAAATGTCTGCGTAAGTTTCAGAAAAATTTGCCTCGTAACATAAGCATTGTTTCTCAGGGTTGCAAAAATGTTACGTTAGTCACGATGCCTTTTTGGTGAAAAAACACCTGCCAGCGCTTATTTTGCTTCAAATTCTTGGTAGAAATGAAAAATAGTCACCTTGTACATTTTAAATCTGCATATTAAACCAAAACACATTTATTTTTACTCCTGGTGTAAGTAAAAAGAGTTTGAAAATCAGCTGTGAATGTTACGTTAGTCACTATGGAATGACCCGTTAGTCTTCGAGTTTTAATTTTTGAGTTTGTCTTCGTACAGTAGATTAAAAAGTACTGGGACATCTTAAGGATACCAAAACAGCAATTTTTTTCTGTAAATAATAAACATAAAACGTTCCCCAACTAATGAGTTGAGAAGACTACCGCCCCTTTTATGATAAAACTTTTATCTTCCTGCTGTAGAAAACCATGCCGTAGGTACTTGCTTTGCGATTTCAAATTCTTGCTTGGATACTTTTTCGTACGTTTTTGACTGTAAGTGGTTTGTTACATCTGTTTCGCCATTATCACCTTATGTAAACCCCTAATTTAACAATGACAATAATATATATTCTTATATATATCTATCTGAAGAGTTTTTATACTGAGTTAAACAGTTTTTGTTCAAAATTTGAGGTGACTCCCAAAGTTTTAGCAAAGTATTGATAATTATTTCATCCATTTTTTAAGCTGCAAATCTTGGTTGATTTATTTTAGGACTACGCATGTTTTGGCCGTCTTTGCAATTGACTTTTTTCATTGACAGATGTTTTCTTGTTTCCGACGATTTTACTTTAGAAGCATTACATAAAAAACAAACCCTTTTTTGGGGGAGGGGGGGAGGGGGGGGGGGGCTATTTGATGTACGTAGACGTAATCGGTTGAAGATTCTTCCAGTTTCCTGTAAACAATTTTGCATGTTTTGCAGTTTTGAATTTCTATATCGTGTGTCTCACACTGTTTCAAAACATAGAATAACAAATATTTATTCTTGGAAATCTAAAAATCTGTCCTACTATCTACAATATATTTAAATCTGGCTATTCGAACGAAAAATAAAATTGAAAGTATCACCATGCAATTGGAAATAAAATGTTATTTCCTGAGAACTTTCATCGAAAATATTTCCGTTTTGAGATCCTTATACGAAATTTCTCTGAACATGATCTATGCATCCGCGAAATTATATAGTGTAATTCGGTTTTTTTTTTTCATTTTACGGTTTTGTGGAAGTAAGCATCTTTTATCATGGCGCATGGACTAGTATGCATTATCTACGTTTTTATGTTTTTGTTTTCCATTTTTTTTTTTCAGTATACATCCAGCTAAAGATTTCAGTCAATAACTAAAAGAGCAACGTCACTCACATACGCACACAAAGGACTGATAATGCAGGTTTTAACTAATCTTTTGCAAAGGTTATAGTTATATTGTTAGTTGATTCAGTATGTTTACCAGCTTTAAGTGTCCTTTTAAGCGTTTTTATTTCTGTCTTCCGTCTTCCGATTGTATTTTTTCGATATAAACCCCGCTAAGTATTTCACCTATTTTTAAAATCACTTAAAAATTAAGTGAAATTCTTATTAATCACCAAGCATTTCACTTAGGTCCTTTTTTGCGATTTTTAAAATCACTTAACAGTAATTGAAATCATTAACCATCACTAAAGATTTCAATTATTTTTAAGTGTTATTTTAAGCGTTTTTATCTCTTTGTCTTCCAATTGTATTTTTTCAATCTACATCTTACTAAGGATTTCTCTTAAAAAATAAGAGACATTCACACACACACAAAGGACTTATAATGCGGGTTTTAATTATTCTTTACAAAGAATATAATTATATTATTAGTTGATTCAGTTTGACCATTATTTCAGTGTCCTTTTAAGCGTGTTTTTTTTCTTTGTTTTCCAATTGTCCCGCTAAGAAATTCACTTAAAAAATGAAAGAACAACGTCACTCACACATACACACACTGCTAATGCGGTTTTTAACTAATCTTTTGCAGAAGTTAATTTCTTTGTTGTTTCAGTTTGATCACTATATTAAAGTGCCCCCTGACTAAATTTTAACCAAATGCTGGCCATTAAGCACAAGACATCATTGATCTCATATTCAAAAGACAGTCTTTTTAAGTTCTTCATTGCCACAAGAAATCAATTTTTCATCTGGAAGTAAGTCTGTAATTTCTCTAAATATGATATTTTTCTGAGCAATGGATTCCTGTCATTTTGAGAAGATAAATACCGAGTTTTCCTCTCCCAGAAGATGGATGCATCGGACATTCTTGTGGGAGCAATATATATCTCACCTATGGCTGTGTTGATCTACCCTGAAGACATTCTTTATGGCAGATATTAAGAAGACATCAAGAAGACAAAATTGTTATTAGACTATCAATTTTGAAAATGGACCTATTATTCATTATGTAATTTCGACAATAGCTGCTGGAAATTTATTTTAAAAAGTCCTTGTCGAAACTTTAAGAACTTTATGGTCGGTCAGGTTACTGCGTATATTTTAAACTAGATCGAATCAATACCCATAAAATTCATGCATAAGGACAGGGATACACAACCTTTCTGGAGCTAAGAATAGTTTATTATACATATGCAGTGGATTGATTTTAGTACTGATGGCCAAATATCATGCATCGCTACTTTCAGAAGAAGTAATAAAATGATTACAAGCTGTGAGACATGTATTTATCGTGAAATTAAAACATCAATTTAACGTAATTATTTAAAATAAACATAACAAAATCCTGATTTCAATGGATTATGTAGCTCTGTGAGGAAATAAAAAATAAATAAAAGTATCAGTCGTGCGATTAGCAGACAGAAGTTTTGCTTTTACTAAGAGGTTTTGAATAACATAAGCCTTATATCTTGAAGGTATATTGAAACAACAAATCGAATTAAGTTTCAGTTACTGTAGTTAAAAGTATTAAAACTATTTATTTTGTGAGCTAGTCCCTCGAGTATGTTGGGCTTATTGTGGACACTTGTTCTTAATAAGACCAATTCGCTATTTTTTGTTAAAATGCTGACAAACAAAATTTAAACTTAAATTTCTACAGGCAATGATTTTTTTATATTTTTATAAATCATTTGAAGAATGTACAAAAATTGGAGCCAAATGAATCACTAATGATCGATACATCAGACCCTGAACCTTAAATTGGCTTTATCTGGCACACTTACCTTTTGTAGAGAGAGAGAGAGAAAAAAAAGGCCACTGTGATATAAGCATGACATATTTAATAAGTTTTGCCCACACCTAATGTTTTTTACATTTTCCTCTTCGGTACTTTTCTTATTATTATAGTTAAGAATGTTATAAACACTTTATGCCTTCTGTTTTTAAAGATTTTTTTGAGGGCAAAAATGAAAGAAATAAAAAACAAATAAATAAATATGTAAAAGTGCAAGCTATGTTTAAAAAAATACAACAATATAAATTCAAAATAAAATTAATCCCATTAAATAAAAATATAAGTAAAATAAAAATATGAAAACTAAATTTTACATTAGAAAACGTGGTTTGTTGCTCCACTTATGTTGTTAACTTCTTAAGATTTCCGAAATTATTTTTCGAACTAGGACAATATAAGATAAATAAATACCTTTATGCTGAACAGTAAAGTAAGACAAAACAACGTAAGCAGAAGAACAAATTTGTAAATTGCAGCAGACACGTGTTTCGGCGTTACAGGGAACGCCTTTTTCAATGCAAAAAATGATGAGCTTATGGATGAAAGGACATCCGACAAAAGCCAAGAACAGATAAGCATGCAGCTTAAAAGATAAAAACAGCGGATTAGCCAAACACCAATGACAAAGTTATAAACCGATCAGGAACCAATAGGAATGCAAGCAAAGGCCAAGAGCTTTCTCTTAGGTACGAACCCAGAAAGAAAGAATTCAATTGGACAAAGATTAAGCCGAAGCTTAAACAAAAAGAAAAGAAATTGTCAGTAACCGTGAACCGCAAGAAAGGAAAAGCTGAATGGAAAACCATGAAATAAAATGAACAGAAACAAAAAATATTCGAAAAACGGAAAAATAAAGATAAATAGAAGAAAATGGGGGGGGGGGGGGGGGGGGTGAATCAAGACAAAAAAGGTAAAAATAAACAAAGGAAGATAGATAAATATGAATGGAAAAAAGGGGGAGTGGGGGGGGGGGAATGGGGAAAGGACAGTATTAAAGATATGGGAGCCAAATGTTAGAAAAATATGGAACTGCACTAAGATCGTTAACTAAGTTAGAACTGTTCCTCAAAATATGAAAGGATTCCCAAAAGTCAAGATCTGATGAATTGGGGCATTTTTGGATAATCTGATAAGAGTTAAAATCAAAAGAGTGATTCGAATCACAACAGTGTTGAGCAATACTAGACTTATTTAATTGTTGTTTTTTCACATAATTTTGATGCTCTTTCAAGCGAATTTTTAAAGCACGCCGAGTCTGTCCAATATAGGCAAGTTTACAACTACAATTAATTCTATAAATTCCACAACAATTAAGAGGGTGAATAGGATCTTTAAGAGAAGAGAATGAAAGTTTATTAATAGGAGAGAACACCACCTGGAATTGGAAATGTTTTAGAATCTTAGCAACCTGATAGCTTACAGATGGAAAGAATGGCAAAACAACCAAATTCTTTCTGATGAAGGTTCGGTTAAGAACATTAGTTTGGGATTTATTTGAAAGTTTTTTATAAATGGAATCAATCAAAGTTGGCGGATAGTCTCTATCAATTGCCACAGCTTTAAGATAATTAAGTTCCACTTTAAGAAGTTCCGACGAAGAAAAAATATTAATTGCGCGATAAACAAAAGAATTGAAAGCAGAATATTTTTGATTTGGAGGATGAGACGATAGTCTACGAGGAGGTAAAGAAACAGCAAAAGGTTTGCGATAAACAGTAGTTTCAAAACCAATTTCAGTACGAGAAACAAGTACATCAAGAAATGAAATGCAATTATTCCGTTCTTTCTCACAAGAAAACTGAATATGAGGATCAATGGAGTTTAAAATAGATAAAACCTCATCACTCTCAAACTGATTCTGGTTTATTAGAACAAAACAATCATCAACATACCGAACATAAAATTGAAACTGCAGTTTTTGGAACAGCTTAACCTCAAAATAATGCATGTAAATATCACTAAGAATGGGGCTAAGTGGGTTTCCCATAGCCAGACCATCTAACATAATATAAAATTTCCCATTAAAAACAAAAAAACATTGCTTAAGACAAGTACGGGTAAGGAAAATTAAATCCTGAATTTCCGTATTGGTGAAATGAAATTCAGAAAGTCTTCTACGAAGGCATAACAATGAACCCTGGACGAGAACGTTCGTAAATAACGAGTTAACATCAAAAGAAGTCATAAAAGAATTATTTGGAACGAAACTATGAATTTTTTTAACAAACTCAACAGAATTTTTAATAGTAAATAAATTGTGACTCCTAAGGGGAGAAAACACAGAGACTAAATATTTTGCAAGTTTGTACGAAGCCGTACCAATATTGGAAACAATCGGCCTGAAAGGAATACCAGCTTTATGCACCTTAGGTAAAGCATAAAATCTAGCACAATTAGCAATAGATGGAACAACAGAGCGTTTAACATTTGAAGGAATAGACTTAACAGACCTGACAGTAGATGAAATAGTTTTTAACTCTTTATCACTAGGATCTTTAGAAATTTCAGCATATGGCCCAGAAGAAATCAAATCATTAGTTTTATCAACATAAGATGATTTGTCAAGAACAACAATTTGGCTACCCTTATCAGCTTTGGTAACAACCAGATCAGAATTCGAAACTAAGTCTTTAACAGAACGGCTAACAGTATTACCAAATACAGGTTTAGAAATTTTCGAGTTAAAGTCAATATTAGAAGCTATAAGAGGCCGAATCGAATCTTTTTGAGAGGAAGTTAAGGCACTAAATTTAAAAGCTTCTTTTTCAAAGCTTATTGCTTCTGTTGAGACTCCTGATCCTCATATTCAGTTTTCTCGTGAGAAAGAACGGAATAATTGCATTTCATTTCGTGATGTACTTGTTTCTCGTACTGAAATTGGTTTTGAAACTACTGTTTATCGCAAACCTTTTGCTGTTTCTTTACCTCCTCGTAGACTATTGTCTCATCCTCCAAATCAAAAATATTCTGCTTTCAATTCTTTTGTTTATCGCGCAATTAATATTTTTTCTTCGTCGGAACTTCTTAAAGTGGAACTTAATTATCTTAAAGCTGTGGCAATTGATAGAGACTATCCGCCAACTTTGATTGATTCCATTTATAAAAAACTTTCAAATAAATCCCAAACTAATGTTCTTAACCGAACCTTCATCAGAAAGAATTTGGTTGTTTTGCCATTCTTTCCATCTGTAAGCTATCAGGTTGCTAAGATTCTAAAACGTTTCCAATTCCAGGTGGTGTTCTCTCCTATTAATAAACTTTCATTCTCTTCTCTTAAAGATCCTATTCACCCTCTTAATTGTTGTGGAATTTATAGAATTAATTGTAGTTGTAAACTTGCCTATATTGGACAGACTCGGCGTGCTTTAAAAATTCGCTTGAAAGAGCATCAAAATTATGTGAAAAAACAACAATTAAATAAGACTAGTATTGCTCAACACTGTTGTGATTCGAATCACTCTTTTGATTTTAACTCTTATCAGATTATCCAAAAATGCCTCAATTCATCAGATCTTGACTTTTGGGAATCCTTTCATATTTTGAGGAACAGTTCTAACTTAGTTAACGATCTTAGTGCAGTTCCATAATTTTCTAACATTTGGCTCCCATATCTTTAATACTGTCCTTTCCCCATTTCCCCCCCACTCCCCTTTTTTCCATTCATTTTTATCTATCTTCCTTTGTTTATTTTTACCTTTTTGTCTTGATTCACCCCCCCCCCATTTTCTTCTATTTATCTTTATTTTTCCGTTTTTCGAATATTTTTTGTTTCTGTTCATTTTATTTCATGGTTTTCCATTCAGCTTTTCCTTTCTTGCGGTTCACGGTTACTGACAATTTCTTTTCTTTTTGTTTAAGCTTCGGCTTAACTTTCTCTTTGTCCAATTGAATTCTTTCTTTCTGGGTTCGTACCTAAGAGAAAGCCCTTGGCCTTTGCTTGCATTCCTATTGGTTCCTGATCGGTTTATAACTTTGTCATTGGTGTTTGGCTAATCCGCTGTTTTTATCTTTAAGCTGCATGCTTATCTGTTTTTGGCTTTTGTCGGATGTCTTTTCATCCATAAGCTCATTATTTTTTGCATTGAAAAAGGCGTTTCCTGTAACGCCGAAACACGTGTCTGCTGTAATTTACAAATTTGTGCTTCTGCTTAAGTTGTTTTGTCTTACTTTAGGACAATATATTTTCTATTCCAACGACTTTCGCCATGACACCTTACTATCCTACTTAACGTTTCAATTTGAACATAATTTCTCTTTAATTTTGAACTAGAGTAAGACAAATATTAATTCCTCAATTGAATGTCTGACATTACTTATTATCGTGGGACAATGGGGTTGTTTCCTTCAGTCAAAAGCAATACTTTTAGTCAATAAAATTGATAGAATAAGCAAAAAAAAAAAAAAAAAAAAAAAAAAAAAAAAAAAAAAAAGAACATGGACCCAGAAAATTCTTTCATTTTCCCAACAGTTATTTTTTAATTAATTTTTTAAAATGTCCGATTTTTCAAACAAGGCGTGATCTAGATGACTTCACAAATGATGCTTTTTGGCGCATCTTTGTACCGCGTTTCCACGTTATGATAATCAAGAAGCGAATTAAAATTGCGCTCTACGCTTGCTATCAACCATATCGTTGCCAATACACGTGAGTAAAGATGCGAGTTAAATATTTTGCTCTGTGAATGGCAACGCAAAATGGCATTTCATCATGTGTGATGTCATCGGCAAGAAGTGTAAACAATAAAAGATCACCGATTTAGATAATTTTTTAAAAATACTAAACTTAAACAAATTATTTAAAAAATGGTTAGATCCTATGTTTTTAAGCATGTTCTTTCAGAAAAAAATACTTTTAAAAATATTGGAAACGACCCCATTCAGAAACCATCCTCTTATTTCAGTTCGGGTTGGTTTTTAAGAAGCGTTTTATATTGAACTAGCTGTACCCGACGCGCGTTGCTACGCCAACAAAAAAATACATCATTATACTGATTTTCATGACAATCGGTTGAACGGGGCAGAAGTTGCTACTCTGCAGTGCCACCTGGTGGCGAGTGGTTTCAATGAGCATATTATGCACCTTCTCCGTGGAAAAATACATATATATAGCAATTTTCATAATAATCGGTCCAGGTATCAAGTGAAGCCGTGACTATACTCAAATTTTGTACTCACGCAGTTTGCAAGATCAATCAATCGCTAAAAATATCCAATAGAAAAAGTTTTAAATCCCCCCGTTGCATGAAAAGCCATAAAACAATAAAGAAAGAATTTATTTGTTCAAGCTCAAGAAAAATGGCAACAGCTAACTTCTTATCAATGAGATCTTTCACGCGAATTAATTTCTTCAGCCGATAATTTTATTCGTATTTATCCAATGGATTGTGACTTAAATTGGAATAAAAAAGGAACTATCGATCGGATTTTTTTCGAACTGGTCTATAAACATTCCCAGTACCAAAAATAACAAACGGTGAAAGTTTCAGCCAAATCTGCCGGGTAGTTTTTGAGTTCATGGATGACATACAGACAAACATTCATTTTTATATATATAGAAGATTTTCGTTTTTCGAAGAATTGACCTTTAGTAAATATATATCAGCTTATTGCCCCTTTTTTCTCACAAGTTCAGCGTACATTTCTGAAAAATTATTATTATTTCTTTGTCAATTTTTATGTTATTTTTTTACTGCTTTTCTCCGTTTTTCTTAGTAGAATAGATTTACCTTCGGCATTTTATACTATATACTTTTAATACTGGTCTTATAACTCATTTTCATAATTTGTTCTTATTTTTGTTTTATAGATTTAATTAAGTTATTATTCTAACTGCCATTTTATTTAGGTATCTTCATTTTAATTTTAAAGTTTTCTGAATGTCTTTTTTCCGTTGTTATTTAATTATCACTTTATGCCCCAAAATTTTCCTACTTTTCAAACATGAAATTAATCAGATTTGTGTGTTTTTTTACTTAATTATAAGTATTAACCTTTAATGATAAAATAAAATCTTTACTATCGTTTCTTAAAATATATTAATTAACAAATCCATTTCTTGTGAAGTTCTGCAGTTCAATTCAAAACATTGCATTATTAACGCTTATCTCGTTCCAAGCTCTTAATTTCTGCTAGACTTCCCAAAAGAAGATATACGTGACAGAAATATTGACAGTTCGCGTTCTGCTCTTTGCTTTATTAAATTGAAAAATGCGAATGTTCTTAAAATGATTCCCTCTTCAAGTAAAGTAGATTTCCACGAGTGTTTACTGTACACTGTGCAATGCTAACACAAAGATGAATCTATTTGATGTGTTTATTGAGAAATTTGTAGTTTGCAATATAATCAGACAGAATGAATTGAATTTGTAGTGTTGGCTTCAAAGAGATATCTAAACCAAGTCACGTTTTTCTTTTTTTTCATTTCTGCATATTATTGCTTCATGACGGCTGGAATGTTTTTTCATCAAGAAATATTCCAGCAACCTTATTAATTCTTTCTTGAAAACTAATACCAAGCTTTGGTGGGAACACGAGAACACATATGAAAAAAAAAAAATTCCTACGATAAAGATGATTGCTGTTACAATTTTATGTTTATCCGGTGTTTTTGAGTTAGAACTCTTTTTTTTTAATGTGGATGAGCAAAAATCTCTGAGGACCAGTCAGCTTTTTCTGCGGACTGGTGCTGGTTCGCCGAATCACTGGTTGAGAATTGCTACTTTAAGGTCTAGAGGTCGCTCAACTCTTGATTGACTCTGTTCATTGCTTTTCGAAATATAGAAGTCACAAGTATCGGGAAAAAACGTTCGGTTTCTCAACTCTCTTTTTACCTATTGGCACCAAATTGAATCAGCACCAGAAACCTTTAGGGTCAATTTATAGAACAAATTTTGTTTGATTCCGACAGTTATTTCTTGAAATATAGCAGGCACGCAGAACGAAGGAAACGTTCGATTGCTCTGCCCCTTTAGAAGATTTGGTGTTAAAAGCTAATGGGTACCATTCACAAAGGGGGGGGGGGGGAGTACACGTGTGAACGAACATTTGTACGATTTCATGCAGAAGTTTTTGTTCTAGAGCAGCCCCAAAAAACCATTCACACACACTCACACACGCACACACGGACCCACATTTTCCAAACATGGTCAAAATGGACTCAGCACACTTCAAAACATGCAACTCCATCAAAATTCCAAAATTTTCACAAAGCCAATACTTCTTCTTTATACATCAAATGTAGAAGAAAGTAAAATGGGTGTTTAATGGAAGTTACAAGATCTGAAACTTGTACACATACGTAGACGAAGATTGTCTGACGTTTAAATATTTCGCACTTAAAAATATCACTCATTAAATCTTTTCGGAATTTAAATAATTTGAAGGAAGAGGGAGGTCAGGCACAATAGAAAAAAATTAGCTCTTTTATGCTCTTACTTGTTTCTGTCACTGTAATATATTTTACAATATCATAAAGTTTATTGTTAAGGAGCTAACAATTAATAGCGAAACCCCTACTAGTTGATCGTATATTAAAGATTTTTGAAAGTTAAACTCTTTTAATCTGGCGGGAAAGTACAACTACACAAAACAAAAGTAAGCTTTACGAACACATTTTGCATGTTTAAGGAAATTTGGAAATTTCTGGCCACAAAAAGAAAAAAAAAAGACCCGAGATGCAATAAAAGTAAATGAAGAAAAACATCGAATATAGAAATAAAATAAACTATAACATATTCACATGTCCTTAAAAAACAGCAGGTCTATGGCTTGTGATGGAAAAACATATAACATACCTAAATCGAAATTTTAAAGGAAATTTCGGCAAAAAATACATTAGTTTAAAAAAAAAATACCGTACCTTTTAAAAATAAAACCGTAATTTAAAAAAAAAGAAGAAAAGCAAATAAATTTTAAACGTTGAAAATGTGACAGTAATACTTTTGCTTTGCTCCACCGAGTATATAGTCAACAGAGCACATATTTTAAACTTGATTTACAGGGCAGAGAATTTAAAACTAGGAGTAACTTTTTTCTCCTGATGCCTATGTCTTGCTTAGTCTTTTATTTGTATATAAATGAAAGAAAATTCATAGAAATTACTCTTTATGAGAAAAGACTTGACTTTGAGAGTACTCATAGATTTGAGGCAGAAAAGGAGTGGTTTCCGTTTAAAACCGAGTTTTAGTCCGAATTATCTCTGATTTAAAGAACCTTGTGACTACGATAGACTTTAAGTGCATCAGCCAGCATTAGCATACACGAAGGGTGTTCGATCTGCAAGAATCGAAACTGCAGCCCTTTGAGTCCGGTACCTTACCAATTATGTTGCTTCTGCTGGATTTAAAAGATACGTAAAACAGATGCTTAAAACGTGCATATTTTAAATTTAAAAGTTCATCAAATATCGTTTTATTGCACATTATATTCATTAGCAAAATAAGTTTTAAAACTCTTACCTTCTTACAAAGCAATTCGGAGTACTTAATGTGAAAACATGAATTTCAATTTTAAATTTTAGATAAAATCCCTCAACATTCGCATTTAAGTTAAATAATTTGTTAATACTTCTTTAAAAACATTTTATCAACAGTTTTGTTTTGCCTTAAAAAATACTTCTTTCGTTAAATTTACGTTTTATATAATTTCAGAAAAAATTAAAGAGAAGAATTAGCTTTTGTGAACATTTTAACTTGATCTCTAGAAGATTTAACGCAAGTGCTTCATTATTCCTACCCTTTGAAAAGAAAGAATGCCCATAGCATTCTATTACTACAACAAAATTTGCATTCGATGCTTTTTAACTGTGACTGCAACTGCATTTCCTTATCGATGAAATTCGGAGTTGGCTTTTATCGCGGACCATTAAAATTCCAGTGAGGTAGAATTCTAGCACAAAAGAAGAACATGACCAAAATCGAAAAGACGTTACGGTGAATGTTCAATAGAAAAGAGAGAATTTCTTTACAACTGATTCAATTTCGGATCTTTGGCGAGTAATATAGCAATACAGTATTGAGTAATATAGTGCTTTTAGAAATAAGCATATTTGTCTACAAAATACTTTTCTTGACACTTCTATCGTGATTTAATGAGAGAAGCAATATACTTCACGTAGAAAACCCGATAAATCTTGGTGGATACTTAGTAATCCAGTACTGGTGACCACTAAGTCACCAAATAATTTGGACACTTAGTAATCCGATCAGTCTTGATTACTAGGTATCCTAATTATCTAACTCTAAAGTAAAAAGAATGATTTTAGGGAATGCAGTGATTATAAACTTGAATATGATGAGGTTTGTTTCCCCCACTTTTATATTAAATATGCATTTTTTTATGAGCAGTAAAAACTAAAACCTGTACTTAAAATTTTATTAAAAAAATTGTAAAACATATTTTTGAGATAGAAATTCATACTGAACTAATAAGTTCATAATGAATAATTTATATTATTAATTAATTGATAATTTTTTTAATTAAATTATTAAACACGTTATTGTACATAGTACAATTACTCGTAATTATAAAAACTATATTACTACAAAAAGAAACAACTGTGAAAATATTGAGGCGAAAATTATTGTGGTTTTGAAAGCTTGTAAATTTTTAAAAGTTTTAGAGTTTTGTGTTAATTATTTGTTTTTAGTACAAAATGTATATAATTTATCCTGATTTTTTCTTAATATTTTAAGAAAGTCTAAATATTATGCATAGATTGCATAATTTGTCAGTGTTACAGTTCTATGGTGAACACGGTTTGGTCAAGGTATGACTAACGTACATTATACTTATTCTTTGTTAAAAGTAAAGTCGGTAATTGAAAATACTGTCTGACCATCGATTACATGGAAAGGCTAATATCCGGTTTGTAGGCGGAAATGGACGTATCTATTAGTTTATAGGGATATTAGTTGGTTTGTTTCAGATGTGCACTTTTGCCACTTTATTATTTAGCCTTAGTTTTGTAAAAATTGAAATTTACTCACAGCAACATTTTTTAAATCTATATTCTCACGGCAAAAAATAATTAATTTATTTATTCACAACAAAGTTTTGAGCTTACCATTTTGCTTTTACCTTCCTGAAAGAAATGAAAGTGTTTTATTTTCTTTTTGTTGTTTCCATGGTAATTATTTTTGTTTCCCCTTATTTTATTTTTGAGAATGCAATAAATGAATAAGGCACTAGTGACATTACAAAACGCGCGCATCAAAATCCCATTATTATTTTCCTTTCCCTCCTGCTAGATTCATTCCGATGGAATCGTCGTTACTTGGCAAAATGCCAAATTACATACAATCCGTGGTCAAACAGTATGTGCCACCACGTTATTTTATTTGAATATATAGAGAATTTATGAATTTGTGAGAAGTCGGCAAACCTGATTTGTGATGATTAACCTGCAATATGTTAAAATAATAACAATAACAACTTCTTTTATTCGTGACATTTGCAAATAGCTAAGTTATCAATGAGACAACGTTTTGCCCATACGTAACTTGTTTGAATGTAATTAGACCTTACGGTTTCGCAGCTATGCCTTGGAAATCAAATTTTCTTTTTGCTTCAATGATGGGTCAAGTTACTATTACTAAACATGCATCTTGTGATGATGCTTTATAAATAGTGTTCTACAAAATGTGCGACATTAGTTTGAACATAAAAGATTTAAGTTGCTTGAAACTTAAATTTTGGGAAAAAGCTCAAACGCCTATTAAAAACCATTGAAGATTCATAAAAAATGTAAAACACTGTAAAAAACCTAATATAGTTTAGGTAAGCATAAATCCCAACAAAAGGTACAGAAAAGAAAAAAAATGGAAGGAAGATGGATTGCATATTTTGATATTGCATGTGCATTTGAAATTACAGAACGCAAAAGATAGATGTTTTTCCAGTTTACACAGGGCTTACACATCTGATCGTTTTAATGTCTTTGAAATTCGGTTAATCAAAATTTTCTGCTGAGCCATTATAATGTCATAAATGTTTAAGCCAAAATTCTACGAACATCATTTTAATGTAGGCAAAGCGTAGATTAATAAAAATATTATTTTTGAAACACAACTCATTTAGAAAACAGCAAGATTCAAATCGGAAGACTTTTAACGATATAAGGAAGCGTTGATACCTTCTTAATTCGAAATGACGAAATTTACGGGAATATTTTTTTAAATTTCTCTTGTGGCGGAAATATCATTGTTGAGCTAATGGGTTCGGAAATCTTGGAAATTGCATATGCAAACAGAGATTACCAAATGAAAGAAAGTTTACGTGAGAAGCTAATGAATTATGTTACATTAATGGTAATGTTTTATTTGAAATGTATTAGATGGATTGAAGAGTAATGAAAATGAATGATTTTAGTTAATTAATGTAAAATTTAAGTTCCATTTAAATTATTCATAAAGAAAGGTTAACTTTTTTCAAGTAATGTCTTTGAGTTGAATTAAAATAATTATCTTTTGATGGCATTCAACATTTACAACTACAACTCGATTTATATAAAATTTGCACTTGTGTTTGGATTCAGAAGAAAATGGAGCTGCACGAGAGAAAAACTTTTTTTCTCAACTCGGTTTTTATGCACTAAATATTTTTTCTTCTATACGTGTAACTCTTAACACGTATGCAGTTTTCATTGCGAATTCGGGTCAATGAAGTTTTATTGTCAATGTAAATATCTGGTTCTAAATTGGTGCCTCTTTTTTTTTCTTTTTAACGTTCATATACGTTATGCTTTAATGTACTTTCCAATAAACAATGCTTAATACAGTAAATAGTCACGCTTTTTTTTGTGGTGTTTTGAAGGAAAGCTCCAATCGTTTCGTGGGAGTGCTCCTGTTACAAAAAGTACGACAACTATATTCAGAACTTCCTCGAACTTGTAATTCATAATCTGCTACTTCGCTTCATATTTGACTTTTTTTTAATTCTACATTATTTCTCTTAATTCTATCCACACAGTGTTTTCTTGCTGATAGAATTTATGAAAAGTAATTTACTGCATTCGTAAGGAAGTGTTTCAGTGCAATAAATCGAAGAGGTTGATGATGTCGAAACTTCCTCTTTTGGAGTGTGCTGCCGGCATTTAGAACACATACTAACCTTTATTATTACCATCAGTAGATTCATTTTGCACGCTAAAAAATATTTGTAGTTGATGCTGGAATTTGCCTCTCTGAAGTGCATCATTGTTGCCAAAAAGGAGTTTTAGTTTTTATACTAAACTAGCAAAAATACCCGGCGTTGCCTGGGTTAGCAACAATTATGAGAAACAATCGTTACTTGCATTTGTTTTCTGTTTTAAGTGAAAGAATTTAAAACACACCTTTTTGACGTGATTTAAAATCTAGCTTCTTCCTTACTCATAAAACTAAAGTAGAAGTAAGTAAAAAGAGCAAAATAGTATTCATTTAGAAACGAAAACACAAAATTTAACCATATACAAATTTGAAGAATTTGTGAAATATGAAATTAAACTTCACAAATTTAAAATGATTTATCAGTTAATATTTATTTTTTTTCTTACATGGAGTCTTATCTTCTTTGCATGTCTATTGAAGTGTGAACTGTTTGAAAAAATGTAGCCGCGCGCCCGTAATCCCCTTAACCTTGCTTTAGTTATTTTGGAAAATTTCAATTATTGTTGGTTGTTGGTGCGATTTAAAATGTTACCGAATTTGCGAGAATCGTTTTGGGATACCTTGGATAATGCTCCTTCTCCTTACTTTGTAAAACGGCATGTTACTAATTTTTGTTAAAGAGATATTGTCGCCAGATGCTGAGATACTTTTGGTCACCAAAAATGACGCTAAATAATTTCATCCGAAATGTTTCCAAAATAAGTAGTAACATTTGGCGATGGTTTGAATTTGTGCACAAAGTCACATTAATGGAAGTTTTTGTGCTGTTTATGGATTTGCCTAATTTAGTTGCTGGATTATTTTACAGTAAAAAAAAGTTTTTAAAGATTCTTTGATTGGCGATATTTTGTGTACATGGTGAAAGCTGACAACCATTATTACGTAGTCTTTGGCTTCAAAAACCGCGACAGTTGAAAAAACTGCCAAATGTATCCGCTACTGAAATCTTTCTGCATAAATTTTGACGAAGTTTCTGCTGTTAGATTGGATAATGATTAAGTGTCCAATCAGCACAAATAATTAAAAAAACCATTAATTACACTAAAGTTCCGTTTAAATGGAAAATAATCAGCCAAATCTAATTATTGTTAGCTAATCTTGGGGAAAAAACGTTACTTGAGATTTGACTTGAGAAAAGCCTCAAACACACTGTCAAAAATGAAACGCTCAATTTTGACGATTCGGCAATCCTCGAGCACTATTTCGTTATTTTCTACGATCCTTTCGTCACCGAATCACGTGATATTTGACAAAACCAGAAATCTCAAATTTTTCACGAAATAATTTCGTCCCGGTTTCGTCACATTGCAGTGCATTCTGGGAGTTTTCGTTTCAGTCTTGTACTTGCTCGTTAAAATATTTTACGGCAGTTATTCTAAAGGATTCGTAAAGGAGGTTAGTATTTATTAAAATTTGTATGTGCAATATGTCCTCTTTTATGTATTGTTACATTTTTGTTTAGTGTTGTGTTTATTGTTGGATTTAAAACACATTAAAATTGAAAACGACCTGTTCGATTTGGTTTGGAATTCTGTATAAACTAACTTTGAGTCACCTCCACGTTAGGCTTAACTAGCGATATTTTTTATTTGCAAATGAAAATGTGTGTTTGTTGACATTTGTTTCCAAAAACGTACTTCCTTTATTTCCCCCCGTTAGGCAATTGACAAAGATGATCAAAGCATTTTTACGAATTTAAACTTACATAAAAAATTCCACCGTCGCTACAGCAACGCAGATAATAAATACAGCGCCTTGATAAATAGCATAGAACTTTGAAGCTTTTAATTTCAACGTTGAATATGTTTCATGGTTATGTGTTTTCATTCTTCTTCATGAATTTTACTAATATAATTCTGGTAAACGAAATGTTTTTGTTTAATAATTCAAAATTTTTTTACTCTGCATTTTTATTTTCTTAAACAAATATTCCGCCCCCCCCCCTCTCTAACTATTGGTATTTTTTTCTTCTTCTACTCTACATGTAATATTTTATTCAATACAATAATAATTTATACAATAGCTCTCTCACAAAAGTGTACGTAACACTTATCATTTTCAATGAAATATTGCTTTACCCATTAGGTAAGATTAATATTTTGAAATGGGTAAACAATAGATCTTCTATAGTTAATTCTTAACAAAACTACATGAAATATTTTAATAGCAAAATGAAATATGATTTTGAAGAAATTAATAATCAGAAAGTATTAAGAACTTTATCTCACAAAAGTGTTCATGAAAATATTTTTAAATAATTGCTTAGCAACCTTTTAAACAAGCCCACAAAAATCGAGGAAAAAAAGCGCTTAATGCAATTAAAAATAAATGCAAACTGGCTATCAGCTTACGGTTCGGTTCGGAAATGATACCCCCTCCCTTTTTTTTTTTTGTTAGGCTCGTTGACCGGACTTATTAAAGACGCACCCCATGTTGTTTATGTAATGTCATCCCCTTCTGCAGCTGTCTCTTGTTTATGTTGTATCAATACTTCACTATTTGTTGAGTCTGTTTCTTTCTTTTTTTCTTTTGAATGGTTTTACTTGCAAAATAAAACATGAAGTAAAGTAAGTATTAATTTAAAACAAAGCATTTTAAGTTACAAAGAAAATATTAATTTCTATAAAGAACTATATCTTGGTGCTTTGCAGCGAAATATTTTCAATATTTTTTCAATTTTTCCCAAATTTAAAATAAGTTATTGAAGGTAACCTTGATTTAAAAAAAAAAAAGGTAAGTTAGCATCATGTTTGAAAATAATAACAATTATAAAGCGTTCTTTGTTGTTTATTTTCACATTTAGTACGCTAAATTCTATGTTAATTTGTGTTACCTGATTTGTGATAATTATGAATTTTTCCATTATACATAGTTTCTACAGCTGAAATAAATACAGCATTAATTTTATTGCCATATTTGCTGCCTCAAGGAATTATCAGCAAAATAAAGGGAATTCTCTTCAGAAGCATTTCATAGATGAACTACTAGTAAGTCCAAATTTAAGTTAGAGTAATGGTTTTTGCTGCAGACAAAGTAAAATGTCTATGTAAAATTTCAATTGAAAAATTGAAAGGAAAATAAAAGGTATATGATAAAAACTAGTAAACTTTTCTACGCTAGTCACTATTTTCATTACATACCTTTGAATCTCTTACTTGCAATTCTGTCTTAGCGTTGGCCATGGTTGCATTAATGCTTATGGAGCTATCTTAGTAAATCAGTAAAGTTCTAATCAATTATGTTATATAAAGGTACCTAATTTCCCTTGAAGTTCCAGACAGGTAAATATGAAGTATGTACCAAAGTACTTCAAAGTATAAAGTATGTACTGCATGCAATAATACACTTCCTGTATTAAACATAAATTTTGCCAAACAAGCATTCTACATAGAAGCAAAATTAATAAGACAAATAATCGATTGAAAAAAGAAAAAGGTAACCTTTTTTTCAAGATTATCTAATTTCATTTTCTGTATCTAATTTTCGAACAAAGATATACAAACTTAAAGCTGTACATTTTATTGTACTATTTCTTTAAAATTTATGGTATTAGTTTTAAAAAAAATCTTATTTTTCTTCTGGAATTTTTTATTCGATGCAATGAAGAAGTAAATCCCCAGCAATTTCCTCTTGAGCAAATATTGATGTAACTCTGCATAAAAGTAACCTATGTCTTATTCTTCCAGAACCCAATGTCTGCTGAGGAAGTAGCACTTCTATGTTCCCAGTAGGACTGGACGATGTAGGAATTTTTACATCGTGATGCATCGCCAAACTTACATCGCGAGTAGTTGAAGCAGTTTGAATTATTCTTCCCGCTATAGGTGGCAAACCCCCGATTAGGGGAGTTTTCCTTGCAAAAATCGATGCTTTTGTCAGAATTTTCCCAAATTTGGCACGAAAACTACCCTATGGGAATTCACAAACATCAAAGGACAAATGTACCAAACTTGGAATAGATCAGACAAAAACCCACGCGGGGGATTCCCCATGCATAGCGGGACTAAAATGGGGGAACTCTTGAGCATCAAAGGAATTCTGTGCCAAACTGTTAAAAGATCTTATAAAAACTGGTTTTTGAAAAAAAAAAAAAAAAACATAGACCCCAATTTAAGCTTGACGAAAACTCCCCAATGAGAATTCCTGAGCGTCAAAGAAGTTCTGTGCCAAATTCAGAAAAGATCCCACAAAAACTTGCTTTTTATCAGGAGAAGCCCAATGGGGTTGCCCCCCCCCATAGAGGAAGGAAAACTAATCTGCTTGAATTCCCGAGCATCAAACGACCTCTGTGCCAAATTCAGAAGAAATCCGACAGAAATTGGTTTTTATAAGAATAACCCCAATGAGGGGTTGCCCCCCCCCCATAGAAGAACGAAAATTATCCTGCTTGAATTCCCGAGCATTAAAAGACCTCTGTGTAAAATTAGGAAATGATTCGACAAAAACGTGGTTTTTATAAGAAGCACCCCCAATGGGGTTCCCTCCCCCCCCCACAATAGAGGGACGATAACTACTTTTTGAATTTCCGAGCATCAAACGACCTCTGTGCCAAATTTAGAAGAAATCCGATAGAACTTGGTTTTTGTAAGGAGAAACCCCATGGGCGTTGCCCCCCCCCATGGAGGGACTGAAACGATTGTGTGTGCATTCCCGAGCATCAAAGGACCTCTGTGCCAAATTTGGAAAAATCAGACAAAAACTTGGCTTTTATAAGGAGATCCCCTATGAGAGTTGTCCCCCCCCCCCATAGCGGGAAGGAAACTGCTCAATGAGTATTCCTGAGCATCAAGAATGAACCTCTGTGCCAAATATGGAAAAGATCCGGCAAAAAATAGATTTTTTGCAGGAAAATCCCCCGTATGGGGTTTTAGTTAGATACCATGGGGAGTTTATGGGACCGGACTAATATGCGGGTTTCCGTTTTTTTTTTTTGCTTGGATAAAAAAAAAAGCTTGGATGTAAGCAAACTTGTGGAGCACACCGATCTATCGGTTTAAAGGTTTTTATTCTAAACCGGTGTAATGATGTAGGGTGTACTGTACATCGGTATTTTACGATGCATCGTAAAGCCCTAATTCCCAGATATCATTTCACATTGTTCTTTAACTTGAATTTGCAATAATTATTTTTACATTTTAAAGAAATTGTCTGCTTGTATTTTTACATTAATAAAAAATTTTTTAACATCTTTTATGTGTCTCTTTTTTCAACAAATACTTGCCTTTTGCTTTAGGCGGAGGGGGGGGGGGAGTGCAGGCCAGTCATTTCGTTTTTTTTCCAATTGTGGAAAAAGGTGTACACTCTTCAAAATTTTTATAGAGAACCAACTAAAACCACGGCCTTTCGTACGTAAAGAATAAAAGTTCAAAAATCAAGGGGGGGGGGGAATGTCAACCCCCATAAATGACCCCCCCCCGTAAATGACGGGCCTGTGAGTGTGACTATGCGCATCAAAGTGGAAAATTATGGTGGTAAGATTCTGAAGTAAAGATTTGACTAAATCTTATAAGATACAGTCGAACTTCGTTAAAACGAACTTTAATGGATCATTAAAATCGATTACTCTTAACAGAATTCGCCTTATCCGAAAAACAAAAAACAATGGGACAGAGAATACAAAAAAGTCCGTTTTAGAAGTAATTCTTTTTAAGCGTGTTCGAATTAACGAGGTTCGTCAGTATCGTCAAAAAAAAAAAAAAAAAAAAAAAAAAGAAAGAAAGAAAACTAATCAGCTCAAAAAAGAAAAAATAAAAATAAAAGAAATAAACTCAAAAAATTACGAAATTAACATGCTCAAATATGACGAAATTAATTTGACGAAACTAATGCTCTCAAAACTACGAAAATGATTGTCGATTTGACGAAACTAGAATGAAGAAATATTTCGTTACATTTGACGAAATTCGCATCTTCAAACCAGAGACGAAAGCAGTTTCCTCAATTTGACGAAATGTTCGCTCGGAGCATATCCCTGGAAGCGATTTCGTCAGAAACGAAGAAAATTTCGTCGAATATGAAAGTCCATTTCTGAGAGTGCACTCAGACGAAACACAAAAATATTCAACAATTCTAGCTATGAGCTGGGAGTTGAGATGATACACTAAATAATGAATTGGGTTGAGGAAAGCCTTCGAACATGGAACAAAAAAAGCTCATAACTCGTTTTTCATACAACTTAGAACTTTCTAACAAATGCCATCTTCAGCAGAAAAAATAAGCGCTTTCGATGGACGCACAATTTTAATATGTGCACGTATTTTTTCACCGTCATATTGAGGCCTTTTATGCGAAAATTGGGACTAAAATTGGAATAAAAAGGGAACTATCAATCGGATTTTTTTCGAACTACTCTATAAACCTTCCCAGTACCAAACTGAACAAACGGTGAAAGTTTCAGCCAAATCTGCCGGGTAGTTTCTGAGATCTTAAGGAACAAATTTACCAAACTCCATTTATATATATATAGACTAGCAAAAATACCCGGCGTTGCCTGAGTCAGTAATAATTATGAGAAACAATCGTTACTTGCCCTTGTTTTCTGTTTTAAGCGAAAGAATTTAAAACAAACCTTTTTGACGTGATTAAAAATCGAGCTTCTTCCTTACTCATTAAACTGAAATAGCAATAAGTATAAAGAACAAAATAGTATTCAATTAGAAACGAAAGCACGACATTTAAGCATATACAAATTTGAAGAATTTCCGAAATATGAAATTAAACTTTACATGTTTAAAAAGATTTATCTGTTAGTACTTTTTTTTAAAATCTAAAACCTTCTCAGTATGGCTATTGATGTACGAACTGTTTTAAAAAATGTAGCAGCCCGTGTTCCCCTTACACTTGCTTTAGTTATTTTGGGAAATTTCAATTTTTGTGAACACTTGGTGCGGTTTAAAATCTTACCAAATTTGCGAGAATCATTTTGGGACACTTTCGATAATACTCCCCCTCCTTCCTAATTTTTATTACAGAAATATTGTTGCCAGATGCTGAGATACTTTTGGTCAAAAAAAAATGGCGCCAAACGGTTTCATCCGAAATGTTTCCATAAGTAGTAAAATTTGGCGTTGTTTGAAATCGTGCAAAAAGAAAAATTAATGGAAGTTTTTGTGCGGTTTATAGATTTGCCTAATTTAGTTGTTGAATTGGAACTACTTTGATATACCCCCCCAAATCGGAAATTTGGCGACTTTTTTTTCTCGCCTAGCAAAATACCTGTTTTTGGCGCCTTTTTTTTCTCCTTCAGATCCCTAGATTGCAGCCTTCAACAATCCAACCTCCATCAAAAAAATCAATTAACATCTGCATATCCTGAGCCAAATAATGCACAAATAAACAATAAACAATACCTGGCCTTCCAACTGGCGGCCTACCCGACGAAAATGAAGAACACAACTATCAATTTTCCGACTCAAACTGAAACTTTTCAACAATACTATATACAGTAGGCATATTGAAAGCTAAAGATAAAAATAACTCATAGAAATAAATATAATTGGACAATTCAACCAGATTTTCAGCAAAATACAGCAAGTCAGAAATCTGCTCGATCACTTCACAAAGAATGGTCACTAAAACATATATGAAATCCAAAAATTGTTGTCACAGAACTTTAAAAAAAAAAAAAAAAACTCAAAAGATGGTACAAAATACAAGACAATACTAAATTTAAAAACTTAAAAGCTGAAAAAACCTAAATTGGCAACACCAAAATAAGAAACAGCAACCCTAAAAGTCCGTAGGGAGTGCCAGATTTGGCGCGTAATTTTCTTTTTTTTGGGGGGGAGGGGGGGGGTATATCAAAGTTATACCGTTGAATTATTTTACGCAGTATTTTTTTTTTTTTTTTAAGTATCTTGATTGGCGATATTTTGTTTATATGGTGAAAGCTGAGAAACATTATTACGTAGTCTTTGGGCTCAAAAACAGCGACAGTGGAAAAAACTGCCAAATGCATCAGCTACTGAAATCTTTCTGAAAAATTCTGGCAAGCAAGTGTTCAATCAGCATAAATAATAATAATAAACCATTAATTACAGAAGTTCCGTTTAAAAGTAAAATGATCAGCCAAATCCATTTATTTTTAGTCAATCTTGTGGAAAAACGTTACTTTAAGATTTGACTTGAGAAAAGCCTCAAAAAGTCAGACGAAACGCAAAAAATATTCAACAATACAACAGTTCTTGGGAGATGAGATGACGCACTAAATAATGACTTGGGTTGATGAAAGCCTTTGAACAGGAACAAAAAAGCTCATAACTCGTTTTTTATACAACTTAGAAACTTCGAACAGATGCTATCTTCAGCAGAAAAATTGGCGCTTTCGATGGACATGTAATGTTAATATGTGCACGTTTTTTTCCACTCCCATATTAGGGCATTTATGCGAAAATTGGGACTAAAATTGGAATAAAAAGGGAACTATCAATCGGATTTTTTCGAACTGATCTGTAAACCTTCCCAGTACCAAATTGAACACACGGGGAAAGTTTCAGCCAAATCTGCCGGGTAGTTTCTGAGATCTTAGGGAACAAATTTACCAAACTCCATTTTTATGTATATAGATATGGTGAAAAGTGAATCCTTTTCTCTCTATGTAATGATTGTTTCAATTTGAGTGTCCTACACATTTTCATGGTTCGTGGACTGAAACTTTGTCCTATACGCAGTTAGCTGGTTCATCACGTTCTTTCAAGTTATGTAGGCTTAACTATTACATTTTCTCAGAAATCTTGACTTATTAGCTCATTTTTTTTGATTTTATAACCATCTGTTCAGCAGAACTATTGTATAGGTCAATCTATTCATACTTAATTTACTTGCATAATTCGTTTTTTTTCTGAAGAGTTAGCTATACTGACACAAATAAAGTGAAAATCCCTGGTAAAGTTGTCATATTTAGCTATAAGGCCCCCTTAAGGCCATATGCGAGTCCAACAAGTCCTACGGAAATCTTTCTGCTTTATTGCGAAGTATTTATTTACTGAATCAAAGCTAACCTGCTTTGCTAGCAACAATGTCAACTATTTATATTCTTCAAGTTTTTCGTTTTGCGATAATCTATTGTTGATAGGAAGCCAAACTTTACCCGCTACTAAAGAAAGAATAAGGTTTTTTTTTTTCATTTTTTCCGTTCATTTTTTAAATGTTTTGCACAAGTACCTGACAAAGGGCCAGCACAAGTAAATACCATTGAAGATCAATGCCGTTCTTCAACCATTGTCACCAAGTTTACTGCATTTTTTATCTTTAATTAGGTTGTCATTGTTTTCTTTGGGTAAAAAATTAGAATTCCTTTAAGAAAGATTGTATAAGATCTTTGTGTAGGTTTATATCTTCTGCATTTATTTTCTCTAACTATCAATAGCTTTCAGTTTTCTTCCCGAGGTGAGATCAGTGAACACTTATAGCCCAGTCAATAAAGGTTTCGTGTCGCAACTAATTTAGGGAAAGCTAAATTTTTGCAGGTTGTTAATACATAAAGTATACACTAAAAAAATACAAAGTCCCGACCCCCACCCCTCTTGCTTTTCCCCCCACCCCCTCTGAAACATTGCCAGAGCAGTACTATTATTATATTCTTTTCGTGTTGCAACTACTTAAGAGAAAGCTGAGTTTTGGCAGGGTGTTAGTACATAATGTATTTTTTAAAAAAGTACAAAGTCCCGACCTCCACCATTCTTTCTCCCCTATTCACCCCCTCCGAAGTACTGCAAGAACAGTACTATGATTGTACGCTTTTCGTGTCGCAACTAATTAAGAGAAAGCTAAATTTTGGCAGGATGTCAGTACGTAATGTATTTTTTAAAAAAGTACAAAGTCCTGACCCCCCTCTTTCTTCCCCCCCTTCCCACCCCTTCCGAAACATTGCAAGAGCAGTACTATGATTATACGCTTTTCGTGTTCCAACTAAATAGGGAAAAGCTGATTTTTTTTTCAAGATGTTAATATATAAAGTATACATTAAAAAACATTAAGTCCCTACCCAAAAGGCATCAAGTTATTATAACTACAATTTTTTTTTATAAAGGGTCATCTAACAGTTTGTGGGCTTGGTCCGAAATATTGTTACAATGCTTTCCACTACAGTGTTCACACATTGACGTACAATCGAACTCAGTTTTACGACAGCTACAGTTTGTAACACAATGTTTTACAGTTGCAAGATATGAGTAGGAGACTTTCACTTGGAGCAGAGGTAATTGTCATGATCTTAAGAATCAGTCTATTGATTGAAATGTATTTCCAAACCCATTCTTCTGCTGGAAATTTAAAACCTAACCAAGTTTGAATAAAAGTTTGTGAAATGCAAGTAATCGCAAAAATATCCCTTAAGTCCACTTTTGATTTATCAAAACTTCCACCAACTTCAGACGTCACTCGTCAACATCTTTTTAAGGTTTCTACCAGTTTTTAGGGTCAACACCAGATTCAAACTTGGTTAGGTTTTAAACGTCCCCCAGAAGTGTGGGTTTGGTATTATACTTCATGCAACAGACTGATTCCTAAGTTCATGAAGATTACCTCTGCTTCAAGTGAACTTCTCCAATTAATATCTTGCAATTGAAAACATTATGTGTTTCAAACTGTATTTGTCGTAAAGCTACGTTCGATTGCACGTCTATGTGTGGACACTGTAGTGGAATGCACTGTAACAATATTTCGGATCAAAGCAACGAAATATTAGAAGATAGCCTCTTATATAAGACTTAAAAATGTAACCAGAAGTAATATTAAACGTTAATAATATCCGCTGCGAGAAAATAATCTCTGTTAAAATATATTGTTCCTGATTTATATAAAGCTTAAATAGTTAGCCAAGCATTAACGTTATTTTGTAGACTATCGCCGACACAAACGAATTATAAACTTTTGTAACAAATTATTGCATTATGGTAGTAAAAAACTTTAAGTGAACGTCATTATATTGTTGATCCATTTCAAGAAAATGATTATTATCATATTATTATCTATAAATTTTGTTCAAAAATTTCTTTCCAAGACGTAATGATAAAAAGCTATTAATTTGGTAAAGTTACTTTTTGGTTTTTGTTGTGAGTTTTCTGCATATGATTAAGTTTTTAAAATGAGCTATCTACATAAAAAGTGTATGTTTCAGAATTTGTGTATAACCCCAACAATGTTTTCAGAAACCAATTTCTAAATATTTGCTAACAATTTGTAACATTGTCATTAATCGTGCTCTTCGAGTTGAAACATTTCGCAAAACAACTGGCAACACGGATCAGCTTCTCTGGCCGGATACGGGACCAGGGCCTTAGATTGGGCACCACTAATTTACAATATTGTTAGGAGTAAAATAAAAAAAGGAACATTCCGGTAACATCATAAATTTTCAAGCTGTACGCGTATAATGATAGTACTGAACTGATCAGTGTGCAATGTTTCGGAAGGGGGGGGGGGGAGTAGCAAGAGGGCTTGGGGTCGGGACTGTCAAGGTTTTAGTGTACAGTTTATGTACTAACATCGTGCAAAAATTCAGCTTTATCTTAATTAGTTGCGAAAAGAAAAGCATATAATCATAGTACTGCTCTAGATGGTCTAAGTGTTTTGGAAAGGGTGGGGAGGAAAGCAAGAGGGGTAGGGGTCAGGACTTTGTGTTTTTTTTAGTGTTTTCTTTATTTACTAACGTCCTGCGAAAATTCAGCTTTCTCTTAATTAGTTGCGACACGAAAAGAGTATAATCAAAGGACTGCTCTTGCAGTGTTTTGGATCGTGTGGAGGGTGGGGGCAAGAGGTGGGGGGTCGGGTTTTGTGGTTTTTTAGTGTACTTTATGCACTAACATCCTGCCAAAATTCAGCTTTCCCCTAATTAGTTGCGACACGAAAAGCGTATAATCATAGTACTGCTCTTGCAATGTTTCGGAGGGGGTGGGGGTGGGAAAAGCAAGAGGGTTAGGGGTCGGGTTTGTATTTTTTTAGAGTATACTTTATTTGCTAACATCCTGCAAAAATTCAGCTTTCCCTAAATTAGTTGCGACAAAGCCTATTTTTCTACCTTCATTGACTGGGCTATTATAAAGGTACGCGGTAGCTAAATGTTTAGAACCGCTGATATAAATGATCTAATGGAGGAATGTTATTACAGAAGGTTGCAAAATTAAGTTATTCACTTCCTCGTAGAAAAAGAGACGCTGCATTTCGGTCAAAAGTTTTGTCCTAAATTAATTTCTACATTTGAATACTTTTGCACTATTTATTGAGAAGAATGATTTTATTTAGACATTTTCAAAGATTTCAGAGTTCTCTGCTATTAGACAAGCAACATTTAAAATTTTTTCAAGTATTCTCTTATTTTTTCCTTAAACCAGTACCAAATTAATTAGAAAAAATCCATGAATCTCACACTCTTAAGCTAGTCACTATTTTGTAAGGATTATTCCACCAGTAATTGCCTACCTTCTAGATAATGAATCGTGTATTCATTAGAAAGCAAACTGATCTTTCTGGTATACTGGTGGAAAAGTCTTTAAAAAAAGAGGCGTAGCTTAAAAGTGTGCCAACTCTGGACTTTCAAACTAATCTGGTATTGATTTAAGGAGGAAAGGGGTAAATTCTAAGTAAGTAAATGTAGTTAATTGATTGCTTATTACTCTGAAATCTGTATAATCAGGAGAAGATGTTTTTGTATTGCTTCAATTGTGATGGGAATTACAATTAATATTTTCTTCGGTGCGCGGGAATTTCCGTTTTTCTCTAATTGAAATGTGTCAATTTTTTCCTGAGGCGGGGTATTGTTTAATTTTAATTTTAATTAAATTATTTTCACTTAAGCTTGTCCCTGAAAGAGGAAAAACCATTTAAAGGAGGGCGTTGTAAGACAACTGTTGTTATTAGGGAATAAATAGGATTTTGAAAATCATTACATAATTATGTGCCCACATTTTAACGAAAACGATTCTTTTTATTTCGGCATATGGAGGGAAATTTACACAAGCTCAAAGGACGTTTTTTTAATGTTTATAGCAAGGGCACAGCCTTGCGAGTACAGCTAGAATAAAATAAAGTAAATTTTAGTTTTTACGTGTTTTGAGCGATTGAGAGCTCGAGAATTAAATTCATTGTTTCATAATGTTTTCTCAAACTGAATTTTGAAAAATTATTTCGAAAAATAATAAATCAATTTTGAAAAAAATATTCATGTTCTTTCAATAATTTTCAAATTATTGAAAGAGCATGAAAAAAATACTGGAAGCTAGACGACGCATTATAATTTTCTCGGGGATAAAACGCCAGCTCTTTTTGAAAAAGCTAAGTAATGAACTTCATGCAAGGATAGGCTAAATTAGAAATTAGTTTTTGTGAAAATTTTATTCAAAGGATTACAAAAGATTCAAATCATGCGTTTCAGTGTTCTCAAGTTTGAAAAAGAAAGTATGTTCGTGACATTCCATTACAATAAAATTTGCATTTTATGCATTTAAACTGTGACTTCAACTGAATTTCTTTATCGAAGAAGTTCAGAGTTAGTTTTTATCGTGCGATTAAAATTCCCGTGAGGTAGAGGGCTTCTGAAAAAAGAAGAAAGAAAAAGAAAAAAAAAAAAAAAACCACATTTACAATTGGAAAACCCGATACGGTGAATACTCAATAGACAAAATATTTCATTAAAACCCTACACAACTGAAGCTGCTTTGAAAATTCAAGTATTTTTTCTTGTTATTTATGTTGTAGAGCGTTCATTTCTTAATTTCTCTGAAAGGATTTCTTTCATGAACACCTGGAAAGTTTTGTAAAAATTATTTGTTCTCAGTTATTAGCGAGTTTCTTATTATAAACGAAACATAATTGATTATACAATGATGAAAGTTATTTGATTGAGTTCATCAAAAAATGAATAGAAATAGCACAAAAACATATAATACATGTATTACATCCGACTTTCTTCGGGTGAAGATAATTTTTAATTTGTTTGAACTGTAATGTGCATTTTAAATATATTTTCTTGTTTTTTTTCCCTTTGTTTAAATTGAAATTCCTTTTTTTTGACTGAAATATTTTTTTTTTGATTGAGAAGGAGACCAATTTTTATTTTTTCGAAACGCAGCTCGTGTTTCAATTAAATATTTTTAATGCGTATTTAATAAAATCATTAGAAGTGGAAGGGATTTTTATTTTGTTCGAATTGTAATACATTTTAATTAAAATTATTTTTTTCTTCAGGTTAACGGAGTTTCAAATTTGAAATAAAACATCTTAAAAACATCACAAAAAACAACAAAAAAAGGTAAAAAATTAATAAATTAATTAAATAATAATCGAAATATTAAAAATTTTAAAGTAGAACATTGAGATGGGGCAAAAAAAAATTTTTTTTTGTTCGAAAGATCTCGGCAAGGACACCTTATTCCCTTATTTCGTTTTTTGATTTGAATAATTTTTCGATCAATTTTGAGCAGCTAAAAAAAAAAAAAAAAAACTTGACATTAGCGCCTACGGGGAATTTCAAAGCAAATATAAATACCGCATTTAGAGGTGAATTTGTTTCAAACAAATTTTGTAGGAAAAAGGTTTTTGAGAAGAGCATGTATAGAAAATATTTTTTTGATTTAAACAATTTTCCTTTCCATTTTGAACAATTCAAATCCCTTAACATTAGCGCCTGCGGCGAAACTAAAAGTCAATATAGATCTCGAACTTAAAGCCGAATTTACTTCAAACGAATTTTGTTGAAAATAATTCTTGATAAACAACTCGAGGTTTTGACTCCTCGAATTTTAGGAAAGTCGACGCCAAATTCGACTCCTGTACCCGAAAAGTAGTCGAACTCCGACTTCATGACTCCAATTCTGACTCCGTGACTGATTCCAACTCTTGGAAAAATTTCAAGGCTTCGATTCTGAATCGTTTATCCCAAAATAAGTCCGATTCCGACTCCGCAAACATTGGCAGAGTTGCGGCTTTAAGGGAAAATGACCGGTTCCGACTTCGAATCTTCAAATTAAAAATCTTCGACTACTGAAGCTGACTCTTTACCCCTAAATGAGATTGACTCTCCGACTCCACAGCTGTGGTTTTAGCTTTGAAATAATTATTGTTGACATGATTTGTTTTTATTTTCACGCTATCGTTCGTTCGCTAAAAATTTTAATTTATGTATTCAGTGCTTGGCGGAGAAACTCGTAGCATAAAAATATGCGCAGACGATTTTTTTTCTTTGAGAATGAAAATCATTTCTTTAAGTTAGCATTTTGTTGTTTCTTTATTTATTTTGAAATTACATTTATTCTTTTTTTTAAATTGTTTTTGGCAACAGGATGAAAACAAACGATTTTATTTTTGAAAAAAAAAAAATATTTTAATAAATTTATTTTTTTTTTTGATTTTTTTCTTTTTAAAAGCGATTAAAGATTTTTTTAATGGAAATTTTTTTTTGCCGCTTTGTTTAAAAGGTGCTACTGCTTTATTTGTTCGTTTATTAATTTTTTACGCATCTATTTTTTCAGATGAGAGAGGCATATTTATTTCTAGAAATCAGGTTAAAATGTTAAAAAGTTCCGTTTGAAAAAATTTGCGATTTCAACTAATTTTGAGAATATTGATCAGATACTAGAAAGTCAATATTGGCTTACGGGAAAGCATGCTCGTTCAGTTCTGGACGGAACTTCTTTTTACTTTTATTTAAGCTACATTACACAAATTAACATATATTGTTAGTTTTGTTTCTCTTCTATTTTTTAATTAATTATTCGGTATCATTTGGTTCCTCGCTTTTCGTTGAATTAAATATTTCTTTGGTCTTTCGTTTTCTAATATAATATCCTGTTTAATATCTGTTTCATAACCCTCTGTCGTATTTAATTTCTGAATTTGATTTTATGTATTGCACTCTCTTTATAAAATATATTTAAAAAAAAACCTTTAATATATATTAAAAGTAATTTATTGTTTCATTTTCATCTGTGACTTTACTGCATGATTTGGGGGATGTGGTGTTTCGATTTAAAATTAATTCACAATGTCATGCAACTTCATATTTTGTTAAAAAACCTTTTTTTAACACTGAAATGTTTTGTAGAACGGTATTCGACGTTTTAACTTTATTTTATTTATTTACATCTTGGTGATCAGTTTTGCCAATTTTCTGACGTCATGAAAATTCATTGTTATTTTTTAAAACTAGAATCTTATTATTTAATTTGTACCGTGCTGAAATCGAACCTGTGACTTCTGGAATAGAAAACAGATGTCTTACCACTCATCCATCAAGAAATATCCCACAACAAGAACCGTTATTGATTCATATATGTCTGAATCAAAACGAAGTATTTTTTGTTCAAATTTTTATCGACATTAAAAATTTTTTTTTTTTTTACTTTTAGGTAATTTTAGTTGTTTTTCCTTAAAAGAATTTTACTGGTCCAATGAAACAATTTCAGTGTATGTTAGTAACTCTTGTAAAGAGGTCATCAAAACTTGTTTTAATCAACGAAGTCGCTCGTTGTTCGAACGAAGTTCAATGAACGGATGCATCAAATGAACATTCCTCTGATGAGCGGGTTGTTAAACGCTAAAACCCATCTCTAGATTTTTACTGTAAGAAAAATTAAGAAAAAAATGAAGTTCAATCAACTAGAGTAACACCCCTAGTAATTGGCAGGTCACCAGTGATTGGCACTTCCAACAAAAATGTCCTAAAATAAGATTCATATCCAAACTTTTAAAAGTAGAAGGCTATATACCATTCAGTATGTACATTTACTTAAAAGATTATAACTTCAATTCATGTTACTGACTGGTAGCGGTGCATGGGAAAAAGAAAAAATTGTGGCTTATGCCAAATCAGCCATTTTTGTTGCAAAAGCTTCTTCTCTGGCTTAAGGGAAGCATGCACATCATTCCGTTTAAATCTGAATTAAAATATATTTTACATTTTGGTTGTCAAAAGTTTTGTTTAGTTGAAAGGTGTTACTTTGAGTGGGTAGAAATACATTTTTTCTTCCTTTTCTGGTTTTTGAAATAATGATGGATGCCATTTAGTGGTGCTTCAGTTTTGCTAGTCACCAGTAATTGGCACATGTGCTTATATAGTCCCTAATGTGTTGTGTGATGAATCACTAGTGTGGTTTCTGATACTTTTGCAGCAACGATATTATTTGGGTTCTACTATTGATTTAAATACTCCAGAATCAACTGTTAAATTTTTTAAAGAAACAATAAAAAACAAATATGTTTGGCCATCACAGTCGGATATTGCAACTGTAGAGAACTATTCCATTTTTTATGGTCCCTTCAAAATAACCAGATTAATGTTCCTTTTATGTGTAAACGGCTATAATTCATATAATCAAAACTGCATGCCGACTGATGAAACAGCAATAATCCCGATATATTTTTCCATGCAAAATTCCAAATTTTCATTTCTCTAAAATACGTTTTTAATGTCAAAATGTGTGATTTAACATTAATTGATACTAAGTTTCCCACTTTAAATTAGCATTAATTATGTTTCTTATGATGATGAAATTTGTATGTAATCAAAAAGTGAAAAATAAAGTGATTTTCTAGTTCTATTAACATGTGCCAATCACTGGATCACAAGGTGTCATACACTGCTGTTTTAGGTGCCAATTACTTGTGATTCCGGTAACTTTTTATACACATATTTTAAATAAATATCTATTCAAATATGTTTGCCTTTATTGAGCTAAATGGATGCACAGATGTGCATTCTTTGTTACAAAAATATTTACACGTAAATATTTCTTTTCTAAGATATGAAAACAGAGGTAAGTTTAAGGAGAAACTCTTAAAGTACCAATTATTGGGGTTGTTACCCTAGTTTTTATCTTTTCAAACTTATTTATTTTTTCAGCAGAAGAAGTGAAGTTTTTGGATAATTTAAACAAGAACGATAAAAAAAAAGCTAAAGAATATGCATAAGATAGTGCATTTCGCTGTAGAGTGATTATAAGCAAATATTAATTATGATGCAAATCAGTGTTGAATATAAAACTCAATAACAAACTTCATTTTTGACTTAAAGAGAGACGGGAAAAACAAGGACCCACAACACAAGGTAACAACACAACATAAAAAGATGCTTTTTTTTCCACTGTAGTACTGCGAAGCGCATGTAGAAATGAATGTTACAATAAAAGAATGATAAAAGGAACACATATCATTTTATGATAATAGTCGTTAAATAAATTTATGATTAAAAAAAAGGGGGAAGCAAAGTATATTTGCTATTATACCACAGCTGCTTACACTTTTAGACGTAAACTGAACATTTCGCTTCAAACTTTAAGAAAATATACATTTTATCAGAATTCAAGGATGCTGTAATCAAACATTCAAGAATTTTCAGTTACGAACGAAAGCTTCAATTCCACCGTCAGAGACTGCTTTTGACACCCAGAGTAAAACAAGAAAACTTATTCTGAAAAATCATCTTTATTTTTGATATCATCTTTGCTTTCCGTTTTCGTTGGGGTTCCCTTTTTCTTGCTTTCCGGTTTGCATTGATGGAACCCACTGCATAATTTAAAAATGTTTTTGACACATTTCTAAATTGCTCGTGGTGAAAAAGGCATTAGGCGCACTGTGCTGTTTCGTATTTTTTGCTACATGGAGCCTTCGAGTTCGTTCTTAATACATAATGCAAAACCACTTGTCAGATCTATAACTTCATACAATACATCATAGGAACTAGATATTTCTACTTGAACTCAGAAATATTATTGATTTAAAGAAGTATATATATCTTATCGATGCAGCAGAAGTTTCAACTCTTTCTATTTTTGCCTTTATCACACATTATACATGCACATATACATTTCACACATTATACATATATATATGTACAGGGTGTCCAGCGAAGGACTCCCTGACTTCAAAATTAATTATCTCGAAAACAAAGGACGATACTGGAATAAAATAAACGGTTTGTTTATTGTGAAATCCATAAAAAATATGTAGAGAAATTTGGAAATTAGGAAAAAATATTGCCAACAGGTGGTGCTGCACGCTGTAATTTCAATAGAGGTCTCCATAAAATGTGCTGCGAAACGGTTGGGCGTTTCATCAGTAGTTTAGTGCCACTAAGCCTCTCAGAGTACTAAGCCGCTGGAAATGTACTTACATTTACACTAGGCACCTTCCAGCACTATTTAAAGGGACTTCTATTGCAATTACAGGGTGCAGCGTCACCTGCTGGCAATTTTCGCTACTAATTTCCTAGTTTCTGTACATGATTTTTTCGGGTTTTACAATAAGCATTCCGTTAATTTTTTTCCAATAATATAAGAGTAGCATCTCTAAGTGTAACGGAAGAAGGATCCACTCCAGGGGATATTCTTCTGGTGACACCCGAAAGGGAGTCAAGTGTTTATAAAAAATGTAATTATTTCAATTCTGAAATTTCCAAAACATACTTTGAATTGCGTTTAATGTATCTATCAAACATTATATGATGCTGAGTTTTTATTATTAGCAAGTTTACAACACATCTGCGCAAAAAACATTTTCTTGCACCTTTTTTGTCGTATATTAATTTACAGTTTAATTAAAAAAACACACGCGTTTCGGTGAATCAGAATGTCTGAAGCCATGGTTAATTAAAGATCAAAACTGATAAAAAAAAAAAAAACTACATTTTATGTTGACAAACTTCAATGGAAGCAAAAGCATACCAAATTTCTCCAGTCGATAGCAAGTTACTGAAATGACATAGATAATTTCTTACACTTGCTTCAAGAAAAGAAATATTACCTTCCACTTCAATTACAAATTTCTTTTCCAACTTCATCACGCGGCCATCATTACTTCTCTTCCCATTTTTCTTTCAAAGTTTGGAAATAAAATATCTCACACGTTTTCTGGAGGAAGAAGAAGATTCACACTAATAAAAGTCAACTTCAATCTTCTGCGATATCTCGATACCTGTTTCATTTCGAAAGGGAGCATGTTGAGTGACTGTTGTTATTTTTCTTTGAGTTATAAATCTGTGATTCGTTTGGCCGTTTCGTGTAAATCTTGAGAAATAAAATCATTTGATACAGTGGTTTGGATGTTATATGGTTTTGTTTCTTGATCTTTTATTTCTGGTATTTATGACCTTAACGATTAAGAATATGAAGTTTAGATCGTGGTGGATGCTTATACACATTTTTGAGACATCCAGTCGTAGATATGGCTGGTGCTTTTTAGGCGTTCAAATACTCCTTGCAGTTTTAAGAGGAGTGAAATTCATATTGTAGGAGTGAAATAACGAAAGCAATGAAGTCCATAATGATAATTGAATCCATAGCTAAACATTCTAAAGGTGAAATGGAAGATGCTTTAAAGGAATAGGAAGTGTAATATTTTGCTAACATAATCTTTTAGGATAGTATACCAGTGAATGAATGGACCAGTGAATGAATGGACAGTTGTTGTAATTATATCAGGATTTCTAGTCCAAGAGCACATTAGTGACAGACCTACATCATAGTACAAATATCCAAAATTTTTCTGCGTAAGCACATCACAGCAGGATAGAAAGGTTCGCTATTATTTAAGCTGGGTCGCGCAGACTTTGACTGGAAACAGGTATCGAAGGTGCGTAAAATTTCTGCAAAAACTAAACACCATAGATTCATTCCATTTAACGTGACCTGGTGATTCCCACATAACTATCTCCGATTCGGAGGACGTTTTAGAGAGGTGCAGATATGCCTTCCAAACTAACCTATGCAAATTTTCAGCTGCCAAGACACAAATCATGAGGATCTACGATATCTCAAAAAAAGAAAAAAAAATAAAAAGAAAGAAAGAAAGAAACGCGTGGGCTTCAAAATGGCCTCCAATGTTGGATTAGCTCAAACATCGCAATTTATTTCACAAAGCTGACCGCCATTTTGGAGCCCCCCCCCTTTTTTTTTAATCCTAGATCCTTGGGTCTTGGAAGCTGAAAATTTGTATAGGTTAGTTCCAAAGGCATATCTGCACCTCTATAACATTTCGGTCAAATCCGAGATGGTCAGGTGGAGTCGACGAGGTCACTTGACATGGAACGACTCAATGATGTTTTGTTTTTGACGCACCTTTTACTAACTGCTTCCTGCAAAAGCCTGCGCGGCTCAGCTAAAATATTAGAGACCTTTTGTACCTGCTGTGCTTATGCAGAAAAAGTTTGGGCCTTCATACTGTGACGTAGGTCTAATGCTCATGGCACTCTTGCTCTATTCTTTTTATTTCATCATAGAAAATGCCTGGAGCTTAGGTAAAATTATGTGTGCACTTTCTAATTAACGAAACACAATTTTTCTTTCTATTTCGGAGTATGAAGGGAAGTTCACATTTGTTCGAGGAGCTTTTTTTTAAAACTTTATAGCACGAGCATAGCCAAGCTAGTTCTTCATAAAGCCATGAAACGAATTTTATATTTGAGCAGTCATCCTTTGCAATAGCGATAGAATTTCAACAATTGTGTGACTTTTACTATAGTGATTGAGCTGGAAGAAAACATTTTGCATTGGAAAAAAAAATGCACACTATTTCTTCCGGACTTATTATTTGATTATCATTTCTAATGAAACGCATACTTTTAATAAAACTATCTTTTCCAAAAATTCTTTTTGGAAGTTCCGGTAAGAAGATAAAAGAATAGCTTAAGCAAATTCATAAGAAGTAAAAAGCTTTTTAGTGTCTTTTCTTTAAAAAAAATATGTAAGTTTAAATGTTTTGAGAAAAAAATTCCTGAGCTAATTATCTTTTATTGTGCTGATTTTTTTATAAAGTTTATTTAGGAAAAGACTAAAAAAAACCCACCATTATTCTATTCAGAGTGTAATTAATTAGCATAGATTTTCTTAGCAGCTTTACTTAAACTCCTTATTGTTAAATCGTCGATTTTTTTTGAACAGCCGCAAGTTTTTTTATTCTTTTCATTTTTGATTTAAGAGGGACATATTTTTCAATTATAAATGAAGAAAAAAATCAAAATGGGATTTGTATGAATCAAAACTGAAATTATAAGTTTACCAAGAGATAGACATTGTAAGAGCGAAAAAGGTAAACAGAATAAATTCCTTTTTATAAATTAAGTCAAAAAAAAAAAAAAAAAATATTTTCACCGAAAAAGTTTTTTTTACTTGAATAATTTCTTATTTAAAAAAGTATATATTCATGAAAATGAAATATTAATTAAGTTGTATTAAAATTAAATTCGTCATTCCTAGCTTTTCTTACATCCAATTAAACTTAGTTTTAGAGAATTTATTAAACGTAATGATAATTTAAATTCAGGAGGTTAGAGAGATAGAGAGAGACTCTTTTAACTCCATGGTGAAAAAATGTAGTAATGTTTTTCAGGTGCAAATCAGTAAGTACGATATTGAATTACACGTAGTTAAATCCTTTCGCCAGATGGTAGCTTAAGTAGTGACACGTTTACCCTTGGGACTAAATGTCACTTTCTTCCCATGTCTGCAATGAAGTAGCATGCTTTCCTTTTTGATTGTGGTTTTTCTTGATTGTGGATTAGCATAAAGTTAATAAGAAAATACAGACAAGGATCAAAATACTTTATACTTCATCACCGGTGTACGTCTCACTATGTGAAACCCATATGACTTATTTTTGTGTTTATTAAAGAATCTATAAGGTGGGGGTCCCAAATACTGCCCATGTTCCTAATTTCGCCTGTCGTGATTTCTTAAAAACACAGCAGCCAACTGTAAAACTTTGAACACACAAATGCGTCTGATTTTTGAGCTGAGATTTTTTTGGGGGAGGGGTGGGGGGATTATTTTCTACTAATTTGATTTATGAGAATACGCCATTTGCTATCAATATATATAGTAGTAATTAGTGTAGTTTATATTTTAATTACTGAAAAAAAAAGATGGTTACACGTAGGGGAGACTGGGGGCGTTGGCGAATTTTTTAAATTTTATTTTTTTAAAGGTTGTAAATAAAGTAGAAAATTTTTCTTTTACTGCTTGGATAATCTGTACGGTATCAGCAATAAAGTAGTATTTTTGTGTTGACAGTACTATGCTTTGTCTATATTTTACATGATTTTTTGTGAACCTTCGCAGAGTTCGCACATTTGCTTCGTCACGGGGTAAGTTGGCGAGCCGTATGGGGTAAGTTAGCGTATTTTGAAAAACTCATAATAGACACAGAAAATTTCACATAAAGCCTCAGTAATGCTTTAAATAAGCAAGTAAAACTTGCCGATGAATGAAAAAAAGCGAAATTAGTATTGTAATAGCTTTAAAGTTAGGTATGTTACACCATATAAAAGGTTTAACTGATTTTAGAAGTAAATGCTGAAAAATGGAAACATTATTTGAAATGAAGTATTTTATTTGCCTCCGTTCTTCTGTTTTATGTTTTTTGGGTTTTTATTCCTCTTTCCTTGGATTCAGAGATTTCTTGTATGTTTTGGGGACTTTTTGTGATGATTTTCGTTTTCCTACTATGATTCTCTCTTCCTGAAGAGCCTTTTTGACTGGAGTATTAAAGAGTATTGCTGTTGATCTCTTTCGTTTCCATCCTTTTTTGATCTGACCCTCTCCGGCTTTAAGATAAGGTCATGTATGATCTGGAGTAATGCTCAAAGACGTATGTGGGGTTAGCTGAGACATAGCGCTATCTTCAGTAAGAAACTCTAAATCTGAGTTATTGAATGAAGTAGCAAGTGAATCTACTCTAGGACAGGTACATCCAAATTTATTACTTTCTTCCAACATAGTTGCCTGCTGTGACTAACAGATTCACTCATATATCCAGGAAATTGGGAGTCTGACCGATCAGTGATATATTTGGCATGAAGTCATAGTGCTGAAAAATGTTTGAATTGCAGGAAACGCACCAGTTCTTTTTAAAACATTCATAATATATATGGGTCTTGCTTCTTGTGGAAAAGCAACTGTTACCGACGTTGGTGCGTCGTAAATCGTGATTGACTTTCTCGGATTATTCACCATCCAAGAAACACATTCGAAATTAACATAATTTTACAATGGGCTATATAGTCTCTTATCAAGAAGCAGCAACTTAAGGCTACAATGTGGTGGGAAAGAGAATAGTGTTATTACATTATGTTTAGCAGTGTAGTATTTTCCCTACAAAAACTAAGGCCTTCTATTGACGTGAGAGTCATAAATGTCTAGTAAGAGAATTAGAGGTTTTTCTTTGATCATCTAGTGTTTTTAGCAAATTCCTTTAAGAAATCTGGAAATATTTCAGCTGTCATCTACCCACTAGGGAATGATGCACCATACATGTAGCATTACATCTGGTGCGATTTTCCGGGCATCGTTTTTTCTCTTGTATTTTCTCTTTTCCGGAAAGAAGAGTACGTATGTTGGTAATTGTATAAGCATGTTTATAAGAAATGATAAGCTCAAGAATAGGGTAACTAATACGATTGTTTCATTAAATGGACAGAATTTAAATTTTCAATTGTTTAATGTTTCGACTCTAAAAGCTTAACTTGGGGCAAATATGCAAATTCGCACACTTACCCCGAAAAATGTTCGCACAACAGCCCCAAGTCGCCGTATTGAAATCAAGTTACACTGTTTCATAAAATAATCCGAATAAGAAGTCATTTGTTGCGCAGAAGCATTGGCTATACAATATTAATAAGTTTTGGTAAATTACTCTACTATTACATGTTTTATAAGAAAATACCTAAGGATGCGGAAAAAAAAAACTTAACACTGATTAAAAACAACTTTCTCTCGTGCAATGTGTTTGGTTTTGCAGATTTCACTGAAAATACACGGACAAGGCATCTACGTGGTTACTTGACTGCTCAGTCAGAGCTGTCAAGCCAAAAAAGAGAAAAATATTTAACATTCGCACACTTTCATCTTCGCATACTAGCCCCAGTCTCCCCTACTTATACCGCAGGAGTGCCTGGGAGAGGAATTCATGGCTCAGACTGCGCCATTGACATATTTAGGGGAGAGGAGAGGGTTAGAGAGGTTTTTCTTATCTTCGGAAGAAGTCTAGTTATTGGGGGTGCTTGGTGGAAATTTAAGGGAGCGTGCCGGGAGAAGGAGGCACCCATGCATGTCAGCGCGATAGAAGGTGTATTTCCGAAATTCATAATTTTTAAAAATGAATCTTCTGTTATATTTTTAAATTCTCAGATGTTTGCTTTCGCTTTGAAAGTATAGCACATGTAAATACTTCTTTTAAGTAAATGATTTAATTGGAAAATGACGATTTAATTGACGTCTGAAATTGCAATAACAATACAGACATTGAACTTGGATAACTAACGTAAATACGATATAAATGTGACTTTTAGAATCAGAGTGAGAATATTTTAAACGCTTCTTACACACCCCAGTTTAAAGCAAATTGGTGCAGAAGAGAGTTTTAGAGATTTATGATAGTTTGAATTGTGTGTGACGTTGTTAAACATCGATTTTATGGGAATCTCACCAAATATCCTTACATTAACAACGTGAACTTAATGAAACTAAAAAAAAAAAACATACAATTGCGCAAAACTGAGCATCTAGAAATACTTAAGAAATATCCTCTTCAAAAACCAGAAGTTTAAAACATATTTTCTCCCTCTTTGCTTTTCAAAATTCAGACTACGTAAGGTTTTTTTGCGAATAGAATGCTGAAACGAGCGGATGTTTTCGTTTAAAGAATCATAACAAAACCAAAAAGTGGTTTATCACACTTTTTGTTTTTGTTACTATTCTTTAAACTAAAACACCCGTTTGTTTTGCATTTTCTATTCGTAAAAGAGTTTTACGTGTTTATATTTTGAATCCTTAATATTTTTGTCCTTTTCTCGCGTGCATCTAGCTCTTAGTCGATTTTTTGATAAACCTCCCAACTTTATTTTGCGTCAGTATGTTTAAGTTTCTGGATTATTGGGTAGTACATTTTTCAATGATAGAGGTTTTTACGGTAAGCTTTATATCTTTAATTCTTGTCCCTTATATTTAAAGGCAAAACTTGAAGGTTTCGACCTTTATTCAATGGTCCAAATTACAAGAATTCTGTGTATTTCTCATGTTTCTTACTTCAACTACATGCATTGTAGGGGAGTGCATAGTAGATCTACCTCCATTTGGAGCACTCTGGGCAGCGGTTAAATCGGAAAACTGGTCTACAACTTTGACAGGTGCTTATGCTATTTTACTGTATTCCATGTTATGTATATTATGCTTGTATTTTCTATTTTGTTCTTAGTCTCTTTTTCCTACTGCCAGCCATTAGAAAATAAATAAATTAAAAAAAAATAATTTGAATTCTGTAATTTTGAATTAAAATAGTGTTTTTCGCAATCACAAGTTTCGTCAGGACCCTTACTCATTGTGGTTATTCATTCTAGAAACGGCTCCTGCCCCCCAAAGCCTGACCCTTCTCTTAGGCGGTTACGTGTGTGCGAGTGTGTATGTGTATGAGCGTGTGTGTGTGTGGGACATGGACGCCACCGAACAGGAGAAGCGGATCCCGGGGGGACATTGCTCAGGACCGGAGGAGCCGCGCCTGCAGAGGACGTTGGAGTTGAAAAAGGAACCGGAACGCCAAGGAAGGTCGAATGAAAACAATTAGCAATCGTGATTGCCCAAAAAAGAAAAAACTTCAACTTCCTACTTACTTTTAAGAGGAATCAGTGTTTCAATGCGAAGAAAATTTCAGATGCAGATTAATGTTTTGAGCTCTATTGCACGTTAAATTCTGCTTATTTTTTTTCAAATGTTTTTGCATCTGTTACAGTTGGAGTGGTGTTGCATCATTAAATTTTCCATTCTGTTGATTTGGCTAAAGGTATTTATTATTCGCCCTGAAAATTGAATTACGTGATTTTTTTAAAATTAGGGACACATATTAAAAGTTAAATAGCAGAAAAAAAACCATTTCCGTATTCATTCTAAAAATATTTCCAGAATGTTATAAGTTATTTGTTGAGTTCACATGCATTCATATCTTCTTAAAGGCATTTTCTCTTTTATGTCTGTAGTTCATTTTGGAAGCATTAAAGGTTAGTCTCAGTCTGATAAACATGAATTAGTTCATCACCTCATTTTTAATTATTTAATTATAAATTTTTAATTATTTAGTACGCACTTTTCCGTGATCTAAGAAAAAAAATCTAAGCAAGTGTAATAACGCAGATCTAATCAAAAATTTTATTCACAAGCACAAAGAAATAACTCATTTTATGTAGGAAAAATGAGAAAATATTTTTCTGTTGCAGTAGCTTGTTTAGAAAAATAATGAACTTTGTTCTTCAGACTTGTTTCATTAAAAATATTTAGAAATTGTTAAGCGTAAAATAAAAAAGAAAACAACCGCTGTTTTTTGAGGCTTGAAAATTCCTCTCAAAAAGTTATATAAGCTATAAGAATGTGATGCCCGGAAAAATGAATAAAATAAATTTAATAATTCTCGTGATTAATTTAAATTTAAAATTTTGTTTCAAAAAATTTCTTTTTGACTTTAAACTAGATGAAATAACACATGACAAATTAGAAAACGAGAGTAGTGAGATATGTTTTCAAAACATTAGTATACTAAAAGTTGAGTTCTTTCATATATGCATATATACATCAATCATTTTCTGAAAGAAAAAAAAATATTTTAAATGCTCTCATGTTTTTTTTTTCCTTTTTGATTGATCCATATTCTTATACCTAATATTTAGAAAGAAAAGACTTCATCAAATTGTATGCTGCTTTAACTGACTTTAGGCTTGAACCATTCTACATCCTTGGCATGGTTGGAAACTTGGAGCAGGATTAAATGGAGGGAGCAAGTTCAATCATTTTCTTAGCAAAAGCTGACCCAAAGACTCCCAGTCACGTGACTCATCAACGACGAATGGTTAGCACGTTCTGCATGAAACAAGAGAAAGAAAACTGATTTTTTCCAATGCTTTGCTTTAAAATCTGTCTCGTGACTTGGGGTCTGGGCTTCACGAATGAAAGTCTTCAATCCCTCCATTGTATCTCTTCTCAATGGTTAGAAACAGGTATGAGGAGTCGGAGGGAAAATGACCTTCTTTGACTCGTACTCAAAAATGTTTAGTCCGTTTCTTTTAACCCAAAATCAATCCTACTACGACTGTGTAAGAAGAGTTGTGGACTTTGAGGGAAAAGGACCGACCGCGATTTTAGAACTTTAATCTTTCGACTACTGATTCCGACTCCGACTCCCCACAATTAGTCACACTCCGACTCCTTAGCCCTGGTTAGAAGAGAGTGGTGTAAGTCATCTCAGCTTAGTTTCAAATAACTCAAGGTTTTGTAAACATTTGAAAAAAAAAAAAAACATGAACTTTTATTTTAAGAGATGGATTTGTATTTAAAATGGGTACTTTTTTTCTATAATTACTTTTATGCTTCTATAATTTTCAAAAGTTAATTGTAACTTCTTTAAAAGCCTAAATGACTTTCTGCACTGTCATTTAAGATTAATGTTGGGGTTATTGAAAGAAAGTAAAATACATGCATTGACTGTTATGATTTAAAGGACGCTTCCCTTAGCAAAAAATTCTGTGTATTTGTTCAATGGCATGGAAACTGACTTAAACCCATATCATTCTCACCTAGTGTGGCAAAGGAAGAAAAAAACAGAGTTTATTCCCGGGAATAAACCAGAATCTTTGGGAAAGAAATTAAAAAAAAAAAAAAATCCCGGGCGTTTTCAAATAATTTAAAGAAAGGAAAACTTTGTTTATATTTCACCCTTTTTCCTACACAATTTCATAATTTTAATGCTTTTTACTCTAGAAATGCAAATTACGTAACTGTTTGCTAAAAATATTGTTCCAAACAGACTGTTAGCTACTCTAAACTGATCATCTTTTTTTATTGATTCGCAATTTAATATTCACCAATTGGTTTGAATGTTTAACAGTTTTAAGAGCATTACTAATTTGTAATGAAATATTTAAATGACTTATTTGTATGTTTAGCACTCTAATAATAGCACTAAGATAAATCATATCATTCATAATCCTTATCGCTTATCGCATTAGCAAGAATTGCTTGCGTAGTTATTTTTCGACATCAAACCCAAAGTTCTGGATTTGTTCCCCATAACTCTCGGCTTTAGGCCCGTAGCTCAAAAACTGAGTTTTTTGCATATCTATTTTCACCTCAACACAATATCAGGTTTGTGAACAAACTTTTTCTCTCATAGGGGCTATAAATTTTAGTATTTTTTGCACAATTGGTTCACTTAACAGAGGAACGTAAGAGGAATCCAAATCCCTGCTTACCTCAAATAGTAAAAACTTTGTTTACACCCATACCATTCTAACACGTCGATATGTCTTAAATTTTGAATGAAAGTGGCCATTTCAGTGGCCATTTGCCGCTGAAATGGCCACTGAAAGCTATGAGTAGCAAGTGGAATGAGTTACAAAGTTTGTCGGTTATTTTATTTTATTTTAACATTTACCAACAATTTATTTGTCGGTTTTTCCAACATTTTATCTGTCGGTTAATGTAGCCCTAATGTGTTCGATTTTTTTTAAGCTTTCGACTTCCCCAAATATTTCTTAAGGGATCTAATATAACTGAAAAGTTGGATTTTGTATTTTTTTCACTACATTTTTTTCGCTTCAGTTTTTTACTATCTTAACTCTGCATCTTATTTTGACCGCTTTTGCACCATTTGTTTATACCTTTCAAAAATAACGGTCTCGAAAATAGAGGTCCTACATGTTAACCGGGAACACGCTGCACAGGTTGTTACCTCTGATAAAGAGATGTTCCTGCATACAGGGTGCCCCTGATGCCATGTACAAACTTGGAGGGGAAGTGTACACAATGATGAAAAGCAAAATTGTATAAGGACATATGGTCGCAAATGCAAAGCTGACGTGCTTCATGCGCGCGAAGCCAGAAACAGACTGGTGCGAAACACGTTGCAAATTTATCACACAAACACAATTTTACATACCATTTTGGTTTCTGAAAAAGGTTTAAAACCGTTGATAAAATTTACGGCCTGCAACTGTGTTACAAGGGTCGTGATGACAAGCCATTTTTACAAGCTTTTATCGATTGCTGCGTTGTTGCTGCGACGCTTGTATAAGCACACAGCCACAGAGGCCGCCAATTTTATCAAAAAATTTAAACCTTTCTTTAAAACTAAAATGTTGTGTGAAATCATCTTACTGTAATAAATTTGTAACCTGTTTCACAACCATCAGTTTTTGGCTTTGTGTACACGTAGTGCGTTAGCAATGCGTTTGCGACTATATGTTAAAGTATAATTTTTGCTGTTTATCATCAACCGTATCTCCTAGCTCGTCACGTCATTCTGGAACACTTTGAATTTAGCCCAATTTACATTTTTTTTTAATACAAAAAATTATAAATTTCTTATCATGCTCCTGACTCTCCAGGAAGTTTCCTATCTGGATATGGCGGAGTAAGAATCTTGTTGAATACTTCCGCTCGAGTCTCCTCTCAGGGCCTTCTTCGAGAACCCGCGAAGGTCTTCGTTTCCATTCGGACCTTCCGAGAGAAGAGGAATTTATTCGTTTATTGTCCAGTCAATAGGTAGAAAAAAACGGGCTTGCCTTACAAAAAATGGGGTCAAAGATTTTACTTTTTAAATTTGTGTACACTAGTGCCAATATGAAAAAACCAAGTTATCCAACACGAAAGACCTCGGGAGAACTTTTGGGGGCCGAAAACCCCCAAAAATTTGTGACTTTTTGTAGTATTTTCAAAATATCTCAAAAATGGTTACAATTACAAAAAAACTTCCAATGCAAATGATAAAGAAGATTAAATTTCCTTCAACTTTTGTCATTACAACATTTTTGTAGCATGAAAAGCAAGCGAGTTACAGCCTCTTGAAAGTCACACTTTTTCTGAACCCCTTCAGCGAAGTGCGTGAAAGCGCATCGGATAACGGAGGAAAAAAGGAGAAAAGCCGGCAGTCTGACCTTGTAAATCATTTGTCTTTCACAGCTGAGGGTAAATGCCTCCGTTCCCTTTAAGTTAAACAAAACATCCCCATTCCATCCCCCCCCTTTTTTTTCTCCAAATGAGATGAATCGACTCAATAGCTACTCATGTTGGTCATTTCAGGGTTTGAGCGAGAGTATGTTTTATCAATTTGTATGTTCTGAATTACAATTTTTTTTCCTAGAAATAATTACGCCTGACCAAGGTGTTTTTTATTATTATCATTATTATTTGCGAAATCAGTTTGCATGAATGCGAAATAAAGATTGTGAAGGAGAAGGGAATAGAAAATCTTCAAAGATGCAGCGCAAAACGGCAAAATGAAAAACATCAGCGTTTTTTGAAGTTCTTAAAAGAAGTGACAATTCACACTGCCTGTCACAAATGCTATATCAATGAACAATCAATTTCTTCCCTTGAAGTAATGGTTGAACCTAACATGTTAACTAAATTCCTCAAGAAAGGTTTCTGGCAAATTGTAACAAAAATAATTGTCTTATTCTAATTCTTGAGACATATTTCGAAGAGTGTGGCATTGAAATCAGGCAGACTCAACATGATGTCGACTTACTTTCTGTTCTTTCAAAGGCAAAAGAAACTGTAAAGGTTGTTATAGTAGGCGAGAGGATTGATGACAGCTTTAGGACAGCCTTCCAGCAACTTGTTCTTTTTAAAACCTGGAAGAGGGAATGCTTGTGATTTGTTTTTTTCCCCACTAAATCTTTTAAGTTTGACCTCAGCAATATTCTTTTCATCCATGCGTTTAGTGGGTCTGATACGACTTTGGCAATCTTTGGCCAAGGAAAATTAAGTTGTACAAAATAGTCAAAAAAAAATCATGAAATTAAGGAAGCTTGTTGAAGTATTTATGGACCCAATCTGTCATCATGATGCCTTCCTTAGCTGCAGCTGGAGAAAACATTTTGCAAATATTATACACAGGTGACGTAAAGTATTTGAACCTATCTTTGGATACTTTGCAATTTAATCTTTTTATAAAACTAGTATACAGGGCTAAGATAAATCTTGCAGGGCTACCTGCTGAACGTTATCACTCATATTTGTTCTACCACCAAATTCAAAGTTGGTTGGGCAACATACTTGATCCAGAGAAATGGGGTTGAGAACGCAAGACGCAAGGTCTAATGCATGTTGACACGAAAAGAGATTCAGTTACTCAGAATCTTTTGAAGATTGTACCTTGTACCTGCAAGAAAAATTGTACTGGAGCCTGTTCTTGTCACAAGGCAGGTTTAAAATGCTCCAGCACGTGCAAACACTGCAGTGGCACAAATTGTGAAAATGTTGCAGAAATTTCATCTTTGGATGAGTCTGCCGAAGAAGATGATTTGTTCCAGGAGCTTTTGGAATTACCGCAACAAGGAGATGAATAATTAAAGGACCATAGCTTCTTTCTACCCCCTACAGATTCTGAACCGGAAGAACCTGGACCTTCAAAACGGCTTCGAAGAAGATAAACAGCGCATTTTGTTGTCATTTCTCTATTTGCTTTAAGGTCGAATGAATCTCTCTGTAATTTAGATGTATGTATTAATCTTCTACAGTTGGATTTTCATTTTGTAAGGTAATTCTTTTGGGTTTTTCATGCCTCAAAAAGTCAGTTTCTGCAGATTTTTTTCAAAGTGTTCATTACGTACTACTATTGTACCTTTATTTATTCATTATTATGTCTATTGTTTGCTTATTATCACCCTTATATTTATTCATTCATATTTATATTCGAATGTTGCATTTTCGCTTGTAATAGAATAGATGGTACGAATTATGTGCTTTAAATGAATGAGAAGTATATGTAATTCAATTACAAACTGCAATATAAATCATATGTTATTGGAGTCTGACTGAAGATTACCTCTGTCAGACTAGAAATATTAGTTCGTGAGCGATGGTGGAGGGTTTATTATTATTATTGTATCAGAGCATAGGTTGCATGACTGTGTTGATTGTTTGCTTATTAGCTGCCTAATATTCATTCCTTCACATTAATATTTAAAAATCGCATCTTTGTTTGCAATAATTAGACTAGAATGTACGAATTATATCCCTCAAATGAATGTATATATTGTGTAATCCAGTTACAAACAACAATATATCATCTATTATTGGAGTCTGATGAAGACTACCTCTGTCAGATCAGAAAAGTTAGTTCGTGAGCAGTGGGGAAGGTTTTTTTTTAAAATTATTATCGCATCGTCGTATGTGCTTTAAATGAATGCGTATATATGTATTTCAGTTTCATAATACATCGTTTGTTTTTGGAGTCTAGTGGGAACTAATCTGTCAGCCAGAACTGCTACTGTGTCCAGCGGGGGGGGGGGAGGGGTGAGCAAGAGTAGGGGAATAATGAGAGTTCTGCAACAGGAGGCGGTGGCGGTAGTATGCATCTGCAATCCGCCTCCCCCTCCCACTCTTCCTCCCACCGCCTCCTCCACTTCCTCCCCACCCCCTCCCGACCTTGGGGTTGACCCTCCCCACGACCGGGGCCGCCGCGAGAACCCGTAGAAGGTGACGAGGGTTTTTCCCGCGTTTTAGATATTTTTCCCGCGTTTTCGGACTTAGAATATTTTGAACTTGTTGTCATGGTATCCACAAAGTTTTTACTTTTTGGATGGCAACACTTGTTTGAGTTTCGGTTTTTGGAATGGCAACACTTGTTGTCATGACAACCAGAGTTTTTAGTTTTCGGTTGGCAACACTTGTTGCTATGTTTTAACTTATGCTATGTTTAACGTCGGTGGCGCCATCTATTGAGAGGTTGATTTTTTATTTCCGGACTTTGAATATTTCTGCGAATTTAATTATTTTTATTTTTACAGAGTGTTGAAGTTGGGAATCGAACACCCAAACTTTGAGTTAGCAAAAACGTATGCTAACCACTATGCTATATTTTTCATTACTCTTTCAGTCTTAATGTGAATCTGTACCATGACAACGAATATTACAATTAAATTAATTTTAAAACCATCAGTTAATTTACTCTTTAGTACTAATCATGGCATATCATTAACTGAATTTCAGCTCATAATTGAAACTATCATCATTATTATTATTATTTTTCATAATAACAAAGTTTTCACTTAAGTAAAGATTTATTTAAATACAACCCATTCGAGATTTTAGATTTATTTCAATGCTTTGTGGACTTGAAATATATTTTAAACTTTGATTTTCTTTTTCATGCATTTCAAACTTTATCCTTTTTATTTTTTCTAACTTGTTAAATTTTCTTTTTTCTTTGTCAAATTTACAAATAATTTTTCTAACTTGTAAAAATTTCGAAGAAATAATTTTCTTAACTAATTTTTTTTTTTTTTTTTTGACTTTTCATACAACAAAATATTTTTTCTTATTTGTTAAATTTTCTAAGAAATAATTAACTTAAATATTCTTTCATACATTTTGAACTTTAACGTTTTTTCCTGTCATTTAGCACTTTGATTTTTTTTTTTCACTATTTTAGCGTTTTTCAATTATTTTCAGTCTTTAACTATTTTCTTAACTTTTTAGTCTTTAACTAATTTCAAGCATTTCAGACTTTGATTATTTTTTCGTGATTTCGATTTTTTTTAGTATATTTTAGAGTTTGATCATTTTCTCGCTTGTTTTTACTTTATCGTTTTTTTTTTTCCCGATATTTTTAAACTTAGAAATTTTTCACAAGTAGTGACAGGAATCGAACCTTCAAATTTTTCAAAACGTTATCATGTCTTCAATTTTTGCAATCATGTCAAACTTGCAATCAATTTACTCGTAGTAGTAATTAACACTTATCATTAACAAATTTTCTCAGATTTTAAAAAATCAACTTAATTAATTTTTTCCAGTAAGCAAATTGCGCACTCAAGTTACATTCCAACACTGCATATATGTTTCAAGAGTTTCATTGAATTTATCACATTCCATTTAATTAACTCTAATAATTACTTTTTCATTAATACTTAACTTAATCATTTTATCATACATTTATTCCAGTTACAAAATTATGCTTAAAAGTTATTTATTTTTCTTAGCACAAGAGATTTTAACATGTTCCTACTAAAATGCTTTTCACTCTAGTTTGAGTTTACTAAAATAGCAACTCATTTACGATTTAGATTCATTTAATCGTCTTTGATTCTTTTTTCATTGTTAATATTTTACATTATCACATACGTTATTATTTTTATACATTTATCCATTTAATTTTCCAAAATCTACAATCAATTTACTCTTCGTATTAATTAACACTTATCACTATCAAATATTTTCATGAATTTTAAAAATTATCTTCTTAAATAATTTTTTACTGTAACCAAATTTCCCACTCAACTTATATTTCATCACTACATATGCTTTTCATGAGTTTCATTTAATTTATCGCATTTCATTTAATTAACTCTAATAATTATTTTTTATCATCGATATTTAAGTTAATCATATTTTCCTTTATTTATTTTTCATGCAAACACTCTTGATGGAATAAAACAAATTTTTAAACTTTCATGAATTAAATCCCCTCTGACTATTTTATTTTACTTTACCATACTTTACTATTTTACTTACTGCGTTTTACTATTTATCATTCATTACAGCTTTTCCAAAATATTACTTTACAACCAACTAATTTCATTAACAGAATTTTCATTACAATTTATAAATTTCACTTTTATTTAATTATTTTTACCTACGCTAAAATAAAACACATCACATAAAAAAGTTAAACATCAATGAAGAACCCGAGAAATGTTAAAATTATAAGTCAAGTATCAAAACTTCATGTCAGCAAATTTTAAAAATAGACTTACCGAAAAATAACTTCTACTGAAATTCATTTCAAAACTTGAAATCAATTTACTCTTAGCATTAATAAACACTTATCATTAAGAAATTTTCATGGATTTTAAAAATCAACTTATTTAATTTTTTCCAGTAAGAAAATTTCGCACTCAAGTTACATTTCATCACTTTATATGCTTTTCAAGAGTTTCATTTAATTTATCACATTTTATTTAATCAACTCTATTAATTATTTTTGATTAGTATTTAACTTAGTCATTTTATTGCATAGTGTTTTACTTTATTATTATTATTTTTTTTTTTCATACAAGCACTCTTGTTAGAATAAAACAAAATTTTCAACCTTCATGAATTAGAATCACTTTGGCTATTTCATTTTCCCAATAATATTTTACTTTAACAACTAATTTCTTTAACAAAATCGATATCATTTATTTTAGTCTTTATCCTTTTCGAACGATACATTCAAATGGACAGCTATACGTTAAATTAAGAAACTTAATCTAAATTTTGACAAATTAAGTTATAGCTAAATACTGACTAAAATTAAGTACAAAAGACTAACCTTTTTGGGGTGAAATCCCTCAAGTACCAGCTATCGCGAAGTTATTTAAAAACAGTGAATGAAATTGTAATAAGTGGATTGTTAATTATAACTCAATCTCACAAAATTACAATTACACGCATGTTTTATTTGAAATCACTGCATACGGCTGGCTGCCCATCGTCGATTTGCAGAACGCATGCCGTGATATCGCAAATCAACTCGGCTGTTGAAAAAAACTACCGTAATGCTACAGCACTTCGGATCGTCCACACTCACCGAGACGAATTGAGAAAAATGACTTTATCAATATTGCTATCTACCCCTTTACCGATAACAGATAACAAACCCCACGTGCGAGTATTATTCACCACCTGGCCTACGTCTTTCAAGTGATGTCACTGTTTCTGACCAATTAAAATTAGTTCACGTTTCTCAAATATCAAGCACATAGATCGGCAATAGCCTGATGTCTGGTTTTCCAAACAAAATTTTAGATTTTAATTCGTAGTTTCGAATTAATTTCTTTTTCATTTCAAACTTATAAAAAAAAATTTCCAGCTTGTAAGAATATTTCTTTCAAAAACAGATTTTTGATTCAAAACAGTATTTTTTCAAACTTGTAATATTTTTCTACTTAGAAAATGAAATCAAAAATTTTTGTTTTCTTTAATCATATAAAATGTTTTTTAAGAAATAATTTCTCAAACTTGTAATATTTTTCCACTAATTAAAAAAAAAAATCAATTTTTTTTTTTCAATCATATAAAAATAAATTTTTATTCTTACAACAATAAATTTTTCCGCAAAAATATTTTTTTCAAATCAAAATAATAATAATAATAATATTTTTGTAACATATTGTTTTTTTTTTTTTCCTTTCAATCTTTTTTTTTTTTTTTCAAAAATTTTCAAACTTACAAAATAAAATTTTTTCAACTGAATCTTCAAACGAAATGATTTAATTAAATTTAAAACTCAATATCACTTTACTCTTAGTATTAATAACCAATAGCACTTAACCATTTACTCTTTGCACTCTAAGTATTAATTAACACACACGCATTACAAATAATAATAATAATGTTTAAGATACTTACAAATCATCCACTCAAGCTTTCAAATATCCATCTAGCATGTTATTGTTCATTCGTGTGAGGGAACTTGTAATAAAACTTTACTTATCAACCGAAATTATAAGCGAAAATATCGCATTTTTTTAGCACTTAATATAATCCTACAATTAACAAATTGGTTTTAACTTTGAATTTAAGAAAAATAAAAACTATTACACACTTAGTAACATATCTATCGATGTATATTATTTCATGACAAATCACAAATAGGTGAGGATCTTTTATCGATCATGTGACCAACTAAGTTAAGAAAGAGCGTTCTTATCTCATATGAGAATTTATAAGTCTTTAATATTTCTCTTTAATGTAAGTGTATTGATACGTACGAGTTTGTGTATGTGAATATAACTGTGTATTGTTTTCAAACCATTGTCATGTTTAAGCTTTACGGTTCTAATTTTGACTTTCCACTTAGCATTATTTGAAGTCCTTCGCATGCATTAAACTATAGAAATATTACAAAAATTATATTTTCATTCAGTCTTAATTACAAAACCATACAATAAGATGAAGACAACACCGATAGTATAAAGATTACTTACAATAAAGTGCATATAAAAAATATATGTAAGAGTGATTTCAAAGTATAATCCATCAACCATATTCAACAACTCAATCAAAACACAAGTCTCTTTTAAAATGATAAACACAATTTATTCACACACACAGTAAAAGACAATTAAAAAAACTTTCATCCTTAAGTAAAACTCTTCAAAACTTTCAAGCGTATTTTTAACATCGATTGCATCAAATAAATCAGACACATGACATTTTAAACATGGACTATCAACATTCAAAGTAACGAAGTCACGAGTCAAGTTTTCCCAATTAACATTAAAAAGAACCCGTTCGAAAAAAGTGTCGAACTTTCGACCCCTTGTTAATGATTCACATTCATGCACTCTCATGTAAAAAATGAATCCATTTTTACAATCCACACATTCTTTTTTAGAAAGGTAGTTTATGTTGCATATGAGCTTATCAAATAGTCACTTACGTAGAGAATCAGCCAGTTTACGAACTTCTTGTGATGTATATGTGCTGATTTTATCACATCGACAATCACAGGGATATTTTTTCTCAATTTCCGAAAGGATGTACTCTTTTAGAGTATAAGTCATAAGTTTGTCTTTGACACTACGTGAGATACAAGGGGACGCGTAGCACAATTTGTCAATCTGGCTTTCCAAAAGTAGAACTCTATCAGGCATCAACTGGAACACTTCTCGTTTCAGTTTGAACAATCTTTGCACACTAACACAGATGTTACCATTCGCACTCGACTCTCCTTTTTTATAACAAAAACGAAATCACGGTCTTCGATTAATTTTTGATTTATATTTTTACGTAGGCTTGAAATAACTGATCTCCACACATCTGGTTCTAAGGAAATACCATCCATAGTTGGTCGAAAAATACCATCTTTCCCACACGTATATCTTCTAATATGCACGCGTGTACGTTTCCGAAAAGCATTCACCTAAAGTGAAAATACAATCACCCAAGTGTATCATATCATCAGGCTGTGGAGAAGCCTCAATGTTCATTTTCATGTTCGTTGCATCCCATCTGTTCATCTTCAGGCTTCAAAGTTTCAGAATGATTTTCACCAGCGTTAGTCATTCTTAACTCTCATAGGATTAGGAGTCACAATACTAAAACAACTTCCTGTGAACTTAAAAAATAAATCAAACTAGGTTTTAACACTAGCTGGTGAAGAAAAATCCTAAGTACATAGAATAAAATTTCACGATCTCTTTCAAAGCTCAGAATCACCCTGAAAATGATTCTCCAAACATCCACTATAAACCAATGAATATTCACTTTAACCAATGAGAAGTGTACATAAATCTCTTGCTACTGACGTCATAGAATATCACATGAACTTTTGAGCAGAATTGTGTTGTTTTACACAGTATTCAGATTTTTAGAAAATGCCAACACTTTGACTTCCAAATTCATCCTGACCTACTACGAGTAATTTTAAGATGGTAGCAGGTTTTCACATCACACCGAATGTCGATGACGGTTTCGCATCTCATGCAAATTGACATGATCAATTACACGTGATTGATCATGTCATGCGTGAGATGCGAAACCGTCATCGACATTCGGTGTGATGTGAAAACCTGCTACCATCTTAAAATTACTCGTAGTAGGTCAGGATGAATTTGGAAGTCAAAGTGTTGGCATTTTCTAAAAATCTGAATACTGTGTAAAACAACACAATTCTGCTCAAAAGTTCATGTGATATTCTATGACGTCAGTAGCAAGAGATTTATGTACACTTCTCATTGGTTAAAGTGAATATTCATTGGTTTATAGTGGATGTTTGGAGAATCATTTTCAGGGTGATTCTGAGCTTTGAAAGAGATCGTGAAATTTTATTCTATGTACTTAGGATTTTTCTTCACCAGCTAGTGTTAAAACCTAGTTTGATTTATTTTTTAAGTTCACAGGAAGTTGTTTTAGTATTGTGACTCCTAATCCTATGAGAGTTAAGAATGACTAACGCTGGTGAAAATCATTCTGAAACTTTGAAGCCTGAAGATGAACAGATGGGATGCAACGAACATGAAAATGAACATTGAGGCTTCTCCACAGCCTGATGATATGATACACTTGGGTGATTGTATTTTCACTTTAGGTGAATGCTTTTCGGAAACGTACACGCGTGCATATTAGAAGATATACGTGTGGGAAAGATGGTATTTTTCGACCAACTATGGATGGTATTTCCTTAGAACCAGATGTGTGGAGATCAGTTATTTCAAGCCTACGTAAAAATATAAATCAAAAATTAATCGAAGACCGTGATTTCGTTTTTGTTATAAAAAAGGAGAGTCGAGTGCGAATGGTAACATCTGTGTTAGTGTGCAAAGATTGTTCAAACTGAAACGAGAAGTGTTATAGTTGATGCCTGATAGAGTTCTACTTTTGGAAAGCCAGATTGACAAATTGTGCTACGCGTCCCCTTGTATCTCACGTAGTGTCAAAGACAAACTTATGACTTATACTCTAAAAGAGTACATCCTTTCGGAAATTGAGAAAAAATATCCCTGTGATTGTCGATGTGATAAAATCAGCACATATACATCACAAGAAGTTCGTAAACTGGCTGATTCTCTACGTAAGTGACTATTTGATAAGCTCATATGCAACATAAACTACCTTTCTAAAAAAGAATGTGTGGATTGTAAAAATGGATTCATTTTTTACATGAGAGTGCATGAATGTGAATCATTAACAAGGGGTCGAAAGTTCGACACTTTTTTCGAACGGGTTCTTTTTAATGTTAATTGGGAAAACTTGACTCGTGACTTCGTTACTTTGAATGTTGATAGTCCATGTTTAAAATGTCATGTGTCTGATTTATTTGATGCAATCGATGTTAAAAATACGCTTGAAAGTTTTGAAGAGTTTTACTTAAGGATGAAAGTTTTTTTAATTGTCTTTTACTGTGTGTGTGAATAAATTGTGTTTATCATTTTAAAAGAGACTTGTGTTTTGATTGAGTTGTTGAATATGGTTGATGGATTATACTTTGAAATCACTCTTACATATATTTTTTATATGCACTTTATTGTAAGTAATCTTTATACTATCGGTGTTGTCTTCATCTTATTGTATGGTTTTGTAATTAAGACTGAATGAAAATATAATTTTTGTAATATTTCTATAGTTTAATGCATGCGAAGGACTTCAAATAATGCTAAGTGGAAAGTCAAAATTAGAACCGTAAAGCTTAAACATGACAATGGTTTGAAAACAATACACAGTTATATTCACATACACAAACTCGTACGTATCAATACACTTACATTAAAGAGAAATATTAAAGACTTATAAATTCTCATATGAGATAAGAACGCTCTTTCTTAACTTAGTTGGTCACATGATCGATAAAAGATCCTCACCTATTTGTGATTTGTCATGAAATAATATACATCGATAGATATGTTACTAAGTGTGTAATAGTTTTTATTTTTCTTAAATTCAAAGTTAAAACCAATTTGTTAATTGTAGGATTATATTAAGTGCTAAAAAAATGCGATATTTTCGCTTATAATTTCGGTTGATAAGTAAAGTTTTATTACAAGTTCCCTCACACGAATGAACAATAACATGCTAGATGGATATTTGAAAGCTTGAGTGGATGATTTGTAAGTATCTTAAACATTATTATTATTATTTGTAATGCGTGTGTGTTAATTAATACTTAGAGTGCAAAGAGTAAATGGTTAAGTGCTATTGGTTATTAATACTAAGAGTAAAGTGATATTGAGTTTTAAATTTAATTAAATCATTTCGTTTGAAGATTCAGTTGAAAAAATTTTATTTTGTAAGTTTGAAAATTTTTGAAAAAAAAAAAAAAGATTGAAAGGAAAAAAAAAAACAATATGTTACAAAAATATTATTATTATTATTATTTTGATTTGAAAAAAATATTTTTGCGGAAAAATTTATTGTTGTAAGAATAAAAATTTATTTTTATATGATTGAAAAAAAAAAAAATTGATTTTTTTTTTTAATTAGTGGAAAAATATTACAAGTTTGAGAAATTATTTCTTAAAAAACATTTTATATGATTAAAGAAAACAAAAATTTTTGATTTCATTTTCTAAGTAGAAAAATATTACAAGTTTGAAAAAATACTGTTTTGAATCAAAAATCTGTTTTTGAAAGAAATATTCTTACAAGCTGGAAATTTTTTTTTATAAGTTTGAAATGAAAAAGAAATTAATTCGAAACTACGAATTAAAATCTAAAATTTTGTTTGGAAAACCAGACATCAGGCTATTGCCGATCTATGTGCTTGATATTTGAGAAACGTGAACTAATTTTAATTGGTCAGAAACAGTGACATCACTTGAAAGACGTAGGCCAGGTGGTGAATAATACTCGCACGTGGGGTTTGTTATCTGTTATCGGTAAAGGGGTAGATAACAATATTGATAAAGTCATTTTTCTCAATTCGTCTCGGTGAGTGTGGACGATCCGAAGTGCTGTAGCATTACGGTAGTTTTTTTCAACAGCCGAGTTGATTTGCGATATCACGGCATGCGTTCTGCAAATCGACGATGGGCAGCCAGCCGTATGCAGTGATTTCAAATAAAACATGCGTGTAATTGTAATTTTGTGAGATTGAGTTATAATTAACAATCCACTTATTACAATTTCATTCACTGTTTTTAAATAACTTCGCGATAGCTGGTACTTGAGGGATTTCACCCCAAAAAGGTTAGTCTTTTGTACTTAATTTTAGTCAGTATTTAGCTATAACTTAATTTGTCAAAATTTAGATTAAGTTTCTTAATTTAACGTATAGCTGTCCATTTGAATGTATCGTTCGAAAAGGATAAAGACTAAAATAAATGATATCGATTTTGTTAAAGAAATTAGTTGTTAAAGTAAAATATTATTGGGAAAATGAAATAGCCAAAGTGATTCTAATTCATGAAGGTTGAAAATTTTGTTTTATTCTAACAAGAGTGCTTGTATGAAAAAAAAAAATAATAATAATAAAGTAAAACACTATGCAATAAAATGACTAAGTTAAATACTAATCAAAAATAATTAATAGAGTTGATTAAATAAAATGTGATAAATTAAATGAAACTCTTGAAAAGCATATAAAGTGATGAAATGTAACTTGAGTGCGAAATTTTCTTACTGGAAAAAATTAAATAAGTTGATTTTTAAAATCCATGAAAATTTCTTAATGATAAGTGTTTATTAATGCTAAGAGTAAATTGATTCCAAGTTTTGAAATGAATTTCAGTAGAAGTTATTTTTCGGTAAGTCTATTTTTAAAATTTGCTGACATGAAGTTTTGATACTTGACTTATAATTTTAACATTTCTCGGGTTCTTCATTGATGTTTAACTTTTTTATGTGATGTGTTTTATTTTAGCGTAGGTAAAAATAATTAAATAAAAGTGAAATTTATAAATTGTAATGAAAATTCTGTTAATGAAATTAGTTGGTTGTAAAGTAATATTTTGGAAAAGCTGTAATGAATGATAAATAGTAAAACGCAGTAAGTAAAATAGTAAAGTATGGTAAAGTAAAATAAAATAGTCAGAGGGGATTTAATTCATGAAAGTTTAAAAATTTGTTTTATTCCATCAAGAGTGTTTGCATGAAAAATAAATAAAGGAAAATATGATTAACTTAAATATCGATGATAAAAAATAATTATTAGAGTTAATTAAATGAAATGCGATAAATTAAATGAAACTCATGAAAAGCATATGTAGTGATGAAATATAAGTTGAGTGGGAAATTTGGTTACAGTAAAAAATTATTTAAGAAGATAATTTTTAAAATTCATGAAAATATTTGATAGTGATAAGTGTTAATTAATACGAAGAGTAAATTGATTGTAGATTTTGGAAAATTAAATGGATAAATGTATAAAAATAATAACGTATGTGATAATGTAAAATATTAACAATGAAAAAAGAATCAAAGACGATTAAATGAATCTAAATCGTAAATGAGTTGCTATTTTAGTAAACTCAAACTAGAGGGAAAAGCATTTTAGTAGGAACATGTTAAAATCTCTTGTGCTAAGAAAAATAAATAACTTTTAAGCATAATTTTGTAACTGGAATAAATGTATGATAAAATGATTAAGTTAAGTATTAATGAAAAAGTAATTATTAGAGTTAATTAAATGGAATGTGATAAATTCAATGAAACTCTTGAAACATATATGCAGTGTTGGAATGTAACTTGAGTGCGCAATTTGCTTACTGGAAAAAATTAATTAAGTTGATTTTTTAAAATCTGAGAAAATTTGTTAATGATAAGTGTTAATTACTACTACGAGTAAATTGATTGCAAGTTTGACATGATTGCAAAAATTGAAGACATGATAACGTTTTGAAAAATTTGAAGGTTCGATTCCTGTCACTACTTGTGAAAAATTTCTAAGTTTAAAAATATCGGGAAAAAAAAAAAAACGATAAAGTAAAAACAAGCGAGAAAATGATCAAACTCTAAAATATACTAAAAAAAATCGAAATCACGAAAAAATAATCAAAGTCTGAAATGCTTGAAATTAGTTAAAGACTAAAAAGTTAAGAAAATAGTTAAAGACTGAAAATAATTGAAAAACGCTAAAATAGTGAAAAAAAAAAATCAAAGTGCTAAATGACAGGAAAAAACGTTAAAGTTCAAAATGTATGAAAGAATATTTAAGTTAATTATTTCTTAGAAAATTTAACAAATAAGAAAAAATATTTTGTTGTATGAAAAGTCAAAAAAAAAAAAAAAAAAAAAAAAAAAAAATTAGTTAAGAAAATTATTTCTTCGAAATTTTTACAAGTTAGAAAAATTATTTGTAAATTTGACAAAGAAAAAAGAAAATTTAACAAGTTAGAAAAAATAAAAAGGATAAAGTTTGAAATGCATGAAAAAGAAAATCAAAGTTTAAAATATATTTCAAGTCCACAAAGCATTGAAATAAATCTAAAATCTCGAATGGGTTGTATTTAAATAAATCTTTACTTAAGTGAAAACTTTGTTATTATGAAAAATAATAATAATAATGATGATAGTTTCAATTATGAGCTGAAATTCAGTTAATGATATGCCATGATTAGTACTAAAGAGTAAATTAACTGATGGTTTTAAAATTAATTTAATTGTAATATTCGTTGTCATGGTACAGATTCACATTAAGACTGAAAGAGTAATGAAAAATATAGCATAGTGGTTAGCATACGTTTTTGCTAACTCAAAGTTTGGGTGTTCGATTCCCAACTTCAACACTCTGTAAAAATAAAAATAATTAAATTCGCAGAAATATTCAAAGTCCGGAAATAAAAAATCAACCTCTCAATAGATGGCGCCACCGACGTTAAACATAGCATAAGTTAAAACATAGCAACAAGTGTTGCCAACCGAAAACTAAAAACTCTGGTTGTCATGACAACAAGTGTTGCCATTCCAAAAACCGAAACTCAAACAAGTGTTGCCATCCAAAAAGTAAAAACTTTGTGGATACCATGACAACAAGTTCAAAATATTCTAAGTCCGAAAACGCGGGAAAAATATCTAAAACGCGGGAAAAACCCTCGTCACCTTCTACGGGTTCTCGCGGCGGCCCCGGTCGTGGGGAGGGTCAACCCCAAGGTCAGGAGGGGGTGGGGAGGAAGTGGAGGAGGCGGTGGGAGGAAGAGTGGGAGGGGGAGGCGGATTGCAGATGCATACTACCGCCACCGCCTCCTGTTGCAGAACTCTCATTATTCCCCTACTAGCAAGAAACTCAAAGTACTCTAACTGTCGATAAACTCTCTGAAACTAGTTTCTATTCAAGTTCTAATAATTATGACGCCTTGCTTTCAGTATGAAAACTTTTTTTTTCGGAGTCGAGGAAAACTGCCTATTTCCAAAGAGCTATAGCAAGCTTGTTATTTGTGCTACAAAAAAGTTGTAAATACAAAAGTTGTAGGAAATTTTATGTTCTTTAAACTTTATATTTAAAACTTTTTTCTAAGTTGAACCATTTCGGAGATATTTTGGAAAAAACAAAGAAAGTCATAAATTTTTGTGGTTTTTCGGCCCCCAAAAGTTCTCCCGGGGTCTTTCGTGTTGGATAACTTGGTTTTTCCATGTCGGCACCAATATGCACAAATTTAAAAAATAAAATCTTTGACCCCATTTTTTGCAAGGTAAAATGTATCTATTGACTGGACTATATTCCCTGTCTCTGTCTTTTACTAAAGCGTACTTGTTTCTGACTTCTTTTCCTTTCCCCCCCTTTTTTTTTCGAAATGTACATCAACAGTGCAAAAGTACATGCTTCATTAAAAAGAAAAATAAAGAATAATGCGCATACATCTATGTAATTTCCGAATAAAATAGTAAATGATATACTCTGCCCTGGGCAGGTAAACAGAAATATTTCTAATTTTTTTGTTTTTCAATTTTGTTTGCATTTTCGTCATCTATTTCACTTTAACTTTACTAAACCAAGACTTGACTCGATTTTACTCTATATACGGAGTAAATCGATACGATTTTTAGAGTTAAAAGTTACCACAAAATCTAACAGATGTCACTGGACTCGAACCGGAGTTGTTTGATTTCATATCTTTTTTTGGAAATGAAAGAGCCTAATAAGATTGTACAAACTTGCTTATTTTGAAGCACGAAAAGAAAGGTAAAATTCTGACATTTATTCGCATTGTGGAGAGTCAAAATCAAAAGTCTCAAAAACTCATCAATGTAAATATTGCGATTGTTTCCCCCCTGGAACAATAAAAACAAATATATGTATATATTTGATGGAGAATATGCAAGCATTCCTATACTTTTATGCCAAAAATTCGAAACCTTTGCTTACATTTACCACTTTTACCCTTTACAGTGCTGCGAACTTATTCTGCTGAAAAACCCCATAGAAAGCTGATATTATAACTTGGGTTGTGGAGTTGGAAGGAAAATTACCGACTCCAGGAATTTAAGATCCTTCGACTAGAATACCTTTAACCAAAATGAATCTGATTCCGACTTCACAGCAAGAGTAGATTGTGGACCCACGATTTCGACTCTACGACTCCGACTTCGCAGCCCTGATTATAATAATGTTAACGGACTGCACTGTCAGACCCACTACAGATTCTTTGGAAATAAAATATACTATAAATGAGAAGTGGAGCAAAGTTTACTCGCATAGTTCCAAATAAATCTAAATGACTGTAGTTTTCTTTCGTGCAAATAAATCATGTAAATTTAGAAGAGACGGAAAAGGAACTAAATATTTCATGAAAACAAGGCCAGACGGTTTTCAAGAGAAGAGATGAAAAAATAAATAAACAAAGCTAAGGGAAAATTAAAAAGCTACTTCTATCTGTTTCTTTTTTTCCCTTTCAAATACCTTAATATTTGAAAAGTGAACCTGATATATTTGGATTTAAGCTACTAGAAAATTCAATTACTTACTAGTTAAAGATTTTCTTCTGTTTATTTTGCATTTTGCTTTTCCAATATTTTGAATAAACTAAATTCTTTTAGAGGAAAGCAGAAGTATTAAATTTTATGCAAAGTCTTCCGTAACAAGAAACTACCGTTAAAATGAAATTAAAAAAATAAGATATTTTACCCATTTAATGTCTTGCTAAAACATTAACAAAAATATTTTCATCTGAGTTTCGAATAAATTCAAAATATATTGACTTTATTTTCTCTCTCAATATTTACGGTGTATGTAATTAAATTAAGATTACATTTCTTTCCTTTTATTAAAGTATACTGTTATTTTAACAGCAAATGTAGGTATAGTACAATATGCTACACATTTTTAAAGAATATGTCGTCACTTCAAAGCAGCAATAAAATATCGTACTGTTATTCCTGGAATTAAATATGTTACTGTTGCTGTGAGGCGATGACATGTTATTCTGATGGTTTTACATATTTAACTATTTAGGGGAGGGTGGGGCCCTGTGAGACGAAAAATATAAATTCAAGAAATTTGGAAACTTTTACTCTATAAGAAAGAACTGTTATCAACAGTTTATTTTTTATTCGGAACGGATGCTACATCTGCTACAGATGGTCAAATAAACAATCAAAATGGTTTGCCTTTTGTGCAAAAAACTAATGTACAAGTCTCTCAAGATCTAGCTCTTTAAATTCGAAAGGTAGATTTTCGCACATGTCAATGTGGTCTAATAAAATATCTGATCCCTCATTTAGCTTTTTCTACCTCATCACTTGTGTCAAATAAATCTATATTGTTTCTATATTTTTGACATTTTTTTTTTCAATTTTTCTAATTTTTGAGTTTTTTCTTCTAAAATTTGTTTAACTTGAAATGATACTTTTGGGTCATTCCATAGTGACTAACGTAACATTCGCAGATGATTTTCAAACTCTTTTTACTTACACCGGGAGAAAAAATAAATGTGTTTTGGTTTAATATGCAGATTTAAAATGTACAAGGTGACTATTTTTCATTTCTACCAAGAATTTGAAGCAAAATAAGCGCTGGCAGGTGTTTTTTCACCAAAAAAGGCATCGTGACTAACGTAACATTTTTGCAAACCCTGAGAAACAATGCTTATGTAACGAGACAAATTTTTCTGAAACTTACGCAGGCATTTAAAATTGGCCGATATATTTGTAAGAGGTAAACAATCTATTTTTAAAAATGTACTACATATTTGTTACAGATGAATCTTTTTTGGCCCTTAATGGTACTTTTACGAAAAACTGTGTGTGACTAACGTAACGTGACTAACGTAACCATCAAATTAAAAGCAATGAATGCATATAAAAAACTTTTATAGTTAATTTCTTGCTCTTATATTACTTTTACACTTTTTAGATACCTTCTTTGTGTTGCATTTATGGTTCTTTCTTTACTTTTTTTCTATATTAGTGTAAGAAATTAAATGGAAGGGTTCAGTTCAATTAACTCAATTTGAATGTGAGAAAAAAAATAAACAAATAAAAAAAAACTGCTTTTACAAACTGAATAACATCATTCCTGGGCTAATTAAATCCTAAATATCTCTCTTTTAAAAAATTAACTTAATGCAAGTTGATAGTTTCACCGAATTCTAGTATGCTGCTGATATACTAGTATTATCTTAATTCTTAAGCTTGGATTCTTGTGTTGAATGCACATTTAGCAGATTATTCATTTTGCTTTACTCACCTTTTTCTTTTTTAATAATTCTTTAAATTGGAAGTATCTTTATAAAGACATTTAAAAAAGTATTTTTTCTAAGTAAACAGAAGGTCTACAATGTAATATTACTGGTATTTTTCACCCCTTATATTTTTAATCAATATAGAATGCCTGCATATTCAAAATTGTTCATTTAAATGTACAATAAATTAAATAAGTTTTAAATATTAGCAGTCATTTTTTAAATGTTACGTTAGTCACATGCAAACTGTTACGTTAGTCACAGCTCAAATGTTACGTTAGTCACACTAATTATTTTATATCTACTGATACTAAAATAAATATTTTGCACTTTTTATGTAGATATGACACAGATGTAAGAAAATGAAATGTGCTGTTTGGTTCAATCATCTGGTTTAGTTTTTAAGCAGAAAATAGTACATTTTCGTGACTAACGCAACGTAAATGTTTTCAGTGAAATAACCAAACTAATTAAAATACTTATCTTATAATGTATGCAAAAAGAACAGTCAATTTTATTGGGCCAACATCTAATCATTTAGAATAAACATAGTTCTTTTAAAAATTTGCAAAAAATTTTACATTACACAAGAAAACGTAGACGCATGTTTTTCGCACATGCTAAACCTTTTCTACAATCTCGCACGTTTAGAGATAGAAGAAAAACACCGAATTAAATTTTTGCAAACTGTTACTGGATTTATGTACTAGAAAGTATGCTGAATGAAATGATAGGTCACAATAATGGCTTTGTGGAAAAAAAATTTCTTAGGTTGAGGTTGACATTTCTATGGAATGACCCTTTTGCCCTTTTTTATGTCCTTTCTTCATTACTCAACCTTTTCTTTCCTCGGATTTTTAACATCCTCTAAAACTCTTAAGAACCTAAGAAAACACTCATCGCTACATTAGAGCAAGAGGGTTCTTTTGTATCAGTTTTATCCACAATTTACAGATTATTATAATCTGTTTTATCTGAAATACCACTAGGAGTTAATGGGTTAGTTACAGATGAATTTCTTAAGGAATCGTCCGAAATTGTCCCTATTTTTGCCTCACATGGCTTAATTAGCATTTTTGATGAGGTAAAAACACTGGTAATGTAAATAAACAGCAAGTTGAAAACTCTTAAATCATAAAATAAATTTAGAAAAAAAAAACATCCCTTTCGAATAAAAATTCAGGATGGGGCACAGTGGGATTGTCTCATCCTGCCCTAACTACAACTGTCTCACCGTACCTCACTCCGCCGTTTTCTTCTACTTCAACATTTTAAGTAGTTCGTTTAAAGTCTATCTTGAAAGTTTTAAATGATAATTAGCTACATAAGTAGAACAATGAAAGTGATTGAATGGCTATTTTTTATTCATAAAAAATGTTATAAATCGATGCATGCGAGAGTGAAAAAAAAGAAAAAAAAACATGTTTGCCTGAAATCAGAAAAATAACGATCATTTGATTGAAAACAGAAACAACAACTTCATATCCCATAATCCACCCGGTCAATTTTCTGCAGATTCATGGATACTTAGCATCATTTACCGATTATAATTAAAAAATCCAATAAATAACTTTCTCTAACTGTACCTCACGCCTCGATGTGCCCCACTCTCCCCTGTAATTTACGGTCAAATGTCTACAAACATGGCGGCATTTCGAAATTTATAGATAGCAATCGAATTTACTAAAATATTGGCGCATTTTCTCTCAAAGGTATAAATAGACCCGCTCTAAAGTTAGTTCTGTCAGTTAAGTGGTGAGTTGACCGTCAGGTGTTAATTAGAAAGCTTGGGAAGAATCATATTTTCATTTGGTACTTTAAAGTTTTAATTTTAGTTCTGTTACATTTCGGATTTTTTTTTTACTCAATTGGCCAAAAATATTTTACGTTTAAAAAACCTACAAACACTTTGCAAGACAACAAGAAAATTGCCCCCCCCCCTCCGTGGGTAATGCATATTTTAAAATCATTATGAACAGATATTAAGAACATTATTCAGGATTTTGATTTTGACAAATTTGTCAATTTGCTCGGTTTCCTTTTATCTCTGAAATATGTGTATGCAAATTTGAACCTCATCACGGTAATTTTGATGAGTTGCAATTTACCTCTCAATATGAAAATTTGTCATTAATATTTATCATGAAAGGTAAATGTCACCAATCTTCCAATTCTCTTCTTTTGAAGCTTCATCAATCATAAGTTTAACGCTATTCTAACATATTTATGTTAATAATTCTCAAATGCTCATCTCGGTACCAGAACAATTTGTGAAAGGCTGTAAACACTCCATATATTTAATAGTGCGGTTTTTTGAATGAAATGTCGGAAAATACAAAAGTATTACATATTTTTTTTCTCTACTTTTTTCTTTACTGCATCGTGCATTTTTTCAAATGTACCTATTGAAACAAACCTTATACTTCGAAAATTCAAACGGAAGCTTTAGGGAGAAATAAAGTGGCAGCTTTTGAATTGAAAGGCATTTCGCTTGATCCATTAGTTTTTAAACCATCACAATGGGCTGGCAAACGAAACTGCGGGTTTATTTCGCTCAATCCATTTCACAGCAACGTGACAGGTCTATTAAGACGAAAAGTTAAGTTGTTCTTTTTTTACTGAAAAATAAATAATTCTCCTTTTAAAATGTAAATTCGTGAAAAATTCACGCAATTTCTAAAAATTTATTTTATAATCACACGTCAAGGTATGATGGGTCAAATTGCCTTTTTACTTTCTTCTATATCTAATATATAGAAGAAAGTATTGGATTCGTGCAAATTTTCGAATTTCGAATTCTGACGGGTTCGAACGTTTTGAGGTGTGCTGAGTCCATTTCGACTATTTTTGGAAAATGTGTGTCTGTCTGTGTGTATGTGTATGTGTGTGTCTGTATGTGTGTGTGTATGTGTGTGTGTATGTGTGTGTGTGTATGTGTGTGTGTATGTGTGTGTGTATGTGTGTGTATGTGTGTGTGTGTGTGTATGTGTGTCACGTCTGTGTGTGACCAGTTTTTTGCGGCCGCTCTACAGCAAAAACTACCGCATGAAATCGAACGAAATTCGGTACACATATGTGCCTCTATGTGAACTTGTGCCCATTGGTTTTTGGCGCGAATTCCTGCTAGGGGGGTGGAGCAATGGGATGTTTTTTGAGTTACGCGTGCTTGCTATTCCTCAGGATGTAACTGGCGGAATCAAACAAAATTTGGTCCATATGTTGCCATCAACAGGAACAGGTGCTGATTCAATTTTGGTGTCAATAACTCAAACGGGGGTTAAGCTATAGAACGTTTTTTGTCGTCAATTGTGACTGCTGTGTCTCAAGAAATAATGAACGGAATGAAAGAAAAATTTATCGGCAAGTAGCCCTTAGCGGGTATAAGAGCCAATTTTTTTTTGGTGTCAACAGCTAGAAAGGGAGTAGCGCAATCGCCCGTTCTTTTTTTCCATTGTGAGTGCCCTATCTCAAGAAGTAATACCAAAGGATATGTGTGAAATATCCTTGGTAATACTACGTTCTGGTTGAAATTTGGAATATATGTTAATCCATATGTAAACAGGCTTTGGTTCAATTTTGACGCCAATCGCTCCAAGAGGTGTTGATTTTTTTTTGCGAATAAAAATAATTTTATTAATGCAACAATAAGAAAGATAAATCGTAATAGATTGTCGTCTGCGCATTTCTCGTGATTTTAATTGTATGGAAATGATCGGAAATATTATCTCAATGATTTAAAATTTTTAACTGTTGCCATCTTATGTTTGTTAACAAATAAAATATTTGTAATTAATTCAAGCAAGGCTTTTAAAATAACTTTCAGTTTTCGCTCTTTGCTTTGCTTTTGCAATAATTCAGACATTGGGATGGTCAATTAAAAAGTCAGTAATCCAACGTTATTAAGCACAAAACTTGCAAATGATTGCAGACACGTGTTTCGGTGTTACAAGGAACACCTTTTTCAATGCAAAGAAGTGTGAGCTTTTGGATGAAAAGTCATCCGAGAAAAGCAGTCTAGTTTTTGCATGTGTAATTTTGTTTTTGTTGGGAATATTGCATATTGTCAAGCATGGGGAGGGATCAGAAAAAAAAGAGAAAAATATAGAAGAAAGTTTCGTGATGGCCACAACATACTAGTTTTCATTGGAAAGATTTCCCTTTAAGATTGACTTGGTGAAATATATATGTATATGCGAGAAATATGTTTCGCATTCATTGAAAATATACAGACAAAATCAATAAGTAAGTTTACGTTTTACGACAGGAAATGTTTTTTTACATTATACATGTTAGGGTGGAGTGAAAAAAATAAATGTTTGAATTTCGAAACGCCTGGGGTTACAAAAGTTGCCTTTTAGCATCCGTAGGTTACCCGTAAAATCTGAGCCTCCTAGGATGGCTCTTTAGGTTCTTTGAACCTAGGTTCTTTGGAACCTAGAATGTCTTTAGGTTCGAAAATCGTCCCAAGAAAGTTCATAAGCGCAAAAAAACGACCTTTTTTGAACATTTTTTACGAAAAATAAAATGTATAATTTTGAAATTGTTCGGAGGTGTAAATGTTAACTCTAGGTAACACTAATACCTCCTAGAAGTTTTAGTTCAATTAGAGTAATTTATTTAAAATTTCCAAATGCCACAAATTAAAACAAAAATCGATGTTTTTCTTCCATTTTCGCACGATTTTGCAATACCAAAATAGGTTTAGTGCACACAATATAAATATTTTAAACCCAGAATCTAAACTCATCTATCAGTTACATACTTAATTTCTTATTTAGATAACATTAAACATTACATTTAAGAACATTTGCTATGTGGATGCCTCAATTGCCAAATCAATTAACTCTACCTTGAAAAAAAATTCTAATTTCCTCTTTAATAGTGCTTTATCAATGCTTAGCATGTGAATTTATATTAAAGTTTTGGTTCAGTACATTTCTGATCATGTGATGGCAAATAATATAACACGAGGGCCTATTATCTTCTTCATAACTTTTCTCGACTTTTGTTTTATAGAGTTAGTCGATTTGGCAAGTGAGGCATCCATGTATCACTATAGTAGTTTGTGTTACAATAGTGATCCAATGAAGAAACACCCAACAAGAACAAATATATATATTTTTTTACCAGTAATACTTTTTCGATTATAAAATTCTGTAAATCCATTTTACCGAATTTTTCTTTACGCGAGTCGAATTAACTCGACTGAACTTGCAAACAGGGCCACCTTTTTTTTAAGGTGGAGCGAAAAAAAAAAAATTTCTGAGTTTTGAAATGTACAAGTGATTTTCTTCCCAAGTAAAAAAGCACCATATTACAACTCCTATTAGAATTGAGGTGCGACATCGATAGCATGTTTCAGAACATCGATGTTAGAAATTAAAACATCAATGGTATTGATACATCGACCAAAAAACATCGATGTTTTAAAACATCGATCTTTTTATCAATGTATAACATACATTTTTGAATATACTACACTAATTTAAGCAATACAAAAGAATACGTATCCGACGAATATATTGAAAATACTGAACCTCAAATCATGAATATAATTTAATAAGAAAAATTTCGCCACATCTTGGTATTATAGTAGGACAAAAATTGATAATAAGACAAGCTATGATTAATACAAACTAGTTATAGTAATAATGAAATATTTTCAAACGGAATGAAACTAAAAGTTAAATTACATCAAAAAAGAATCTAAGTAGTAAGAAAAATGTATCATAGCACTTACCGTCAATTTAATGATGAGAAAAAGTTTTGCTAATTATTTTAAAAATACAAAATTAATTCTAACAATTATTTTTAAGAGCACGAAATATGTGTTGTACTGTTAGTTAATAATTAAACACAAATTGTAAGTAATAGAAGGAAGACTTGTTGGGGGAAGTCCATAAGTAACCTCGAATATTGGTGTTGACAGTTTGGAGAAATAGAAGTTTGTTTACTTTGTCCCCCTGAAGTTCATTTCTCTTTTCGCAAACTATCCCACCAGTCAGAGAAACATCTTGCTCCGATGGAACAGAAGTTGCCATCACTATCAAATACTTTAAAGCAACTTTTGCCAGCTCTGATTTTTTGAAGGCATAATATTCATCGAAGTAACGTATAGGATTTCCCTTTAGTTTAAGAACTGGAGCATTGAAATAGACTACGTTCTGACACCAGATTACCAGTGTCAGGTTCTTCCAATAGGCTTGACCTTTTCCTCACTCTTCAGTTAATCTTTTACTATCTTGTAGTGATCTTCCCAAAAATCATCCTCTGCGCAGAAAAATTAATCTTATAAAATGGGTGCAAAAAAAATGATTTTTTTTAGCAACTCCATAAGTAAACTTAATTACCTAGCGAGAAAACTGGAGCAAATTTTATGATAATTTTCAATTAAAATGTAAAAACATCAACATCGAAACCAAAACATCGATGGTTCAAAAAACATCGAAAGAGAAACATCGATGTTAAAAACATCGATGTTTTAACAAAAACATCGATGTCGCACCCCTAGTGTAGAATATCATTATACTTGGAAAAAAGAACCCGGTTAAAAATACACAGGACATGAAACAGGTCCGCGCAGAGGTGCTGAAATGATACAGTACAACATTATTAATTTCTTAACATCTAATGAGCAGTCACTGGACAGCTTGATTGTTTTTGGTTGCAACGGTTCCAACACCAATACTGGTGTGACAGGAGGTGTCATTCGTAGTCATTTTTCACATTAATCCATATCTTGTCTCATGCCAAATATCAAGCTCCCTACTCACTAACCAGTTTAATAACCCTTTCTACCGCCATAGTGTAAAAGAGGAACACTAAATGAATTGTGGGTAAAGCTTCAACTATTTTGTATAATTATATATTATTAACCTTGATAGAACTCGGTCAGAAGAAATCGAACTTTTAAAACTGTCTTAAAATGCGAACAAAAGTATATTTTATGGATATTGTCGATGTAATACAGAAACGAAAGTGCAAAATTGATCTCGCTCTCCAAAAACCAACACCTTACAGTCATTAGCATTCCTTAACACGTGCTAACGGAGTACTAGGGCTGCCTATTTTTCAAACTAAACTACTAAGCTCGTAAATTATATCTTTAAAAATTATGCTTACATGATTCGATAAAATTAAAATTTAAAGAAGAGAACAAACTTCCGTGGACCTGTAGTTATTTAGAGTAGCAAAATTTACTAGTCAGGTGTCTGATGATCTTTTAAACATCGTGGATCCGGTGATTCGAAGAAATGCTTACTTTGCCATTTTTGAGAAATTGTTATGGGTAATGGCAGTAGACTGGAGGCGAAATACAAAGGAATATCCTTGCACTACGGTGTACAGTACAACTCAAAAGATTATATATCAGGAAACGCTTCTACAGCTATAATAGAGTTTCTTCAACCAATATTAAGATTTGAAGCTTTGAACTATAACAGTTAAAGTGCTAATTGGTTGACCAACGTGTTTTCTTACCTCCACTTCAGAGATGCAGTGAAAAACAAGGATATTTTTTCATTTCTAGGAATTATACATTTGCTTAAGTATGCATTCTTAAAATTCCCATATCAAACTCGGATAGTTGAAAGGATTGTGGAACTGTTCATTGAATTTTCAAGGTATTAAGACTCAAGAGATGGATCTTTATGGAAAACTTTATGTTCGCCAAAATTGAGTCTATGTCCAACTTCAAGCCTTAATCGAAACGTAGAAACTTGTTTAAAATTATATAGTTATTATGAGTGTAAGTTACTTTACAAATTTATTAGTCCTGTAAATAACTACTTTTCTTAGGAATTGCAGGGTGGAACACAAAGTGCAACCACCTACTTAAGGTAGGTTGTGGATTGTTAATGCAATTAAATTTACTTACATTTCCAGCAAAGAGCTGTATAGTGTACATTTATTGTTAAAAAAATTATAACTGGGATCAAAGACAAGAAATACTGCAATGAGCAAAATAAAGCTAAAAACATCGATTTTTGGTTGATTTCACTTAACTTTGCGGCTAATACTCGAACTAAAAACTGTAAAGGAATGTAAATATTTTCTAAGATGTATGAACAGAGTATTAAAAGGAAGCATGTAAAGGTTTTTCAACAAAAATTTTGAACATTTGATTTTTTTTTTTAATATTTGAAAATTGCTTATTTTTTACCTTTTTTTCAAACTTGGCTGCCAATGCGCGGTCTGAAGACATAAATATTATTTTTTTTTAAATTATTTTTCCCATATTTAGGATGGCAATACATAACTTTTTTTTTGCTATTAGAAATTGCTTCTTGAAAATACCATTTTTTTTTTGGCCCACCCTAGTGTGCACCTCGAAGCGTTCGGAAATTCGATTTTGTTCTTTTTCTATTCCAATTTTAAGAACATTTTACCGGGAAAATTATCATAACGTGGAGGAGTAAATTACCAAATTATCATAACGTAGAACCGTAACATGGGCGAGCCATTTAACATAGCGAATTGGCGAGAAGTTCATCACCCATTATTTGTAAATATACAGGCGAACTTAATGACCTTTAATTTTCTACTACGGGCAAAGCCGTGCGGGTTCCGCTAGTTTAAAATACAAAGCGTGAAAATGCGATTGACTAAAATAATGTCTGACCACTGTTTATATGAAAAGGCTAATATCCGGTTTACAGGCGGAAATGGACGCGTATATTACCTTTCAGGGATAATATTTTCTGATACAGAAATTCACGTTTGCCTCTTAATTATTTTGACTCAGTTTCTTAAAAAAAAAAAATATTTACTGCAATAAATTTTAATCAAAACTATATTCGACTCAAAGTTCAATTGATTTATTTTGTTTGCAATATAATTTTGAGCTTACGATTTTGCTTTTAAGTCTCCTAACGAAGTGAAAACATTTTATCTACTTTTTGTTGTTTCCATAGAAATTCATTTTGTTTCCGCTCATTTTCATCTCAATGAAGGCAATAAATAAATAAGGTCATAGTGAAAATTAAATTCTCATCGCTATTTTTCCTTCTCCCCTGCTAGAATCATTCAGATGGGATCGTCTCAACTTGGCCGAGTGCCAAGTTACATAAAATCGGTGATCAAACAGAATTGAGGCACATTTTTGATTTTCATAGCGTGAAATACTCTTGTGAATTCGCTAAGGGTATTTCTGAAGCCGAGCCCAAGTAGACATTGATACCTGATTTGAAAAAAAAAATCGTTTAAAGAGCCCCTCAATAGTGAAAGTTCAACTTCGCTCAGAGAGCACAAGACGTTTCAGTGTTTTCGATCCAGACCAGAAGCAAAACAAACTTTGACCCAGTACCCCCAAAATAACTTGGGTAATAATAATGGCTTGGAGGTCTATGTCCACAACTGATGCACCAATCATCATAAGCATACATGCAGGTATCCAACCCGCAACCTTTCAACCGTGAGATCGTCACTTACACGATTGGACTATCTCGGCCCACTGTATCACATACATTATATTTTTACTGGAAACAGGTAACCTGGGTTTTAGCTTTGTGACATCACCACATCTTGCATTACATGCTGTTTTTAGATGTTTCACAAGAAAATATTGTTTTCTGGTTTCAGCCTGTTATTTCGATCACAACTAAACTAAAATATAAATTTATAAGTTCCTAAATGATGAGTAAAATCTATGTTACAGAAGTATCTAATACTTAACTATAACTCTTGTACTCTATTCATTACGTAGTAGTAAACGACCTTTGCACAAAGCATTCTATGTTATGAAGCTATAAATCATATCGTATTGCAGTGATGTGTTATTACGGTGTTTTCCAAGCATGACTAATGAATAATGAGATAGAGCCGGACTGAATAATTGCTTATGAAATAGAAAGCTATACATTCACAGATAATATATTTCCGATACCTATTCGCATCGCGTCGAGCGCAATATAATATTGATAAGTTATCATTGCTGCCTTTGTGAGATTTAGCTTAATTTCAGTTACGAAACGACGGCACTTATTGCAATCAATTAGCCGAGGAATTATAAATGTCAAATTGTTGTTATAGGAAGGATAGGAATGCGTATTTGAATCTGTTGCTTAAAATATTATTGCCACACATAAAATGAAAATTTCTGCTTGCGTATCAAAATAACACCTATTAAGAAAGAGATGCAGTTTTTTTTGAATATATGTAAATAAATAGTAATAAAAACCCCGAACCGTAGAATAAGTAGCAACACGTCCACCACCTTTCGGCTAAACGATATCTTCCTATGTCTACTATGGTGAGGTAGCGCATGTTTTGTTTCTAGATTGTGGTTTTTGTTATTAAATCAATATTAATCCACAATCAAGAAGCAAATTACGCTACTTCATTATAGCAGACATAGGAAGAAAGCGGCATTTTGCCCCAATATGGCGGACGTGTCGCTACTTAATCGATGATCAAGGGCTTCAATGGTGATAAGACTTAATAAAACAGAAGTTGAAAACTTCGGCAATGCATAATGATGTATTTTCACTGACGTGGCTTCTGCAGCTACTTAAAATTTTTTTTTTTATAACTACATGAAAGACAATGGGTGGATGCATTAATTGTCCCTAGTCTTTTTTAAGAAGTATAAAATATGTTGCGCAGATTTTTTTCTCTTACGAATGAGTGTGTTTCCTGCAGTCAAAAGTTTTACTTTTAGTCACTGAAATTGATAGAAAAGCAAAAAAAAAAAAAAAAAAAAGAAAAACTTTCATTTTTTAATTAAATTTGTTTTAATGTCCGATTTTGGAAATAGGCGTGGTCTTTATGACGTCGCAAATGATTTACTTATTCGTGCTACTCCATTGACACGCTGAATCTTTAGGCATTGTTAAAAAAAAAGTTTGCCTTCAAACTGTAATATTAATAGCACTAGGGGGCACTGCCCCCTGCTCGCTAGCGCTCACCAACAATCGAAGATTGCTTCGCAATCTTTTTTGACTCGCAAAGATTTAAACCGTCAATTAGAAAGAAACAGATTAAAAACGCATTATGAGCTACCTTTGGAACAAAAAGCACCCCTTCCCCGGGTTTCAAAGTAACTTGTACCAACTTTCAGAGCCGTAAGGGCTAAGGGGCTCCTGAGCATTGCAAAACTGCAGTTTTGTATGTTAGAAAAGTCGCTTTCATATTCGTGGTCTTTAGCTTGGGGCTTGAATTGAGTTGAGCCTAAGATTTTCCGTTAAAAACGAAACCCTTAAAGTTTGTGAATAAGAAAGAAGAAACAAGGGAATCGAAAAGACGTAACTACGGCAACGCCAAATAAAACATTAATAATTTTTTATTGAGATGAGATTATTCTAACTTGTTTTTTAACGGCTTGTGAATTTTTTTTTCCTTTGGAGATGGAAGCTTAGTTTTTCGAGCATAAGTCGAGATAGATCTTTAGAAAAAAAACCGCTCTTCCCAGTGGTGTAAAAAAGAAAACTGTGGGACAATTCCTTCGCTTTTTACTGATACATTTAATGAAGAAAGTAGTGCCTAAATTTTAGTTAAGTCTAAAAAAGTTCGAGCTAGAAACGCAAATAACTCCCGCCGTATTTAAGTTAGAGCATTGAAACAAACTGCGTAGAACTCCGAAGTTTCTACCCTTTCAAACGATATATAATATTAATACGTGCAAGTAATTTTTCACCCCTTTAATACGTAATTATAAGCAATTTAAGCGAAATTCGAGTTTGAAAAATTAGTTTAAAAAATTCTAATTCGAGTTTTAAAAAACAAAATCCCAGGTGCAAACCACCGGTGCTCGATGTGATTTTGTACAAAATTTCAAGGCTGTAGGTGCTATGGGGTCTCCGGAACGCAGACTCGTCACAGACTTAACTCCAGAATTTCTTTGAAACCTTACTTTTATTTACTACTAGTGACATCCGCACGGCTTTGCCCGTTGTAGAAAATTAAAAGGTCATTTGATTCGCCTATATATTTACAAGTAATGGATGATGAATTTCTCACCAATTTGCTATGTTGATTTGCTCGCCCATGTTACGGCTCCAAGTTATGTAATTTCGTAATTTACTCTTTCACGTTGTGATAATATGCTCGGTAAAATGTTCTTAAAATTAGAATTTAAAAACTACAAAATCGAATTTTCAAAATACAGCTTCAAGGTGCGCACCCCCATGCTGCAAACTAACTTTGTACCAAATTTCATGAAAATCGGCCGAACGGTTTAGGCGCTATGAGCGTCACAGAGATCCAGACATGCGTGCATCCGGATAGAGAGACTTTCAGCTTTATTATTAGTAAAAATAAAGAGATAATGAGAATTTTGAATGACGGATTTTCTGAAGCAAACATGAAATTCATTAGTATCATTGCACTATAACCTTTTTTTCTTTTTCTAATGCCAATAATTATCTTTATCCAATGCCAAAATATTGTGTTCTGCGCAAAGGGCAGCAATGAATGACATTTCATCACTTGTGATGTCATGATCAGAAGCGTAAAAAATGAAATTGAATCTGCGCGCCGATTAAAAGAATTTTTTTTAAAAAGCATTATACTTTGTCGAATTACAGTTGAGTCCGCTTATTAGAACAACGGTTAAAAGAAGATCCCGCCTAATGTAATACATTTTCAATGTACCAAACCAACGTAATGTGTTATTTTGATTCCGGTTAATGGAACATCCCGCTTAGTGGAATATTTTTTTGTGGCAAAACCGCTATTCTATTAAGCGGGTTCGAATGTATTTAAAAAAAAAAAAAAAACTGTTAAATCTTATGTTTTAAGCATGCTCTTTCAGAAAAAATACTTTTAAAATTTTGGAAACAACCCAGTTGGGAGCCTAAAACAGTATAATACCCAACATACTAGAACTCTCGGTCACGAAAACTGAGATGGGCACAGTTACTGTCCAACCACGGATTGCATGGAATTTTCAAACGTCCAGGTAAGACGAATCTATGTGAATAAGGGAGAAAAGTAAAAATTTGATGCGGGTATTCCGTTCATTTGAATGAGACTCTACTTCTGCAAAAGCTGACATCGCTAAAAAATAATAGGTTCGTCCATTTCCGACTGTAAAACGGATGTTTATCTTTCCATACAATCCGTGGTCAGATAGTAAAGGCCTGAATCGTAGAATGAGTAGCCACACGTCCGCCATCTTGGGGCTAAACGATGGTTTCTTCCTATATCTACTACGGGGAAGTGGCATGTTTTGTTTCTAAACTGTGGTTTCTTATTAACTTTTAATTCATAATCTGGGAGCAAAACACGCCACTTCATTATAGCAGCCATAGGAAGAAAACGGCATTTAGCCCAAGATGTGGGACCTGTCTATACTTAAACTGCGATCTAGGGCTTTAGGCGCAGTAGTTCTCGGCCCCTAAGGGCAGTTGCCCTTCTGAGTTTAGTTTTAGTACTATAACAAGTATTTTTATGAGGGTGGTTTTAAATATTGGAAACGGTACCGCGACTACTGATTACTACCTCTTCAAAGTTTTCTGGTTTCTTAACACAGAAATTTCATGAGAATTTCAACATGATGAACTAAAATTTTATTGCAGTTTCCGTAATTACATAAAGGTGATATATTATAAATGAAGAATGAAGTAAATTAATCTGCGCATGGAAGAATAGTCTTAGACGGCGAAAATTTCGACTGACAAAGAATCATGTAATTGTGGGCACACTTCTTTTTGACAATCTGGTATTTCCCAATAGTTTTCGACAAATTTAATTAGCCGGAAATGAAGTGTGCGTGACATTAAATCTCTCTGTAACACTGTATAGAACATTGGAAACTCCTTCCAGATCCAGTTAGATATTTATTGAATTCCGGAAAATGTTTAATGAGCTTTTCTGCCTTTAGAAATAACGAAGTTAAGTCACCACCTTGAAATGTGATATCTTTCATCTTTAGGCGCTCTTAATTGGGAGAAACTGACGGTGCAATAAGCTTGCATTGGATGTGTGTAAGTTTGGTGAGCATTAAATGTCTTTTAAAACTATTCACTTTCGAGTTTCGAATATTAAGTTTCTTCAGCACTTAATTAAAGAAAAATATTAGTAATTTCATTGCCAATTCTATTTATTTAAAGTAAATACTTGAAAAATATAAATAAAATCGATTAAATAAAATTCGAAGCGAAGATAATGTGTTCTTATGTGTTAAACATATTGGATAACTAGAAAATCCCCCGTCAATACACGTCGCCCGTCAATTTCACGTGACTGTTTGATATTTCATCAGTACTTTATGCAATAACTGGTATTAGAAATTAACAGATCCAAATTTGCTTTAAAATATTTATCAAATCCAGAAACTAATAATTAGCTTTTGTGAAGCTATGTTGGCTTAAAAAAAAGAATTATTTCACGTAAAGAGAAATCTTTTCTTCTATTTTTCAAACAACGAAGCTCAAATATGTTGAGCGAAAAGTTTACCAACATCTTCCGGGAAGGATTAGAGCCTTCAGTAAAGAGGGCACACCGCATTGTTAACCTCTCGGAGAGTAAACCTCTTTTTAAATAAGCATCCTCACGTCTTTATGAAGTACCCTTTGCTTCTTCAAAGCACATTGCAATTTTTTTAACGCTTTTGACGGCAAGTTTTAATATATTCGGATTGGTTTATGGAACTTGACATTGAGTGGGCGTGGTTCTGTTGCAAAGAAGGTTAAGGGCCATTCCACAAAAAAGTCAACCCTTTATATTTTAAAGGGTAATGGCTAAACTTTTGGCTTAAGATATCACGGATAACTTTGTAATTTGTTAAGCAGAAAAAATTTGCTCTCTAATATTTTAAAATACGCATTATTTCTAATGAAATTTTTGTGTTGTCACATAACTGGTTACTCTTTTCCAAAATAACAGAAGAATAAACTGTCTTTTTACATCAATATGACCGCAACCGTTACTTGATTTTAAAACACGTGATCTTAAACCAGGTGACTTCACTTTTTTTTTTTTAACGGAAGGAGATAGCTGCAGAATAACCAAAGTCAAACGTCGGTTTATCGTGTAAAAAAAATCCCATTTCTCACATAATTGCTTTTCCTTCTGCCTTTTGCTATGCCTTTGAGCCTACTTTCCCGTGAATGTAAAGGAAAGAAAAAAACATAAAAGAGGGCCATATGCACCTTTAAAATATCGCTAAAAAGTCAAAAATAAATAAAACATTCAAAGAAAAATCGAAAAAAAAAAAAAATGAAAGTTGGATTTTGAGATGGTTAAAATACCAGTCTCTGGGTCTGTCTGTCCGTCCTAATAGCTTTTGAGGGAATAGTCCAACTCGAGCTTTTTTTTTTTTTGTTTAAAGATCTTGGCGAAGGAACTTCATTTCCATATTTTATTTTTTGATTAAAAAAAAAAAATTCGCTAAATTTTAAACAATTGGGGAAAAAAAAAAACTGAACTGAACTATCAAACAGAAAAAAACAGGATAAAAGCATCTGAATTCAGATACAAACATTTAATGTCAGTTACACCAAAGACAAGCATTTAAATTGCTCTACAGATAAAAGAACTGTCTGCGATAATATTTTTCTACTAAATAGCTTGGTTTGTAAGTAATGGCTCCCATTATATATATATATATATATATATATATATATATATATATATATATATATATATATATATATATATATATATATATATATATATATATATATATATATATATATATATATATATATATATATATATATATATTAAAGAACCGCTTATTTATTCAAAAGAAATACTCAATAGGGTAACGACCCCAGTAATTGGCAGGTCACCAGTGATTGGCACTTCCAACAAAAATGTCCTAAAATAAGATTCATATTCAATATTTTTTAAGTAGAAGGATATGTTCCTACTGAATGTACATTTACTTTAAATATTATAACTTAAATTCATATTACTAAATGGTAGCAGTGCACAAGAAATAGAAACAATTGTGACTTGTGTTAAATCAGCCATTTTTGTTGCAAAAGCTTCTTTTCTGGCTTAAGGGAAGGATGTACATCAATCCATTAAAACCTGACTTGAAATATATCTTACATTTTGGTTATCAAAAACTTTTGTTAAGTTGAAAAATGTTACTTTGAGTGAGTAGAAGTAAATTTTTGTCTCCTTTTTGGGTTTTTGAAGAAATGATGGATGCCATTCAGTGGTGCTTCAGTTTTGCTAATCCTCAGTAATTGGCACATGTGCTTATAGTCCTTAATGCGTTGTGCAATGTGTCCCAAGTTTGATTTCTGATACTTTCGTAGCAACAATATTATATGGTTTCTACTATTGATTTGAATCCTCCAAAATCTAGTATTAAACTTTTAAAAGAAACAATAAAAAACAAATATGTTTGGCCATCACACTCAGATATGTCGACTGTAGAGAACTGTTTCATTTTTTATGGCCCCTTTGAATTCTCGGGTTAATGTTACTTTTTATGTGAAAACAGCTATAATTCGTAAAATTGAAATTGCATGCCGACTGATGAAACATCAATAATCTCAATATTTTTTTATGTACATTCCAAATTTTTATTTCTCTAAAGTACGTTTTTAACGTCAAGATGTGTGGCTTAACATTAATTTATGTAAATCTATGTAACCCACTTTAAATTAACATTAATTATGTTTCTTATGATGATGAAATTTGTATGTAATCTAAAAGTGAAAAATAAAGTGATTTTCCAGTTCTATTAACATGTGCCAATCACTGGATCACAAGGTGCCATACTCCGGGGTTTCAGGTGCTTATTACTGGTGATTTTAGTAACTTTTTATAGTACATATATTTTTATCAAAATATCCATTTAAAGAGTTTTGCTTTTAATGAACTAAATATATGCACAGATGTGCATTCTTTGATACAAAAATATTTACAAGTAAATATGTCATTTCTAAGAAATTAAAACAGAGGTAAGTTTAAGGTCAAACTCTTAAGTGCCAATTACTGGGATTGTTACTAACTTAAGAATTTCATTCGATCTTTTGTTATTGACTTTATACCCCTTAAAGAAATAGAATAGCATACAGGTAACCTACATAACCCTTTTATAATTGAAATGGATCCATTTTTCAATTCGTCACAGTAGAAATGCATGTTATCTTAGACATTTTAAAAATATGTTCTTTTATAATTAGCGATTGTTAAATGTTAGAAAGTCATTTAGAAAAGAAATCTAATTAAGAGGTTCCGAATGAAAAATTTGGCGGATATTTAAAGAAATGCAATAGTGAGCATTATATATTAGAAGTTTCATTAAGACTGCAAAATACGTTTTGATGTATATATATATATATATATATATATATATATATATATATATATATATATATATATATTAGGGTGTGCCGAAAAAACTTATTTTTTATTTCGAAGTTGTAATAGCGCGGAAAAGTTGCAAATTATAAAGACAAATAAAAGAAAAAAAAGAATTATGGAAGTCGATTGACATCTTCCGATCGCGCAAGGGCCTAAAGTTTGACAAAATATGAAAAAAACATCATTTTTGTGATTTAAAAAAAATATTAATTAGAAGTTTTCTTAATATAATAGTTTGTAACGTCTTTAAACAGAGCCTCAAAACATTGTGTTTAATTTTGGTTTCGATCAGCTAGTATCTTCCGATCGCTCTTAAGCCACAAAATTTTCCAAAATGATGAAAAAGATACATTTTTATGGGTTTTCGATAATTGATGAATAATCAGAATTTAAATAAAATAGACGAAGTGTTTTTTCAGTCGAACTAAAAATAAGATCGAAAATAAAGCTGTTAGGTTCAGTCGATGTTTTTCAATCACGCAAAGCCTTAAAAACTCTCGCGCGCAGAAATCGCACAGCAATCCAGATAGCGTCGCACGCCTGGCTGAGGCGCTCCCCTCCACGTCATCAACGCCTTCCTAGAACCACGTCAGCTGTCTCCTTACATTTTTTTTTTCAGTCTGCATCTCTCAGTAGTGATCGCAGTGCACCATTATTTAGTTCGATCTACTGTTTTCTTTCTGCAACTCTTGTAGGTGTTTGTCATGATATATGCCCGTGCAATGGGGAGTGTGTCTCCTCCATTTCAAAGAGTTGCCATTCCGCCACAAGTTTAAGTTTTGGATGGCAAGACAACGGAGCCCAGTACCTCTAAAGGGCCAATTGGTATTGGTGAAAAGGTAGTTGGCTGTCTGAAACATTACCTTCAAGCAATTTTCAGTGCACACGCAGACTATTGAACGCTGCGTAAAACTAGTCACGGTAGTCTCAAGAGAAGTTTGTGGAGCTGAATCTCGAGACGGATTGATGAGAACCACCCTACTGTAGAGATCATCCATGTCCAACTTCACCAGCAAATAGATCTTCAAAGTCAGGGATTGAGTCAACGTCGATGTGATTTTTCTCGGAAGTTCAGATGCGAGGCTTTCTTCACTTACATACACAATCTGAGAGTTCCATTTGCACGTCTGTGTGTGTGTTTGTATGTGTCTGTATCCCTATCTTCTCTGAACTGGCAATGCCTACCGGGTCATTACGGGTACTGTTGAACAAAGAACATCCAGGGAAAGCCATTCCGCCTTGTTTCAAACCTCTAAAAGGGGCCGTAGATAAGGTGCTGGACATTCAGTCCTGATGACATCCTAAGTTGTACTGACACCCCTAAAATCATCAATTCTCACCCGCCGCCCCGCAGGTGGCATTAAGCCACCGCTGAATCAAAAGGGGTTGGTGAGAAAAAAAAACGAGCAGGGGCGGAGCGCCCCCCCCCCATGTTCCTGTATTAATGCTTACATTAAACTTAACGCTTTTTATAAGATTTTATTTTTAATGATATCTATTTTCCACTAATATAAAAACACACTTGTATTTCAATTACTACTCTAAACATTCACAACCCTACTCAATGTGTTTTTGTAGTACACTTTTTTTCTTTCAGCTCTATAAAAAAAACTTGTAGGAATTAAATTACTGGAGTAGGTAGAGTGCACAGTATAACATTAACTAGTAGCATCATCTACTCTAGTACTTTTATTTAATTTTAAACTTTCTTAAACCTTCATTTTTAGTAACAACCAGTCTCCACAAAAGTTATAAAAACACTCATATTTCCATTATTCTTATTATTGTTATTATTATTATTATTATTGTTATTATTTTTAAGATGTTACAACGAGAAAAGGATTAGTCTTCAAGTAAAAAGTACATTTATTTTATAGCCTTCTTGATGGGATAAAAAGATATTCTAGTAATCGCATTTTGAAAAGTGTTAGAAGAAAAATTTTAGTCACACCTTTTTTTGCTTTGCCACGAGTGCCGACGAAATAAGTTTATAAAAACTCTAACTCCTATTTCCTTTTAAAACGTACCCAGTTGGATCTAGTATTTACCTTCAGGGAGTGAAAATTTTTCATTTTTTCTCCATTCGTTTTTTAGTAACTATTGATTTTTACAGGTTTTTTTTTCACTCAATGAAACGTATTGGAAATATCTGATTTTGCTTTTATGTATTTACTTTTTTGCGTCGGGTAATTTCAGTGCAGTTTTTTGAAGTTACAAGGTACAATACTATGTCCGAAAATAATTTTAGAATACTCATTGTGTGTAGCACAAGATAGGTAAATGTGAGAAGTTGAAAATGCAATTGAGATCTTTGGTGGAAAGTGCCATTTCATTACTAAACAAAAAGATGTACTAACATTTAATTAGTAATATGAAATTAAATATTTCAAGCTAGTGTTCAATGTTTCTTGTTGGTAACAGCACGAACTATGCTCAAGAGCGACAGCAAAAAAAAAAAAAAAGCAACCTAGGGTAACGGCACCAGTAACAGACAAGGGTCCAGTAACAGACAGTCGTAAATTGGGATTTGACTAATAAGAATTTTAGGCGGGTAAAACCAACGCCTCCTACACACTAAATGCCTTACCACTTTGCCTCAAAATGAGTTCCTCCACCAGTACACAAACAACGAAACCTGACGGTAATTACAAGGATCGCGTTGCTATGACGATGGATCCAAACAATTCAAATCAAACCGTTAATTGGTCAATTTCAAAATTTAAATTTAGAAGTTAACCAATGGTGTTCTTTGCTATTGATTTCTAATACTTTAGACCTTCGATGATCATCACGAGATGGCATCACGAAGGTACCGAAATTGTTCTAACTGGACACACTTTGCTCTTGTTAAAAGCTAGAAGTTGATAGGCATTTAGAGTATTTAGGAGGCACTGGTAAAACTGACGTTGCCATGAATACGGTGCACCCATCTATTGTTATTAGAGTGAATTTTATGAGCCAGTTGGTATTTACAAGCCAGTAGTGGAAGGTTATAAACAGTCATCACGAGGTCTGCCGGTGTTTCATGTTCATTTGAACTTAATAAGGTTTTAGATCCAAAACTAAAGAACTTTTGAACATTTTGAAGAGAAAAGGGAAATTCCGTCCATTACTTCTCCTTTCTTCATCCTATCTGTTACTGGGTCTTTTTTTTTCGAAATTGAGCAGATAAAAATATAATTAGCTTATTCAGAGGATCTAGAACAGCCAAACGTTAGATGAGATGTTGTCGTATGGGATAAAAATAGTTTAAAAAGTCCAAATGCATTAAAGGCTCAGAAAGTTGAGTTAACCTGAGAGCGATGTCTGTTACTGGTGCCGTTACATTACTTCAGTACCTAGAATTTGACGATTTATCTTTCTCTTTTCGATTGAAGTAAATATCGAATTTTCGATAATGTTTTTCAGTTTGTCAAATGTGGTTTGATGTTTTTTATATTGACGATAAAGAACTTTTTTCTTCCAGATTAATAGTAGGAGAATGTAGAGCAAAGTTAAATAGTTAACTTACCTTTTTCGAAATGAGCGATGATAACTTTTATTATCTCTCTCCTAACAGAAGACTTAAAGCTTTTATTGTTTTTTTTTACTAGAGTATTTTTCAGGAATAAGATAGCAACAAAATATTTCAAACTAAAATGTTGCATACAATGACGCTTGACAATAAACATTTTTTTCAAAGCTTAAATTTAATTATGTAAAACAAAATGTTATTTCTAGTTTAATGAGAGAGATTAGAATACAATTTACTTGTATGTTTTATTCTTTCGGGAAAATTCTCGGATTTGATACCAATTGTTATAAAGTTTATACTTTGATAGCAAAGCAAACACTTTGTTTTTATCAGGATTAGGGTTTTATAATGGAAGTTGTGTACATAAATATCTTTCATAATAATGTTTAAAAAAATATTAAAAAAAACAATAAAATAAAAACAAAGAAGAATAAAATTTGAAGCCGAGTAAAAAAATATATTTACAATATTTTCCCCTTTTGTTTTCCTAGCTAATGTTAAAAGATTCTTCTGTTTGTTAAAACGTAAGTATACATCTTTTAATCGGTGAACTATATTTCACTATGGTTACTGTGGCAACTTTCACTTTTTTAATCTCCTTTTTTGCAGGCAAAAATCTTTACAAAAACTTAAAAAAATAAGTAATAAGAATTATGCTCAAAGCTAAGCAATCTTAATTTGCCTTATCTCATTAAATTTGTTGTATTAGCTATGACTTCATCCTTCTCTCTATCTTAAGTAAAGTTCCAAATTGCGTTTCCATACGTTTTTGAAGGCTACAACTGCTGTTTAAAAGTAAAATAATAATTTATTATGTATATAAAAAATTCTGCTATCTGCAATGAAAATGGTACTAAAGTCAATCTCTTAGACTGCAATTTTTATATTTTAACTAGAAAATCGCTCGTCAATGTATGACGAGTGCAAATTACTTCTAGATTTTAACGAAGCAATTGCTTGCTTGGTGACATTTTGATAGTTGAAATTTTAACCAGAACTCCAGTAGATGAACCCTAAACTCCAGTCGATAGCGTTAATTAATGTTATTTTTTCGTTTCTTCGTTCTCCTAAAATAAGACTAACCATTAAAACAGTTAAGTTACCAGATCCAGTTCAGCCTTGTCAAAATAAAGCATTTCCTTGCATGTCAAACACTACAAAAACTATTATCAAATTCTCATGCTATGGTGCGAGTTTCATTGTTGATGACGTCAGCGCTACTCGATCAGTGAATTCGCAATTATATATATGAGAATTGTTTTAAAAAAGAAAATTTAAGATACGAATTTTCTATAATAAGCATATAAACTTAAAAATGCAAAAATAGTTCAGTTTAATCACCGTAAAAAAATCCTCTCAGGTTAAATTTTAAACCTGAATGTGTAAGAAATTCATAAAATAAGGTCATCTCTGACACAATAATTTGTAAAAATATTTTACGTTTTACAGAAACATATTAAAACTAGAATTGTTTTTTCTGAAAGAAACTATTTTCTTTTTAATCGTCCCCAAATAAAAACAAAAATATCATGAATAATAAAAGTAAACTAATAACAATGTAAGTTTTATACTATAATAATTATTTGCATACAAAAGAGTGTCTTTTAATGACAGATGAGGTGTTATGAAATTGAGAAACTTGCTAATTAAATTAATGAGTACTTTTTTTTGTCAATATCTGGTACACGGAGAAATTTACTTTCTTTCATTTCATAGAACAAGAAACTAAAAAAAAAAAAATAAATAAAAATAAAAATAAATAAATAAATAAAAAATAAAAAATGAGTGTATCAGTAGAAGCTAGTGACAAATAATTTTTATTCTTTCAGAAAAAATTGTGAAATGATCGAATCAAAACTCCTTTTTTTTTTGTAAATGTTTCACTTAAAATTTTCTTCTAATCAACTTTATGTGGAGTAAATCCGTTGGTTAAATTGTAATTGATATTAGATTTACATTTCCACTTAGGCTTTTGTTGTAAGTGTTTTGCACTGTTAAAAATTTAACGATAACTTAATCAAATAATAATAATAATAATAATAATAATAATAACAATAAAAAAAAAAACCCGCATGACGATGAGGTGTCCTACCGAAGATCTTTTGAACTAAAAGTTTTGTACAAAAGGAGATTTTCTTTCAGGAGTTTTTAGGCAGTGAGAGTAGACATATTAACAAGGATATACTCGTCTCAACTAAGTCAGCTTTCAAAGATCTTTTCCTCTTAAAATTTACTAAATTTGTTAATTACTTCTTTTTTTTTACTGTCTGTTATTTTCTCTCAAAGTTCCCAAAATCATTTAATGTTTCGCGCAGTCGAAGTCGGGCTGTATTTAGGGTAAAGTGTCGGAGTTAAAGAAACTAAAATTCCCGGAACTGGCCAATTTTCATCCGACTCCACAGCCCTGGTAAAAATCAGAGCTCGGAGTCGAAGTCAAACTGATTTTGGGATAAAGTTTTTGAAGTTGGAGTTGGGAGTTGAAGACTTCAAGAGTGGAAAGTTTACAAAAAGGTTTGCTACTATTCTACTTTTATTGTTTTCCTTTTTATTATAGTTGTTAAGTAAGTAATTGCCAAACCATTAATAATATCAATCTATTTTCTACAGAAACATTCTTATTCATGCTGTCACTTGTACTAATGTAGATTTTTAGACTTTTTCACTTGTGCGTCTTTCTTACTAACGCTTTTTTTTTGTTGATCCTTTGTACCGGCATATACGTTAGGGTTAACTATATACAGGTTAAAGTCAGAACAAACAACGTAAGTAGAAGCACAAATTTGTAAATTACCGCAGACACGTGTTTCGGCGTTACAGGGAACGCCTTTTTTAATGCAAAAAATAATGAGCTTATGGATGAAAAGACATCCGACAAAAGTAAAATTTGTGCTTCTACTTACGTTGTTTGTTCTGACTTTACTATTCAGCACAAAGGTATTTATTTATCTTATATACAGGTTGTTTCCGTTTTATCCTGCAAGACCTCTATTTTCGCAACCGTTTGTGCTAAATTCGTACTCCCAGTTAAAAAAATGTTCAAAATCAGATGCAGGGTTATATATAGATGCAGGTATATATTGAAAGTAAAAGCAAAAATAAAAATGAGTCAAAAAATGCGAAATTTAACTTTTATACGGGCCCTAGGTCCCCTAACTTATATCCAGAGAAATAACTTCCATTGAAAAATAATTCAAAAACAAAAAGTTTGACGTTAGTACGACCAACATTCACATATACATGAAACGCAGCGTTTTGTGACTTACACCACTTTACGCTCGCCGTCAATAACACCTTTTGGGGGGAAATATAGCAGTTAACAAGGGTTTAAAATTATATGTGTGCATCGAGTGTGGTTTTCAAATTGATTAAGGCTTTGTAGAATGTTTTTGCGTATAATGGCATAACATTTGCATTCATTTTTGAATAGCAATGAAATATATAAATTCTTTGTTTTTTTACTTCGATCATTTGTCATTCTTCTGAAAGGGCGATAAGTTCCAATCTCATCTTCTATATGGTCCCTTAAAACTTTGAACTCGAATATCTCCTTGAGTTTTGTCGCACAAATGTCAATTTTTTGTGTTAGTAATATCTTTCAACGGAGTTTATTCCCTTAAATATAAGTTAAGGGACCTAAGTCGAGTATAAAAAGTTAAATTTTGTATTTTTTGATTCATTTTAATTTTTGCTTCAAACTTTCAATATCTTAACTCTGTATCTAATTTTGAATGTTTTTGCAATTGGAAGTATGCATTTAATTGTGGTTACTAACTAACGGTTACGAAAATAGAAGTCTAGCAGGTTAAAGCGGAACACCTAAGCGGAATACTATTTGTAACTATAACTTTGATTGCAGATGCCTATGCATGGTATGATTTATTGTTACTATTGGATTTTATGGTATAAATGTCTTATGCCAAACGGTAACTAGAAATACGAAAAAGTTACTAAAAATGTGAAATTACTTATAAGCAGTAAAGGACATAAAACTTCTAGAGTTTTGAAACATCTTGCCACACGTATGAAATTTGAAATTTTGAACACCTAACCAAAAGAATAAACTGAAAAGGAATTTCGAGCAGCAGAAAAACATGTTTGATAAACTATTACTGTAAGTTTCAAAGAGCAACCACCGTTGGATTTATTAATGTACGCAGCCTTATAGGCAGGAATAATTTAAATTTCTACATTTTTTTTCTATGAATGATCTAAAATTTAGTACTTATTGAAAGACGACATCATCCAACTAATGAATTAAACGTCATTTTATTTTGAAGGGATTTTCTTTCTTTCTTTCTTTTTTTTTAATGCGTAAGTTCCCTTATGTTTGAAAGATTCGAATTCGACGCAGAAACTGAAAAAATTAAAAATGAGACTTGTGCCAATGAATTACACAAAATTGATGTTGGCACACGAAAAAGAAGGATTGTATATTTTTGAAAGATATGCTTGTCTTCTTCATGTATTGATGGAAAAATGCAACATGAAAGAATTTTTTTAAATATGTAGTGTAATTAGTCAAGATAAAAAACCGACTGTAAAAAATCGTAGATTTTTTCCTTCAAAATCTTGCTTCCCTTAACCTGCGCAAAGCAATTGTTTATTAATAATGTTTGCCAAAACCGGGTAATTTATCTCGATTTTCATGCATAAAAACGTGAAATAACCAACGCAGAAGAACTGAAGTGTAATTAACTGTCGCATAAAAAAGGCAAATCATGAAACAGCCGTCAGATTTAAGTTTCAAGTAATTAATAGCAGAAATTGGTGAACCAAAGTTTTTTTTTCCTCATAGAAAGAAAAGAAACTCGTATTTATCTCACAATTAGTTGTAAAGCAAGTTAAAGTTAATGTATTCTAGTAAAACAGCAATTTTCTGGAATAGCATTGAAAAAGTAGAAAAATAGAAGCGTTGTAAGAAAATGGAGGATTAAATATGAAGACGGAAAGAAAGTCTCCAATAGATTGGTTATGTTCAACGTTTCAACGTATGCTTTAAAATTTTTTTTCTAACATTGGTATTGAAAAAAGCTGTCTATCATTGAGGTGAGCCACATTCATTTGTTTAAAAGTGTCCATAACATTTAAACGTTGCTACATTTTATTTTTCATTCCGTAAATGTACATAAATGGTTCCAGATTGCGTAGTGTTTAATGTTTTAGAACATTTATATATTTACATCTTTTTAAAGCTGAGCTACAGTACACTCCCAATTATTCGCGGAATTGGTTAAAAACACGGCTACAGCGGGTAATCAAAATAATGAAAACCCGAAAACCCGAAAAACGTTTAAATTGGACACAAATGAGATAATTAATACGTTTGCTTAAGAACCATTGGATTGACAAAAAACGTGATACAAACAAGGAAAATATGTACAGTAACGTACGCTAAAAATTAATTGTATTTTAATTCAATTGTATTTACCAAAATACGTAAAAACAATCACAGAAATGTGTACTTAGTACACATTCCAAAGCACACCACTAGTGCACTTAATAGAATCCTGATTTAGGATGCTTTAGAAATCGGTATTGACGCTATTTTTGTGAGGTGTCTCCTGCGTACTGAAACCATTCAATCTCCTAACCCACTCTTGAAGCTAAAACATAAGAGCATTTAGACTTTGAATGTTTTACTTAGACTTGCGGGGAAGCTTTTTGTCATCGTCTATGTTCTGTTTTAGGAATTTCCTTACGCGCTTTTTTTCTATGAGCACTTTTTGAGCAATGATGCAATTTGCATTAATCATTGTTGAGAGAAAGCGATAAAACCAATTAGTACTGCCAAAACATTCTGTACTACATTCTGCCAAAATTTGTAATCACATTTTTGCATCTTTTATTTTCTTCCAACGACAAATCATGCGATCAAGATTTAAACTCGAAAAACATTTCACGATATGATTGCTCCTACGATTTTGAACGACATTTGAGGCAATGAGAAGCAAATGGATGTAAGTGGACAATTTCAAATTTTGAGTAAAACGCATTTAAAGTTCCGGTCTTAGGTAGGCTTTCATTGAAAATTGTTTCTAAATCCTGCTGTATAGCAGCACCGATTAGGGCTACTAGTACCATCAATCTCTTGCCCCAAGACAGAGAAGAGGTTCACCTACCATTTGTACTGGTTATCTCCAAATTTTTAAGTTTGGTATTACCATCCCTTTGCTTCTTACTGTTTCATTTGTAAAACTTTCGTGAACTTTAGTTTTCTAAAATATAAAAGTTTTTGAAAAACATCAAAGCATTCCAAATATTTCTTAAGCTTTATTTTTTCGTCTGTGTAATAATGACTTAAAATTTAAAACAATTAGATATTTAATACGTTTCTGCTATCGTTTTTTAAAAACTTACAGTAACATATTTTTTCACGTTATGAACTTTGATAATTAATATTCCTGAATATCGGAAGAAGTATTGTTAAAGACATATTTTTTCGATACAAAATATCGCAACCATTTTGCTGAAACACAAAGTTGAGGAAAGCGCAAATTGTTTTTATAAAAACACTCTCAAAGAATAACTTTCATATGTATTAGATATCCGTTTTGGAAGTGTTTTTGACACGTTTTCAGAAGCAAATACTGATGAATTATGGGTTTCGAGAATTTTCAGTACATTTTTTGAAATTTATTGTGATTTGCTGGATAAAAAACCGATCCTGACACAATATCAAATGTAGATTTACTCTTTGTAAAAGCACTGTTATTGCTAGATGGTGAATTTCAGTTTCTCTTTTTAACATTCATCCATTTTTGGTTTCATTTAAATGCACTGATGCATAATGCAAGCCTCTTGTCACATCAATATCTTCAAGTGTATGTCACAGAAACTGGATATTATTATTGAAAAGTGTAAGAAAATATTTGGGTATGACAGAAGAATAAAATTTGTTCTTTAAAAGGGAGTATATTTGGTATTATAGTTTTGTAGAAAAAACATCCGATAGAAACCAATATTATTCAGTCTTGCGATATAATTCTATGAACTGAGAATAACACAAATTGATATTCGCAATATTTATTACCTGTGTCATTTTGAAGACTTGATGCTAAATTACGCATGATTTTCACGAATGAATGTTTTTTGGCAGATTGCTTGAAGGATTATTTGAATAAATATTTGCGACATTTGATAAGAATTTAAAGTATTTATGCTATGTGTAATTTAATGTGTTTTACATTAAGTCCACTTTTTAATAAAACCTTTGTTTAATATTTTATTCATTCGTTTTGTAACATAAAATAATTAATTTTACCTAATTTATGTTTGAAGCTCGAGACTCTTTGATCAAAAACTTTTATATTTTTTTCCCCTTTGAAAGTGTAATTTTAATTGTAAGTAAACCAGTGGCGTACCTAGCACAAATGTTACTGGGGTCATGTAACCCTCCAACCTCTCGGCCGCAAGCAAAAAAAAAAAAAACTGCCCTTGACGTAGATGTGCTCCAATTTTATTGAAAAGAATCCCCCCTTTTCTTCTTTTATATTGCATCTCTTAAAAAAAAAAAAAAAAAAAAAAAAAAAAAAAGATTTCATTCGTATATAAAAGCCCTGGCGCATCAAAGAAGGTGTATTTGGGGCTATATCTAATTTTGAAGCCCGTTCCCCCCGTTTTCCACCATAAGTAAAAACTAATATCCCCTCCAAAGTTCAATCACATCCCCCTCCAATTTTTTTCTGGATGCGTCACTGTACGCAAGAGGTTTTTCTGTTTTTCTGTCCCTGCTTCGTTTACGCTTGCTACGCAAACTTGCCGCAACATTGGCCGTTTTTCCGAATCCTTTTTCATTTAATTTTAACTCGAACTAGTTTTGTGTTCTGATTTTCTGTCCTAAAATTACATGAAAATTCCCGCGTCTTATTTAAGCTGATCATTATTTAGAAGTCTAAAAGAAACATTACCTAAAAAGCTAATCTACTGGAATGAAATTTCTAATATTAAAATCATTCGTAAACATGTAGAAAACTGTATCAAAATATAAGCAGTAAAATCCCGCAAATGTAATTAAAGGTGCGAAAGAAAAAAGACGAAATGAGACATAATGTTTGTCTTCAGTACTTTTAATTACATTGTATCATTTTATTTTATTAAAAACATTTTTTACCGGACTTAGTTTCTTTTATAATAAAGATATTAACTCTTTCTTATTTTGCACGCGTTTCCTAGACAAGTAGTTTAAGGAGTTTTTGAGAATTCGAAAAAAATCTGCAACATTTTTCTAAAGAAAGTCTAGCCAGAGAAATTGTTCTTATTGCTGTCAAACTATTACCGCTTCGCACTAACAAGAAAAAAGATGACATCTGCTAGGCGCTTGTGTTGATCGTAATGTTTATAATTTGCTAATTGTTCAGTTTTTCATCCTTAAGCTGATATCAGTGGGGAAATTTCATGAATTTATGTGATAACAGTTACGTCTAGATCCTAAGTTTAAGTTAATTTGACTGAAGGAAGGAGATGGGGAGGGGTAACGGGAATTACACTTTTTTTCGTTCCCTTACTGGTTTCTATTTCTCGTACTTCTTTCTGAATAAGATAAAGAAACCTCGACTCATGAGGCAGTCTTTACTGCTAGTGAGTGTTGTTTTGCTATTCCGTCTTTTTTACCCGCGTCTTATTACAAAATCGTGAAAATGGAGACCCAATGGCTGATGTTGCTTCGTTTATTTTTGGCAGCGTTTTTAGCATCACTTACTGTACTGCTGGATATTTCAATCCTCTCTATTTTCAATAGTTGAAATTTTGTTGGTGGTAAGTATGGAAAGTTCAACTTCATGTTTAATTAATATTGTTATTTTTTGCATTCATTTAGATTGCATTTGACTAACCAAGCTAATGATCAGCAAGTAAAAAATAAATAAATGAAAATCAATTATTTCCCGCCCCCTTGAAATTCCATTTTAAATTCAAAATTGAAAAACCTCCCAAAACACGGGAATTTTAGGGCTTATGTGCAACCGGAAGATATTTTTAGTGTCTCTTAACTGTTTAACACATGGTTTATTACCATTTCACAACTTTTCCGCAGTGGGGACTGTTAAAAATTAAAGTTGTGTGTGTGTAAGCAGCATATCCACTAAAGATCCTGGTCACCGCCTTAACTTCGGAACGACTGCTGCTGTATTCAAGAAAGTTGTTTCTAGGTCACAGAACAAGAGACGAAGGGCGGGGGGGGGGGGGGGGGGGGGATCGCGGTGCAGTACTTTGGCGGTCAACTTAGACAGGTGGTCAACTTATAAAGGGCGGTAATTTTTTTTAAAAATATATTTTGTTATTTCTTGCACCATGTTTTTTTTTTTTTTTTTTTTGAGGAATTCACCCTTACTCTTTCTGTCCAACTCCACTTTCATTGTTTAACATTATTGAAAGTAACAATAGTTAAAAATACTATTCAAATACTTTTGTTATTTTCCCCTTGTTTTCCTTGTTTTTAACTATATTAGACACTGTAGTTTTAGAAATTCCATATATGCCAGCTAATTTCCTCTGGCTTTCTCCATTTTCAATTACTTTTAATATTTCATACTTTTAATTAGTCTCAAGTTCCACTAACTTTTTTTTTGAAGCCTTTTTATGTAAAACTTATAGCACTGCTGGACACATAGATCCGGGCCTGCTCTTTTTAGCAGAATTCCTGTGTTGCCACAACGTATTGCGACTGAAAGAAAAGACTGAACTTTTCTACTGACACCTATTTTCATTGAACAGAGTACAAGAAGCTATCTCAAATAGAACAACAAATAAAAAACAAGTTTGGAGAATAAAGAGCAGCATAAGCTATATGCTGCTGTTTAGTTAGAAAAATGCTAGTATGTCATCAAAGCATTAAAAACATTTTTTGAAAGCTATCAAAAAAAAAAAATATTATAATAAATAAATTAATAATAAAATAATATGTTGAAAAAAGTTAAAAAAAAAAGAAAAAAAAAAAAAAAAAAACAAGTGGTGAACTTACAAAGGTTTTTTACAATACTCCAGGCCAAATTTGGCGTACATTAGTGGTCAAGATAGACAGGTGGTCAAGATAGAAAGGTGGTCAAGTTACAGAGGTTTTCCTTCATTATATAAGATAGGGCTAATTCCGTTCCTTACAAAAGCGGTCAACATAGACAGGTGGTCAACTTACAAGGGTGGTCAACTTTACAGGTTTTACTGTATATTGTTATAGCTAGTTCTTTTTTTACTTTTTCAGATTCTTTTCTTAGGTCACACTTAGGGAATAATTACGAAAAAAAAAACCCGTTATAATAGATATTTGCGTAGACATCGTTGACGATCAAAAATTTTCGGGAATCACTGTTCTCCCTAACTCGTTCTGGTTTCGTGATAGAAGTTAAAATGCTGCAGTTTATCACTACGTGGAACCGAAGGTGTTTTTTTTTTCTATTAGCGCATGGCTACGTATGATTATATTTATGCAATGTTTTTAAAGAAACAGAAGCCGCTTCAAAGTTAAGAAGGGTGCAACTGACTTCAGTGGACATAATCCTCATATATATAATAGCCAATTTACTGATCGAGTCACGCTTGTGACGTCACCAACAATGAAGCTCGCATGATAATTTGATAATATTCTTTGGTAATGTTTGACATGCAAGGAAATGCCTTATTTTGACAATGCTGAACTGGATCCGGTAACTTAACTGTTTTACCGGTAAGACTAATTTAAGGAGAATGAAGAAATATATATATATATATATATATATATATATATATATATATATATATATATATATATATATATATATATATATATATATATATATATATATATATATATAAAAGGTCAATAAAATGAACGTTACCTACTAGAGTTTAGGAGTTTAGGATAACTCCATTGGAGCTCGGGTTAAAATTTCAACTATCAAAATATCACTAAACAGGCAATGGCTTCGTTCAAATGTAAATGCAATTTTAACCCGTCATACTTCGACGGGCGATTTTTTGGTGCATATGTAAATACAGAGTAACAAAGGAGAGAGAAAGGGGAGGGGACGCACTTTAAACGGTATACAGACGAGGAGTGAAATCGCCTCATTTTCAACTCCTTAAAAGGTTTATGAACTGACCAATAAATTAAATTAATCGTACGTAACATAGTACATTTTATTTTCTATTACACTTAATTCGCAATACTTTTCGGCAATTATTTTAATGCCTTAATTCACGATAGTAACGAGCTGATGATAAATCATCAATCACAGATATCCTTTATTGATAGATATTGAATTTTCATTTTCCTTCTTTTTATCTACGTTTGGGGAAGGAAACCCAGTTCGGATTCCAATTCAATGCCTCGATGCATAATACAAATCATTTGTCACATCCCTATCTTTGAAATTGGTGTCAAATAGAGTGAATTTCTGTATTATAGAAGAAAATACTGAACTGAGAAGAAAATAAAGTTTGTTTCAAGTGGTTTAAAAATGTCATTATTTCTTTATTTCTTTTCTGAATAAATATAAAGTATGAAATATTTTGAATTTAAAAGTATAAAACTTTAAGGCTGCCTTTACATATTTTTTTATTAAATTTTCACATTTAGTTTTACCTTGTTTTTAGTTTCTTCTGTATGTTATCTATAGAAGAAATTATTGGATGAGCAAAATTTTCCGATTTTCGACAGATTTTCTTTTTAAGGTAATTCTAAACTGTTAAAATACGTCTTTGAAAAAACAAACTAATGAAAATATTTTTTTACAAACATTCTGTGTTAAAGTTCTTTTACTTAGTGTTTCTTTTGAAGCAAATCAACCTTTTAGTTCAAGATACATGTCAACCTATAGTAGCTTCTCATGTAAATTTCCTCGCACTGTTCAAAACTGAAACGAAAAATTTTAAATCAAAAGATGAATTATTGAAATAAGAAAGTTTAAGAACTAAATAACTTCATGCTACAAAGTAAACGTAAAAAACCTTTTTAAAATCAAACTTGCAAAAAAAAAAAAAATGTAGACACGTGTTTCGGGGTTTTAAGGAACCTTTTTTTCGACGCAGAAAGGTGTGAGCTAACGCGAGCAAAGTCATTCTATTCGAAGTAATAAATACAACGTTAAAAGAAACCTTGAAAAAATTGGAGGCACATATTTCTGAATTTCAAGCACAACCCTTTTTTTTTAACGAAGTAAGACGTAAGCTTACGGTTGAAAAATGCTCCGAACCAAAACACAAGTCTGTAAATTTTTGAAAATTTATGATTTTCACCTTTTTAGCCTACTTTTCCAGTAAAAGTCAGAAAAAGAAGAAAAAAGCATGAAAGAAGGCTTGATGCGTCTCAAAAATATCGCTAAAAAAAGAAAGAGAGATTCAAAAATGAATAAAATCCATACATATCTATTCTATACATATAAATAAAATAAGATGTTTGTGTGTGTGTGTGTGTGTGTTTGGCGCGTATCCCGGGAAAACGGTAAGGTCTAGAAAGATGAAATTTGGTATACTGGTGCAGTTTTTGCTGAAGATGTGCACCTCGGGCTTCGATTTTTGATATTTTTAATAGAAAAAAAGTTATTTAATGTTTTATGCGTTTTTTTGCACTTTTTACCTCACAGACTCCGAACCAATCGCACCACACACATATTTTTGTACTATAGTGTAGAAAATTAAATTTTAAATATAATAAAGGAAAAAATTTTGAAGATAGAGCAATTTTTGTATTTTTAATAAATTTTTGAAAAAACCTTTATTTTGCATTTTTTTCGGGGTTTAGTTTTTTTCGAAACCCATCCTGCAAAAGGTATTGAGCCCTCAATTCCAAAATTTTAGTTGGTAATAGTAAAAACATTCCGCCCCCTTCAGAAGAAAAAAGTTTTTAAAAATACGCAAAAGGTTTTTTTTTACAATTTTTTAAATGCAGAACACGACGCGACCTGTAAGCATTGCCGGCTGAATTCCGCACTTCCTCATCACGTGACCTAACTGAAATCGTTTGCTTTCTCTTCACTTTTTTTTTTTTTTTTTTAACGTTCAGAGATTTCTCTGATCTTTATTTTTCCAACTTTTTTTTTTTTTTTCTGGACTGTTTGCTATATTAATTTTTGGTCAAATATTTTTGCGCATTTTAATTCAATAAAAGCGGTGATTTTTTTTTATCTTTTGCAAGCGCTGCTTTTTGGACACTACAGGGGACATAGCCTTTTTTTGCGTGTAATTTTAAGTAAATAAATAAAGCCCGCGGTTTTTTTTTTTGCATGATTTTTGTAGGGATTGGTGGTTATGTTTGGTAAATAGAGAGATAATATTAAGTGGGCAAATTTTTTTTTTTTTTTACATAGAAAGGATTGTTAACTATTATCAGAGGTAGATATGCATGGATCGTATAGATAGATAGATAGAGAGAAAGAAAGGTGGACAAATATAGACGTGGATACAGTAGATGGATAGTAAGAAATAGAGGAACTTCAACGGAGAATCAATAGCCCCCCCACCCCCCACACACCATGACTTTGAAAAAACAATGCTTTCACATAAAAGTGGAAATGCTTTTTGTTATTTTTCGGCAAAATTTGCATGAAGAGTATGCCTTTTGTGCCTCCCCTCCCTGAAAAATATTCCAAAGGACATAACGGGAGATAGATCTAGAAAATACTTTATTCAACACAAATTTTTTTTAAGCAGACGCCGATGGCGGCAACCTTGGCGTAAAAAGGCGAATGTTAATATTGATGTATAGAGAAAAAGATTGATTAATACCATCGACAATTTTTTTTTTAAGCAGTCGCCGAAGAAGTCAAAAAAGGCGAATGATAATATTGTTATATAGAAAAAAACATTGATTAATACCGTCGCTAAATTGTCTAAGCAGTCGCCGAAGGCGGCAACCCTGGCGCAAAAAAGCAAATTGCGTAAAAAGGCGGACCAACTGGTCGCCGCAGGCGGCTAGTAATAAAATAAGATGTTTGTGTATGTGTGTGTGTGTGTGTGTGGCGCGCTTCCCGGGAAAACTGTAAAGCCTAGAAAGATGAAATTTGGTATACAGTTGCAGTTTTTGCTGAAGATGTGCACCTCGGGCTTCGATTTTTGAAATTTTAATTAGAAAAAAAGTTATTTAATATTTTATGTGTTTTTTTGCACTTTTTAGTACGTTTTACGTCACAGACCCCGAACCAATCGCACCACACAAATATTTTTTGTACTATAGTGTAGGAAGTTTAATTTTAAATATGATGAATGAAAAAACTTTGAAGATAGAGCAGCTTTTGAAGTTTTTATGAATTTTTGAAAAAACCTTTAGTTTGCATTTTTTCCTGGGTTTTATTTTTTTCTTACCATCCTGCGAGAAGTATCAAAGCCTAATTTCTAAAATTTTAGTTGGTAATAGTAAAAACATTTCGCCCTCTTCAAAAGAAAAAAAGTTCTTAAAAATACGCAATAGTTTTTTTTTTACAATTTTTTAAATTCTGAACACATCATGTCTTTCCACGCATCGGTCGAAAAAAAGCGTTCTTCAATCTTTAATCTTTATGTCTGTGACGTCACTATTTGGATTTCGATTCGATGTTTAGGATGGAATCTTAATCGCAAACAAATGTTAATTTTTTTTAACCTATATTCGGAACTCCAGCGCTCGAATACGCTACCTTGCAGTGATTTACAAAACTGCCGATGAAACTAAAACATTGCCACGTTGCGTTCCACGTGTGTCTGTTGACATAAACACAGGCAGTTTGTTCTGAGTATTTATTAACGCAATCGATGAGTCTTAGTTTGCTTTCAGCTACAGAAATTAATTCGTCCCTTAGTAGTATTCTCGAGCTTCTCAAAATAACGTTAGTTTTCCTTATTTCCTTCTAAAATATGAGTTGATTGAAAATGGTGAAAGCGAAAACTCGATTAACAAACTTGGATAACGTTATACAAGGTAAAAAATTTTATTATTTTGTATGAATTTGTAAGAATATGAGTTTTTTTTAAATCTTAAATTAATTTAACTAACCATCTTTTACAGCAGCATTTAGTTGGAATGGACGGTATGCAAAATATTTTCTTGAATATATTATCGTAGAACAAAATGAAAAATGTTTCACCGAAAAAGAATTTGCTTTATTCCTTTTATTCTCAGCTGAAAGGTTTCGCCAAATTTGTTTAGGGTTATAGTTTTAGTATTGTGCGAGCAAAGTAGCCTTGGCGAGATTTCGCGTTTTTAGTTAAACCATTTTTAATTTTTATCATGAGTGGAATAAAATGGTAGTAAGATTACAGAATTCGATAAGTAAAAAGAAATAATGGTCAATTAACTGAAAAGAAAACTACCACCATATGTCCGTAAGAATTCTGTAGATGATTTGCATAACTTGACACAATTAAATCGTAACTCAGAAATTAGAAAAATCGAAACAGAAAAATTTTAAATTAACTGATTCGGGAATTCGAGAGAAATAACTCAGCAACAAATGCAAAAAAATAAGCGCTAGCCAAGCAAAGCAAAGAAGTATCATCTTCTTTTGGTAATAATTTGTAATGTCATATTGAATTTTCTAGCATTAATTGTTGTTCTTGTCAGGCCACAATTATTATTTAGTTTTATCAAGAATTGATAAATATCGAATTCAACATCGTGGAAATAGCTGCTTAGAACTACGAACTACGTAGTTTGCATTCATCTTTGACGTTTAGTAATGCTTCTTGAATTCTCATTTCTTTCTACGTGGGCCAGAATATCCACAAGACTTTGAAAATTAATTTAAAAAGAATAAAGCGAAAAATATCATACATAGAACAAAGATCACAACACTTTTAGCATTTTCTTCGTTACCACATGCGTTTGTTTTAGTTTTTAAGTCGGCCATTAGACAGTGACTGCAGTACCCCTATAGTTCGTTGGAGTTGCGAATAGCTTACTTCTACATTTTATGAAGTGATGACTTCATAAAATGATGACTTCATCAGCGCTTGCTTTTTTTTCTTTCCTTTTTTTTGTTTTATTTAGGGATTGCCTTTATTTCCTTTTCCATCCCCACCCCCAAGCTGGACCTTTTGCTGTATCTACATTACGTTACATTTCATAGTTGTGCGAATTTAATCCAATAAAAACAGCGAAATATTTTTTATCTTTGTCAAATGCTATTTTTTGCACACTACGGGGAATTTGAGCTTTTTTTTTTTTGCTCTACTTAAATCTTTGTTTCTATTAGGAAATAGGCGGGGAGGTTAAAATAAATAGAGATGAATAAGAAAATTTAGAGATAGATCGTAAAGGTAGATAGCCGCCGAAGGCGGCAATCTTGGCGTAAAAATGTGAATGGCACAAAAAAAAAGATAGAGATGGATTGATTAATACTGCTGCCAAACTTATTTAAACAGCCGCCGAAGGCGGCAAACTTGAAGTAAAAATGTAAATGACAAGTTAGCCAAACAGCGCCGTTGGCTGCTTGCACAGAAAGGCGAATGGCGTAAGAAGGTGAACCAGCTGGTCGCCGCAGGCGGCTAGTAATTAATAAATATCGAAAAATTAAAAATTGGAAAGAAGGGTATTGAGATGGTGAAAATGTGCCTGTCGGTCTGTATGTCCCTAATAACTTTTTAATGAATAGTCCGATTCGAGCAAACTTTTTTTTTGTTCGAAAGATCTTGGCATGGACACTTCATTTCCACCTTTCACTTTTTGATTTGAACAATTTTTCGTTCAATTTTGAACAATTTAAAAACTTTACATTAGCACTCACCGGGAAATTGAAGGCAAATATAAATCCGATTTACTTCAAACAAACTTTGGAACAAGCTCTGGATGAAAAACATGTATAGAAAATTGATTTCCAATCTAAACAATTTTCCGTCAATTTTGAACAATTCAAACCCTTTAACATTAGCACCTACGGCAAATCAAAAGTCGATATACATCCCGAGTTTAAAGGCATATTTGCTTCAAACAAACTCTGTTGGACATAGCTCCTGGTGACCAGCTCCCAATTCCGGCTCCAGGAGTGTTAGGGCCGTCGACTATGACTCCGACTCCTGAAACGCAAAATTAGTCGAACTCCGACTCTGACTCCGTAGTTTTGCAAAATTTTAGACACTCGGGGGGGGGGGGGGGAGGGGAATGATTGACTCCGAATCTTGGAATTTTAAAGTCTTCGACTTCGTCTCCTTTATTCCCAAATAAGTCCGATTCCGAGTTCGCGAACATTGGCAGAGTTACGGACTTGATGGAAAATGACCGACTCGGACTCCAAATCTTTGAATTCAAAACCTTCGACTCTCAACTCGGACTCCTATACCCCAAAATCAGATCGACTCCGCAGCCCTGTTTTTTAATGTGAAATAATTATTATCAGCATGATTTGTTTTCATTTTCCCTAATATATAATGGTTTTAATTTATGTATTCTGTTTTTGGCAGCGGCTAATGATGAGAAATTTGGAATTCTTTGTATTTTAACATTAAGAGTTGCGCAAATGATTTTTTTTGACGATAAAAATAATTTCGTTCACTTGAAATTTTATTTTTTAAGGCCCATGATGTAAAATCAAGTGCTTCTGCGAAAAAAAAAATGAAAAACACATTTTATTGTTTTTTATTTATTACTTTCTTTTACAAAAAAGGAAGTATTGTATTCGCGAAAAAATTTCACACAAAAATCGGCCTTAATTTCCATTTTGCTCACTCCCAAATGAATGTTGAGTTTTCTTTTCAACCCGACCACACGTGGATATGTGTCTAGGAACGTACAGACACCAGAAATATTCATTTTGACGATCCCCGAGTTAATTACAACGAGTTTTCTCGTGACGTCTGTAAGTACGTATGTATGTGCGTATGTGTGTATGTGTGTATGTATGTCGCATAGCTGAAGAACGGAATGTCCTAGAAAGTTGAAATTTGTTACGTAGACTCCTAGTGGGGTCTAGTTGTGCACTTCCTTTTTTGGTTGCATTCGAATGCTCCGAAGGGGGTCTTTTGCCCCTTTTTGGGGCGGAAATCCTTGTTAATTTCGATGTAAACTCAAGTGGTGTTATAATTTGGCGGACACTTGGCGATATATCGCCAGTCTTTTGGTCGCCAGCTTGGCGACAAATTTGGCGATTTTTTTAAAAAATCTGGTTTCAATTTGACCACTGTTGGTGATATTTAGAGAATAAACTATTGAATCATATTAAAACTGCGAATAATGAGAAAATGACATTAAATTGGAGTAAAAGGAAGTCATGTGATGCACACATCAGCTCGTTTTTGAAAGTACATTTATTCATTTAAAAAATATTCTTTCGACAACACGAACAAATAACTAACGATTTTTTTAAATAATGTATTTATTTTAATGAACTTAATTTTTTTATTCTTTTTTTTTCCGCTTATGGAAAGATTTTTTTTTGATGGAAAAAAATGCATTAGCTGCTTTGTTTAAAGGGTGCTACTTACTACTTAATTTGTTCGTTTGTTTATTTTTACACATTTATTTCTTTGGATGAGCAAATCATATTTTATTTCTAGAAATCAGCTTAAAATATTAAAATATTAAAAAGTGATGTTTGAATTAATTTAGTCTTAGCTAATTTCGACAATATTGATCAGATACTAGAAAGGCGATATTGGTATATGGGACAGTAGGCTCGTTTAGTTCTGGACGAACATCTTTTTCTTTTTTTTGATGATGATGAAAATTATTCTTTAAGTTTACATTTTACTGTTTAGACGCTTTTTTTTAGCAGCAACCAAAGAAACATGTTTGTATCATACAACTGACGTAATTTAGATTTTAAAAATGCATAAAAATGAAAATCAAAAAGGGTTCTGTTACTGTCGTTTACATGCCCACGGCAGTACAGTCCTCAAATTTTATTTTCCCACGTGAACAGCTTGAAATTTGTTTAAAATGTTACAAATAAAATGTTACAAGAGCTGCAGCTCAGCTCAATTGATCTCCCATGCAAATATAGCTTTGGTGTATTCAGTAGAGATATTTCAAGTTAATAGTGAAATTATAGACTTTTTTTCAGCATATTAATTTTTTAGCTTAATTACGTAATCTTTTCTATTGTGATAAATCTAACGTCGAAACCATAATATTAATTTAAACAAAAAATAGTACCAAATTGTAATTTCAATAGCATCAAAACTTTTCGAACAAAACAGCGAATGCTCCGAATCTCACAAGAAAATAGCTTCTAAATGCTTCAATAAAACTTAAATGTTGCAATTGTTTCTAATCCTGTTTGATCTTACTCTTGGCTAGACTAGGTCCAGGAGCCGAGAGGTCCTTAAAAAAATCCTATATGGGACAAAGCTAGGATTTTTTCAAATATGTAAGATTTTTCATCCTAATAACAACTCCTGTTGTGTTTAGAAAAGTTTTTGAAAGGAAGTACAAAGGGCACGATTTCAAAGATGCACCGATCCTTTCGTCAGTACGTCCGTAAATACATTAAAATATATTTTTTTTATTTATACAGAAGCTCAACAGCTCCACATAAAGGGCTGCGTACAAAGCGCCTTGCCCTTAGGACACACACAGGAAAAATTTACAACACAGCAAGAGAAGAAACTAACACTCAAGGCACCGATGGGAATCGAACCCATGACCTCCGGCTCAGAAGAGGAAGCTTAGACGGAGGCCCTAACACAAACATAAACATATAGCTTCAATCATCTTGAATGGTGCTGTGCATCATGCTTAAAAAAATCTTTATTAATAATATAGCTGAAAGTCTGTCTGGATGTCTGGATATAAGTCAGGATCTCTGTGACGCGCTTTGCGCCTAGACCGTTCAGTCGATTTTCATGAAATTTGGTACAAAATTAGTTTGTAGCATGGGAGTGTGCACCTTGAAGCGATTTTTCGAAAATTTGATTTTGTTCTTTTTATATTCCAGTTTTAAGAACAATTGAGGTAGTGAGAAGCAAAAGGAAGCAAGTGGCAAAATTAAAAATTTGGAGATAACCAGTACAAATGGTAGGTGAATCTCTCCTCTGTCTTGGGGCAAGAGATGGTACTATAGCCCTGGTAGGTGCTGCTGTACAGCGTGATTTAGAAAAAAAATTTCAATGAAAGCCTACCCAGGATCTGATCTTTAAACGCGTTTTACTCGAAACTTAAAATAGTCCAGTTGCATCCCTTTGCTTCTCACTGCCTCAATTTACCGAGCAAATTATTACGACGTGGACGAATAAATTACGGAATTATCATAACGTGGAACCGTAACATGGGCAAGCAAGAAGATATCAAATTGACGAGAAATTCATCATCCATTATTTGTAAATATACAGGCGAACCAAATGACCTTTCATTTTTCTACTACGGTCAAAGTCGTGCGGGTACCACTAGTATAGAATAAAGCAGCGTTTCTTAAATCGTGTTCGGCGGAACCCCGGGGTTCCACGGAGCTCTCTCAGGGGCTCCATGAGACGTGCATGCTTTCTTCACACCTTTCAAATTTGTTCTTTAAAAAATCGATAAAACTAGCTCTTCTTCAAAATTAAAAATAAATTTACTTTTGCTTTTGCAAAATTTGTTATTTGAATGCTATTATCCATCAGGGTCAGTCACTATAGGAATAATTTTATTTGTTGCCTTCAATAATGCAAATTTTAGACTATCAAAAATAGCCCAAAATTGTGCCTTCGAGATTTCAGTTTCATAATTTTCCTAGATCAATCCCAAAACACCTCCTTCTCTTTTAATGTCACCAAAGATAGCCTAAAACTGCGTTTTAAAAACTCCTATTTCGGAAATTTTCAGGAAGAAGCTATTGATCTCCTAATATCAACAAAGATATTTTGAAAGTGATTTCAATGTTAAAAATATTTTGGGAGTACACACTAAACCTCTTCTCTTACAACTTTACCAAATATTGCCTAAAATTGCGATTTTTGACGTCGATTTCATATACAGTAGACCCTCGTTACGCGGGGGTTACGTCCCACGAAAATGCCGAGTAAATGAAAACCGCGTAAATTGAGACCTAATACTAGTGTTAAAATAGGGGTTAGGTTCCGTAGATAAAAAAATACTTCATTCTAGTGATGACTGATTGTATAATAAGTTTAATGTGTACTTCGATTTTTATGCACAACATGCATAAAGAAAACAAACTAATTTCGTGTTCTGTTTCTAAAGAAGAGTTGGCTATGATAGTCTTTTGGCAGTCATTAAGAATTTTTCTCTGCTATTCTTTGCCCAGCATTAACGCATCCATGATGACTTGCATCATTTCCATGATAGAATCCTCCTTCACTAACAAATCAAAAAGATTATTTCTATTGTCTAGGAATTGCCTAAAATTGTCAATGTGAACGTTTTTGGGTTGTTTGTCACCGAAGTCGGTATTCTCGTTGATTTTCGCAAGCTCTTCTTCCAGTGAGTTCTTGAGTGTGTGAGCTTAATAACTTTACTTCTGGAAAGAGCTCTGGAACCAATCGCATAAAATGTCTCCAGGGGTCCAAGTTCGGTTATTAGCAAGCCACAATGCAGTTTATTACGTGTAATCCGCTACCTTCAGGAGTTCGGAGTTTGAAAGAGAGGAAAATGTTATGTGTTTGCATTGCCGCATCTACGTAAAACCGAAACTCATCCGCGTAAAATTAAATAAAGGTGTCAAATTTTAAACTGCGTACAATCGAAACCGCGTAAAATAAACCCGCGTAAAACGATGGTCTACTGTATTCTGCTTTGGATACTAGATACTTTCCCTGTATCTATGGCAGCAGTTGACAGGACGATTTCAACAAGGAGTGAGGACCAATTTAAGAAGCAGTACTGGTCAAAGGCATGTAAAAGTTTTAACTCTGTTTGACGTCAACACATAGTAACATTCAAGTCGATAATTTATAAATAACTAAAAAATTGTTAAAGAATTAATGTCATTTTAATTTTTAAGGTTCTAAAACTTTATTTGTGTAAATTTAAGTGAATTATTAATACTATTGTAGGTAAGTATTTCTTTTCCTAGTTTAAAAAAAATATTTTAATCAAATAACTCATTTATAAATTCTGAGGTTATTTTCCCCTTTAAAAAATACTCAGAGGTACAAACAGGAGTGTATTGGTATTTTACAATAACAAATGCAGTCGATTCCGTTTAATAGGATCACATTCGGACGGGACCATTTTGGCACTAATAACCGGCTGGTCCGATAAAGCGAACAAGACCTGTGAAGCTTGAGCGAACATGCTATAAACAAAAAAAAAAAAAAAAAAAAAAAAAAAAAAAAATAAATGCCCTTATGATTATTGTAATTCTTATATCGTCACCTCAGAGCAAGAGTAAGATACCTTAGTGTTATTCCTGGGATTAGATGTCTTACTGTTGCTCTAAGGCGACGATATGTATGGTGAGCATACACGGAAGAAAAATCGTTGTTTACGAAATTTCTACATTAAAAAAATAAATTAAAATAAAGCGAGTAATCGTTTTACACTCATTCAATAACATGTTCAGACCGATACGGTTTTAGATACATTCCTTTCAGTCAGTATCGATTTCAATAAGCAGAAGTAACTAAAAATAAGAGAGAGAAAAAAAAGTGACAAAAAGTACTAATAGGTCATTAAAAATTCCACGGAAATGAAATTTACGTATTTTAAAACCAAAAAATTGTTTCTTTAATTTACATATTTTTTAACGTGTGAACTAAATTGAAGAAATTGGAAATTTCAGTGATATTTTGAAATCTCTGCTGGAACAGTGCCGCCGCATGCAATAGAAGTTTCGTTAACCATTTTTTCCTGCAAATAATTTTAACCATCTTTTGCCGTAAATTTTTCCTGCTGAATTTAATTGAAAGTTTCAAAGAACCATTATTATTATTTTTTATTGCACTTACTATTAAGTATATCAACATACGTGAAACTCGCTTGAAGCGGGCGATTTTCAATTTTTCTCCAATTTGTTCTCAAGTTCCTTGGTCTAATTAAACGGATTTTCGGTCCCAATAAAAGAATAATATTAGGCTTGTGTAACGGGATTTGTTTCGGTCCTATAAGATTTCTTTCGAATAAGCGGATGGTCCGATTAACCTGTGGTCCAATTAGGCGGAATCCACTGTAATAGTGTCAGTTATCAATGATTAGCATGATCGTTAATGAAGTCTATTTAATTAGCGATTTAATAAAATGAAGTTAATATGGTAGTCTGTTTGAGGTAAGAACATGAGTCCCCTCTGAAACAGAACCCGTGCTACGCCACCGTAAACTGGTGACGAAAAACCAGGGGTTCCGCGAAAAAAGTGAGCATTAAAAAGGATTCCACTAATGAAGGAAATTAAGAAACGCAGGAATAAAGAATGTCCATTAAGTGACGTGTCCTTTAAAGTAATTTATTTTCAACTGCAAAAGTTGTTTTGGATGTAGTAACAAAACGACAAATTAATACGCAATGAGTAATTTAAACAACGTATTTAATCTATTTTTATACTTAATTTATTTTTCAATTGTCATTGCAACGAATGCTTTATATCAGTGTTTCATAACCTTTTTGGGACCATCAAAAATCCTTCAAAAGATATAAGTTGGCGCTAGTGAAATCCAAATAATTTATTATAATAAAGCAATTTTCTTCAATAACTTTCAAACTAAAAAATAAATAATTAATTAATTAAAAGTTTTTTACTTTTTTCCCTTCTTTTTAATAAGAACTGGAAGGTATTTAAATGGGAACACTTAACCAAGATCCTTGGCAGACAATTCAATAAAAACATAAACACAATTTTTATGAAATCATTATCCTTTAAATAGGAGTTTGGGGGAATTAAAAGCAAAAACTCTTTGAAATTTAAAAAAAAAAAAAAAAAAAAAAAAAAAAAAAAAAAAAAAACAAGCTGATGTGTGCATCACATGACTTCTTTTTACACCAATTTAAAGTTACTTCCCCATTATTGGCAATTTTAATGTGATTCAATAGTTAACTCTTTAAATATCACCAACAATGGACGAATAGAAACCACATTTAAAAAAAATATCGCCAAAATTGTCGCTAAGTTGGCAGCAAAACTTGGCGATATATTGCTAAGAGTTTGCATAAATTATAACACCACTTAAGTTTGCATTGAAATTAACATTGATTTCCCCCCAAAAATGTGTAAAAGACTCCCTTTGGAACATTCGAATGCAACCAAAAAGGGAGGTGCACAACTACACCCCACTAGGAGTCTACGTACCAAATTTCAACTTTCTAGGACTTACCGTTCTTGAGTTATGCGACATAAACACACACATACGCATATACGAACATCCGCACATCCGCACATGCATACATACATACGTACATACAGACGTATGATTCAACAGTTTACTCTCTAAATATCACCAACAGTGACCAAATTGAAACAGATAAAAAAATCCGCCAAATTTGTCGCCAAGTTGGCGGCAAAACTTGGCGACCAAGAAACTGGAGATACATCGCGAAATTATAACAGCACTTGAGTTTACATCGAAATTAACAACGATTTCCCCCCTGAAAGGGGCAAAAGACTCCTTTACAAACACCCGACTGCAACCAAAAGGGGAGGTGCACAACTGGACCCCATTAGGAGTCTACTTACCAAATTTCAACTTTCTAGGACGTACCGTTCTTCAGTTATTCGATATACATACGCACATACGCACATACATACGGACGTCACGAGAAAAGTCGTTGTAATTAACTCGGGGAATGTCAAAATAGATATTTCGAGTGCCGATACATTCTTCGGCACTTATCCGCGTGTGGTCGGGTTGAAAAAAAAAAAAAAAAAAAAAAAACTCAACATTTATTCGGGGGTGAGCAAAATGGAAATTAAGGCCGAATTGTTAGTGAGTTTTTTTCGCGAATACAATACTCCCTTTTTTGTAAAAGGAAGTAAAAAGAAGAAAGAAAAAAAAATAAAAGGAAAAAGGAAAACTCAAAAAATCCTAAACTTGGTGTTGAATGATGAAAAAACTCCACCCCCAAGTTTCAAACAAGGCACACGCAGCACTCCTGAACTTTAATTTGTTAATTAAACTCTTGAACAATCAGTTTCGTATACTTTTCTCGCTTTGATATTCACTGCCTTTTTAATTTTGTTATTTTGGTTAAAATAATCATCCCCCTTCACGAATCTACTGCACCTTGAAGGGCGAAATCGCCCATAGGTTCGGAACCACTGCTTTAGATGCTTTATAGAACTCTATTGCGCATGCGTGGTTTTTTGCTTTCGCATTCATTCCGTTTGCCAGTCAACCTCAGGTAATTTATTTCGTATTATGCTAGCCGTCAATCTAATCTCATTTGACTTAAAATTTTTAGTGAGTCAGTTCATAACGCTCTGTTTTTAGTCATTTCACCTAATTACTTTTTCAAGCACTGGCTGTCCTGCTGTAGGTGCTTCCATGAATTTTAACTATTAGTTAGCCGGTGTCAAAATGGCGTTGGTAATTTAAAAGCCGCAAAACTTCAGGTAATCTTCAGAATGTGATAACTTTCAAACACAAGATGAATTTGAACTACTCTGAGTAGGAATAAAAGTTTCAAATTGTGAAATCTGTAGGTTTGTGATTAAAATGAAACTTTTACGCGGCTCTGTGTTGTTAAGATTCAATAACATTTACAGCTGCACCTGAAACCTGGATGCAAAACCTGATGAAGATCTCTCTCATGGTCTGATATCGTATAATGTTCGAAATGAAATGGTTCTACAGATGACTGAATGAGATTTGAGTCAAAGGTGCAAGGATGAAACTTTTTAAGAAAGAAGGCAACTTGACATTTTTGACTGCTGACGAAATTTAACTTTGAAACAAACTTCATCTACTCGAGCTGTATATATGTCGACTTGATGGCGTCTCATGGTTTTTTAAGACGACTGAGTTCTTCACAGCAAAGGTAAGTGGACATTTTTTCTACTAAATGGTAGTCCGTTGTTTTTGATCGCGCTTCTATTTTGATTATGAATGTAGATCTAATTTATTGTACTCCTATTTCGATCCAGCTTTTGTTGCGATTCTGTCTCATTGTGATTATTTTCTGAGAAAATAGTAAAACATAATTGAGCTTACGATGTAGCCTTTTAAGTACTCCAAGTGTTTACAAGTATTTAAAAAATACTATTTAAACGAAAATGGTTTGTATGTACGTGATAGTGTTTGCCCTGCCTTAAAACATGTAAAATTGGACAAGCAGCCTAAATTTATATCGTCGGCTGAACAAAGCTGGATCAGCGGACTATGTAACTGAAATAAGGAAGTAATAGAATGTTTCACTTTCGCTGAAAATCCTTGTTCTTAAAAAGACATAAAATCTTCGAATTAAATAAAATTTAGAAACAGTAGTTGAGTGACATCAAGTCACTCGAAGTCACCAAGTGATCAAGTCTTCACATTCTCCCAAAATCGGATGAAAACATTAATTTGTTGTCTTACTCGAAGGATTACGAAACAACTGATTTGCAGATACCTACTAGTAGCTGTATATAACTGCATGGCAGGTGCAGGGGACCCTCAGGGGTGATGATGTGATTTATATATGTAATGTGTGTGGTATTTTTTTCATAGCCTTTGAAATCCCCCCCCCCTCCGAGGAAGAATGTAATGATAAATCTAAACACATCTTCTGCTATTATTCATAGTAAAAAAAATGATAATACAGTAAATGCTCATCAAACCAGACTATGAAACCAGATTTCGCTTAATCCGATCAACATTTAGACGCACAGTCTGTACTAATCAAAGGCGAGTTAGCAAAATAAGGTATTTTTGCAATTTTCTCTTGCGCTGTTTTATATTTCATTCTCTTGAATTTAAAATAAAAATTTTAGCATTTATGATCCTTGGCTCAATTTTTAGGTTAGTTTGTTAAATGCATACTTTTTACAACTCTGACTATTTTAGCCCTATTAGTTTGGATTAATAAGGTTCTACTGTATTTACAAATTGTAATGATAATTTAAAGTTCATGACTCAGCGAGAACATAAATGTGAATGTCCTGTTGATAAAGTCTGACACATGAGTCGGACGCAAACTATTCTGTTTTGTTTTTAATGATTGTTGGGGTTCTGTTGTTGCATGACAGTTGCTGCATGTAGGAGCTTCCCGATGGGAGGTACCATGACATACAAAAATGTTTTCTTATTCGGCAAATTTTGACTGACGATTCGGAAAATTTATTACTGCAATATTGAATATTGCTGCTAAAAAAGAGTTTTTTTTAGCCGAATGTGTTTTCTTATTAAATGTATGCATGTATGTATGTATGTATGCATGCATGCATGCACGCACGCACGCGCTTTTCTTTTTCTTTTTTTTCACACTCAATAAAATTCGGAATTTTATTCGGCAAATTAAGAATTTTCCCCTTCCCAAAAATTTAGATTCCGGGAACCATTGACTTGCATGTTAGTATCTTAGAGGTACAAATAAATAAAAGGGGAGTATTTGAATTTAGCATGTTTTTTGATAGAATGTTTCGAATTTATTTATGTTGTGTGATTGTTCAATTCTGAACAATTTGTACGATTAGTGAGCTAGTTCATTATCTTTGTAAACTGGAATTACATATTTAATTTTCATATTAAATATCTCTGTAAGGACAGGGGAGCAATTTGTCCGTAAATTTCATTCAGTCACTGACTGAACTTTTATTTGTTTTGAGAGTATATGTTTGCTTAATTAGTTACAGTAAAAATAATCAAATGAACCAGTTATAGTCCAATGTTCTCAACTGCAACTTATTATATACACTCCCAGTACAGATTTCAACATAGTTGGAGTAAAAGGTTCATACGGTATGAAATTATGGTGTTAGGTATCAGTGCAATATGACTTTAGTTAAAAATTACGAGGACTAAATTTGGTGCGTACTGTACTACACAAAGTTAAAATTTAATTACTGCTAATTTTTCATTCATTTAAATTGAGTATTATTTCAAAGTATGGTATAACTTAGTTCATAATATTAATGAATATGAATGGAATTGTTTAAAAACTATATTCTCAGTTACTGTAGTTTGTTTTGAAATTTTATTTGAGGTGGCAAAAAAAGTTCCGGTAAAAACAAATTTTGCGATTGAAATCGGCATGTTACGTCTTCAAATGCAGAAAGCGAACGCGTTATGCGTTATAACTTGTGTTGTGGCCCAGTAGAGCAACTGCTGATGCTGATACGATTAGGGGTGAATACATGGGGATGGTCATATGAGTCATGAATCCTCCCCCCCCCCAAACCGTCGACACTATTATCTGTCCTCAATGCATCAAACAGTTTACGAATAAAATGCAACCGATTTCAGTAATCTTTTCAATTTATTAATTACTTTTAAAAGTAAATATTTGAAATATTACCTTTTTCATTGGTTATGAAATTATTTAATACCTTTTATGCTCTATACTAAGTGCCTTTTCCTCACCAATTTGGTGCTTTTATTGACAACCCAGCAGATTCAGAAATTGTTTGTACCCAAAACCGTGTATTCATTCATGCAGAGTGGGGCTCATTCTTCAGTATGACCCTCCCTCCTAAAATGTTAATTTGTATCCGCCCCTGGATACTACTACTAAGTTTTAAAAATGAGTAACGCTTAAACTTTTTTTCGATAGTATGATCTTGTTTGAATTAAAACATTAAAATTCAAATATAAAATTATTGTCTATTACCCTCAGATGTTGTTTTTATACATTAGATTATTTAGTATAAATGTACAAAAAGACTTTAGTGAGAAGAAATTTAACTCCAAAAAAATCAGCATTCTATAACTTCACCTGAGAAATGTAACGGTGTTTCACTTTGTGAATTGTATTGCTGTATGTTTGATTACTCAAACAAAAGGGGCATACTTGAGAAGGGTCTCCACCGGGGTGGTAATTTGTAATGTCACCCCCCTCCGTAAAAATATCATTGTATGCAAAGTAGAGGTGGGCGTTCCTTTTAATGATCCGTTCATCATAGGATCGTTCATTCTTTTGTTCGAGCGTTCATTTGAACTACTAGAAGTATTTTATTAGAATCAATAATATTCTTTGAAGGAAAAATAACTAAAATCATCTAAAAGTAAGAAAATATGACAATGAAAAATCAATCAGAATATTTTTATTTGGGGTCAGATGTAGATATAGATGTATATAAGCAGAATTAAGTTGCTTCTTCGTCTGTGGTTGGGAGCAGCATATCATATAAAAGGAGCCCCACAGATTTCGGAACGCGTCACGAATCAACAAGTGAACAAGGCGAAAGCATTTCTTGATATATTTGTAAACAATTGTTGAAGTAAATATAGAACCAGTATTATTTAAAGCAAATCTGAATACAGTTTGAAAAAAGAAAAGATGATATTGATTTAAAAAGAATTAACGTATTTACAACCAATTTACTGTAAACTGATTTCCAAACGAAGTTTTTTTTAAAAGTAATCGTCTGATTTTTAAGTAAAAACTGGCGTAAGTTGTCGAAACTGATCTTTTCTTGATCCCGAAACAAACATCTGCCAACCATGACATGTATGTGCTTTGGGATATGTGCTTTTTCGGATATTTAACGATCTAAAACATATTCTTGATGAAATAACCACCCCCAAGTGGCGTCGCACGCCGTCAGGGGTACACTGGTAAAATAAACTTTTTTTCGACCAAAATGCTAAAAGTGGAGTCGTCGGAGAAGCATGAAGCATGCCTATAAACGATCTATCTAATCAAAAGAATAGCATTATTTGTCAATAGCAGAACTTACAAATAGCTCTTACACGATTCCAGTCCTCAACAGTAATTTTTTTGGTTGTTTTGCCCACTGTATACGTTTTTTCTCAGCCTCAATGCGGTGTGCATTTTTTTTTTACTCTTCGACTAATCACCTCCGGACAGTCCTGGTGGAAACTTCAATGCTCTGCTCATTCATAAGTAAGACGGACTACACTCTTTTTGCGATCTTTGAGGAAAATATCTCTATCTGTGGACGGTACGAGCATTGATAATGAGTTTTCTGCCACATTTTCCTAAATAATTCACTTCCAGTGGCATTTTTTGGGAAATTTTAATTTTGATATATCCAACTATTGACCTAAAAACACCTAGTATACTTGCAATAACTATCTGGGCATGTGTAGAGGGAGATAGCAATACCTGTATTTCCCTACATTTTTTAGGAGAAATGTTAGAAGCTTTGCCCATTCTCAAAAAACAGTTTTGACAATGTTACGCAACAACTTAAATCAAATATTGAAATTTAATTGCAAAATGTAGCAACATTGCTTTGTTAATAAGAATTACGTATTAACAATAGCAGACACCAAAACTTTGGAAGTAACATTTCTAGAATACTTAATATAACTTCACGGCAACTGCAGTGTTTTCTCAATAGAGACAAAAACTGAAATAACCTGAAATATTTGTAAAATGATGCAGATAGGTAGTGTTGCCATTTCTAAAAAAAATCATAATAATGATACCAGAAGCAATTCAGAGTTAAAAAAAATGTGATTCGTGGTTTATTTCTTCAAAAAATGTGCCTAAACTTGAAAATAAGAGAATTCGAGAAGTGTCCCTAATAATTTGGTCACCCACTGTATCTTCAAATTTTCGACAAATTTCTCACCCAAATTGACATGCTAAATCCACAGTTAATTTTGTGATGTAGCCGATATTTGGCACACATCCCATAGAACCAGTGTTTAACACTGCCAATATTTATATTATGAATTTCTCAAAAGATGCCGTTTTTTGCTTGAGGTTGCATATAACTAGAGGGATATGAAGTTATATGCAACCATGAATTGTGTATGAAGGAGGGGGCGGGTTAGAGTCTTTTTCAGTTTTTGATATGTGGTTTCAGATTTTAGACGCTAACGAAAATATCAAAATTTTTTTTAATTTGTTCATATGTTTTAATTAGTTCAACGGTGCACTTATTTTTACCAAACTGTACCTAATTATGAAAGTGTCTTAGGAATTCCTAGAAAAGCAAATATTTCATTAAAGTATACTAATTTAGAAGAACAACTTCCAACTCGCGTTTATGAGGGAACCCCCATTTAGCATTCATTAAAACTGTATAACGTTTAGCAGGTAACAAAGAAGTAATGTAAAGTCCATATTGGGTTTTGTTTCCCAATTTGACGATTAAACGAGAAGTTCTGCTTAAAACTAAATGAGCCTACACTATCATATACCAATATCGACTTTCTAGTATTTTGTCAATATTCTCTAAGTTAGCTAAGACTGCAAATTATGCTTATACATACTTTTAACATTTTAAGCTGAGTTCTTGAAGCAAAATGTGCCTCGCTCATTTGATGAAATGGATACGTAAAAAATAAGCAAGCATATAAAATAGTAGTACCTTTTTAACAATACATTTAATATATATTTTTCCCATTTAAAAAAAAAATAAATAAAAAATTAACTCTAATTTGAATTCCGAAACTTTGAATTCAAATTATGTTTTTCGCAATCACGAGTTGCGACAAGACTCTACTGGTTAGAGTTATTGTTTCTAGAAATGGCTCCCCCGCCCAAGCATGTCCCTCCTCCTGGGTGCTTACGTGTATATAGTTGTGTGCGTGTGTGTGTAGGCTTACGTGTGGTGCACGTAGGCGTGTGTATGTGTGTAAAGGCGTGCGCGCGTAGGCGACTGTGTATGAGCATGCGTGTGTAGGACATGAACGCCACCGCCCAGCAAAAGTGGATTCCGGGGGACAGTGCTCAGGACCAGCCGCGCCGCCGCCGGTGGACGGTGGTGCTGCAGGCCTGGTCCAAGCTGAAAAAGGGACCGGAACATCAAGGACTGTCAAGTGAGAACAATAAGCAATCGTGATTGCTCAAAAAACAAAACAATTCCTCAATCGCTTTGAAAAAGAGAAAAAAAAAATAATAAGATTATTAAAACATATTTTACCAAAAAAAAATATGTATTTAAAAAGATAAAAAATAATAAAATCTGTACCTCAGAGCCAGAGTGACGTGAGTTAAAAAATTGCGAATTTACGTTTATTAGTGTACTGTATGTAGAAGCTTATTCCACATCGAATCTTGTGAGCGTAATTCTTTAAAAAAATCCTTTTCAATTTTTTATCAGGGTTAAAAGAGCGTGCGTCCCATCCTTTGCAAGCTCTAGAAAAAAAATGTTTCCTCTGTCCTATAAAATTATCACAACGTGACTTACGTCCTTCTGGTTCTGATGTACAGAAAGGTCCACTAAAAAAATAATTTCATCACCAAGAAGAAAAAAATCGCCTAGGCAGCTCTTTGTTTAAACATAAAGGATTCCGAATTTCGGTTTAATTGCCGTTGCCAAAACTCAAATACATAAATAAAAATTTTGGAGTGAAAATGTAAACAAAACATATGAACAATAACTATTTCACAGTAAAAACCCGACTGCGGAGTCATAGACGGAATCGATCCCATTTTGGTGTAAAGAAATAGGGGTCGAAGGTTTTAAATTCAAAGATTCTTAATCTGCTATTTTCCCTCCTAGTATACAAGTATCCAATGCTTGCGGAGTCGGACAGATAATGAAATAAAGGAGTCGGAGTCAAAAACTTTAAAATTTCAAGAGTCAAAGCCAATCCTTTTCCCTCCAAGTCTAAATTTCGGCAAAGCGGCGGAGTCGGAGTCCAACTAATTTTGGGGTACGGAGTTGACGGTCCAAAAATTCTAGAAGCCGGAGTCGGGAGTAAGTCATTCCACAGTTCTGGTAAAAACATTTGCTCTTGGAATTTATTTTATTTTATTTTGATTCAATCATCTCTAACTCGCATCAATTTTAAGTCTACGCAATATTGTATTTTGATCTTTAGTGGGAGTTTTTTTCTATTTCTGGAAACCAAAATATGAGAATATATTCAAAATATGCACAATATTTCAAATTTTTGGTGAAAAAAAATATTTTTTAGCATTGTTGTCAGTGTTTAAACATTGTGAGTAGTGCGAAAAATACCCTCTAAATGACTAAAAAAAAACTGCTCGAGATGTTCCTCATCAAGCGGTATTTCCAAATATTTTATTTGAAGCTTATCCGCTTTTAAGTTTGGGATTAAAATTGATTTTTATTTTTCCCGTTGGTGCTAGTGTTAAGGGTTTTTGAATTGTTTAAAACTAAACGAAAAATTAGGTCAAATTAAAAAGATCTTTTCTAGACATGTGCTTGATCAATTTTTTTTTCCAATATAGTTTGTTTCAAGCAAATCTGCGGTTAAGTTCTGGACGTATATTTGTCTCAAAATTCCCCGTAAGCGCTAATTTTAAGTTTTTTTTAACTGTTCATAATTGAACGAAAAGTTGTTCAAATCAAAAAGTGAAGTATGAAAATCAGGTGTCCTTGCTGAGGTCTTTAGAACAAAAAGTTTTTTCGCATCGGACTCTTCACTTATATGTTATTAAGGGGAATAGACAGACGGAAAGACACATTTGCCCCATCTCAAAGCAGTACTTTCCATTTTTTTTATTTCTTAATCTTTATTTAATCATTTTATTTACTTTTGACTTTTTTTGTTTTTAGCAATAGTTTTAAAATGTATTAAGTCATATTTCCTGCATTTTTTCTTAGTTCTTATACTTTTACGGGAAAGTAGGCTAAAAAGACACTTCACTCGTTTTTAAATCTTGCGGTTTTCTGTATTTTCTAGTATGGTATCATTAAATTCATAGCGAGCAGTTAAATACTTTGCGAGACCTTGGCCAGAACCAGCAACGCAGACCAGTCGATATATTTTTATCAATTTATTATACACCTTCAAAAAGTTTTCTAATCATATATTTTTTTAAAATTTAGATTTTCAATGAAATTCTGTTAAAAGAAAAAATATGTTAATTATTCTAGAGATATAAAAGAAAGCCTTGTAGTGATCATACCAGATTTTTTAAAATTTGAGCTCAGAGTAAGAGTTACATCAAGATAAACATGTAGCTTTTTCATCTAATTTAGGTGAAACTAACAGCAAAAACTTGATATGGAATGGGTTTTAAGCAATGAACTTTTTGTGATGTAAATTTTCATGGGCTTTAATGCGGTACTTTTCAAAACTTATATTTGTGCTGTAGGTTCCAATCAATTTCCTCAAACCTTTCATAGGCCGTTTCGGAATAAGTAGAAATATATTTGTACTGTTATCATTTCGAAAAGAAAAAAATAATAAAAATATATTTCTCAAAGAAGTCATAAAATCGGAAGCGGAAAGAAACGCGATATATTTGCACATTTATATTTACACTGGGTTACAAGAAACACTCGAGCTGATCGTCCTGTACCAAAATCGGCAATTCAAATGTATATCTGTCTTAACCCTTAAAGTGTTAACACATACTACTAATCATTCCTCGAAAAGGACACCCTATTTATGAACGATAATTCTACTTTAACTTTCAACATTTTGGCTTTTAAATGAGAATCATAAGATCACATTTTTTAAAGAATGATTAATAATAAAAGAAATAAAATTAATATTGTAATATAGTTCCTAAACAGAGGTTGCATCTCTTTTTCGTTGTGGGTTTTATATTAATAGTTTACGAATTATTGTCAGCTGAAGTTCTTGAATTTTATCATTGGAAAGAATTCACTGCCAAGCTTGTGCGCTTGGGTCTTAAGCTTTTAGGTTTAAGGCTCAAGCACACAAGCTTGGAATTTTTAATACAGTTTGTATTGAGTATTTAATGGACGGAAAAATGGACACTTTCCGAAATCTCTGTCACGTGATGTAGTTATGCAGCTGCTTTCCATGATTTTCAATAAGTTATTCGATAGATGGTGCTCTCTCCTTAAGTAGTAAATTCTTCATTAGTGAGTCGGAACGGCATCGTTACGATTTATAACGAATGCAAGATGTACAGAAAATGGTGACACCGTAAAATTTGACGAATGCCTCGATTTATAAATTATTGAGATAGGACTATCTTGAAGTTGTTTTGACTTTTCTAAGGTGCGGAAAAATTTCAATTATTGTGATTCTTGGCAATTTTCCTCACTGTGGCTAATTTTGTTCACAAGTATTAAGCGCTTAGGTATTTCGACCACTATCTTGACAGAACCAAAACGAATTTTTTTCAAAATTTGACAATCCCGCCAAATTGCCTCCTTATCTGCCTCATTTCCAACTGATCCATTGTATTACGAAACACTATCAACAAAAATAAAATTAATCCTACCAAAACATGAAATGTACAACAATGCAAGTTTCGCTTCCACCATAAAAAGTTGCTAAATATCATGTAAAATCAAGTCAGTTTTTGTTAGTATTTTGGGAATATCTATTTAAACACTTGCAATTAACTGTTTCCTACTAAGTTCTCTTTCAATATTTATGGCGACCATAATAGTATTAGATATTTTCATTTCTATAATAAGCGTACTTTTCGGCTGTATTTATTGCTAGTTATGGTTTCATTAAATATAAATAAAGTAATATACACTTGGCATCATTTTTTTTGAACTTCTTTTCAAAAAATTATCTTTTCTAGAAGTTTAGAAAACCCTCATGGAAAAAAGATTGTCATCAAAAAAATAGATTTTTCACAAAAAAAAAAAGCTTTTTTAAGTAGCGAAGAAAAATTATATATTTTTTTAACTTTAAAAACTATTTAGTGCATCGAATGTTCTTCCAAAATAAATTAAAGCAACTAATAATCTCAGTTTTAGATTCTCTTTTGCCTTTTAAATGACTTTTCCTAAAAAAAAGTAGCAATTCAGACAATTTTTGGTGAGAGGAAGGACAGAGTAAGGTTATTGTATTCTGAATAGAGATTAAAAGAAAACGAAATGAAACTATTGCTATGAATGCAGCGCTTTAACAATGCTTACAGTGCTACAATGCTTCCAGTAGCGAAAGAAACTTTTTCTTTGCTTATAAACGTCTTTTCTTAAAATTAAATAAATAAATAAAATTCGCAACTCCAACGAAATATAGGGGGCACTGAAGTCACTGTCTAATGGCGGACTTAAAAACTAAAACAAACGCACATGGTAACGAAGAAAATGCTAAAAGTGTTGTGATTTTTGTTCGTACGTATGATTTTTTCGCTTTATTCTTTTTAAATTAATTTTCAAAGTCTTGTGGATATTCTGGCCCACGTAGAAAGAAATGAGAATTCAAGAAAAATTACTAAACGTCAAAGATTAATGCAAACTACGTAGTTCGTAGTTCTAAGCAGCTATTTCCACGATGTTGAATTCGATATTTATCAATTCTTGATAAAACTAAATAATAATTGTGGCCTGACAAGAATAACAATTAATGCTAGAAAATTCAATATGACATTACAAATTGTTATCGAAAGAAGATACTTTTTTGCCTTGCTTGGCTAGCGATTATTGTTTTCCATTTGTAGCTGAGTTATTTCCTTCGAATTCCCGAATCGGTTAATTTAAAAATTTTCTGTTTCGATTTTTCTAATTTCTGAGTTACGATTTAATTGTGTCATGTTATGCAAATCATCAACAAAATTCTCATGGATATATGGTGGTAGTTTTCTTTTCAGTTGATTGACCATTATTTCTTTTCACTTATCGAATTCTGTAATCTTACTACCATTTTATTCCACTCATGATAAAAATTAAAAATGGTTTAACTAAAAACGCGAAATCTCGCCAAGGCTACTTTGCTCGCACTATACTAAAACTATAACCCTAAACAAATTTGGCGAAACCTTTCAGCTGAGAATAAAAGGAATAAAGTAAATTCTTTCTCGGTTATTCATTTTGTTCTACGATAATATATTCAAGAAAATATTTTGCATACCGTCCATTCCAACTAAATACTGCTGTAAAATATGGTAAGTTTAATTAATTTAAGATTAAAAAACCGCCCATATTCTTACAAATTCATACAAAACAATAAAGTTTTTTACCTTGTATAACGTTATCCAAGTTTGTTAATCCAGAATTTTCGCTTTCACCAATTATTAAGGAAAAAATGAAAACTAACATTATTTTGAGAAGCTTGAGAATACTACTAAGGGACGAATTAATTTCTGTAGCTGAAAGCAAACTAAGACACATCGATTGCGTTAATAAATACTCAGAACAAACTGCCTGTGTTTACGTCAACAGACACACATGGAACGCAACGTGGCAAAGTTTTAGTTGCATTCGCAGTTTTAAAAATCACCGCAAGGTAGCGTATTCGAGCGCTGGAGTTCCGAATAAAATAATGTCGGTTTTCTTTGTTCTGGACATGTTGAAAATATTTTATTGAGAATAGATATTTAACGAGCTGATGTGTGCCTCACATGACTTCCTTTTACTCCATTTTAATGTCATTTTCCCATTATTGGCAATTTTAATGTGATTCAATAGTTTAATCTCTAAATATTAAAAACGATGGCCAAATTAAAACCAGATAAAAAAAAATCGCCAAATTTTCCGCCAAGTTGGCGACAAAACTTGGCGACCAAAAGACTGGCGATATATCGCCAAGTGTCCGCCAAATTGTAACACCACTTAAGTTTGCATTGATATTAACAATGATTTCCCCCCAAAAAGGTGCAAAAGACCCCCTTAGGAACATCCGAAAGCAACCAAAAGGGGAGGTGCACAACTAAACCCCACTACGAGTCTATGTACCAAATTTCAACTTTCTAGGACATACCATTTTTGAGTTATGCGAGATACATACGCACATACGCACATACGCACATACGCACATACGCACATACACACATACGCACATACATACAGACGTCACGAGAAAAGTCGTTGTAATTACCTCGGTGATGGTCAAAATGGATATTTCGCGTGTCTATACATTCTTAGGCACTTTTCCGCATGTGGTCGAATCGAAAAAAAAACTCAACATTCATTTGGGGGTGAGCAAAATGGAAATTAAGGGCGATTTTTGAGTGAAAATTTTTTCGCGAATACAATACTTCCTTTTTTGTAAAAGGAAGTAAAAATGAAACTAGTGTTATCTCAAATGAAACTAGTGTTATCTATATCTCTGCATAGTATAAAATGAAGTCTCCAAAAAGCGTCTGTTTGTTTGAACTCGCAAAACTCGAGAACTACCTGGCCGATTTTGCTGAAATTTTCACAGTTTGTTCCTTTAAGTCCTGAGAAAGTTTGCAGACCAGTTGGAAAACAATTCGATGAATAGTTCTTTTTTTATTCCAATTTAGGCCCAATTTTCACATAAATTCCCAAATATGGGGGTGAAAAATTACTTTCACATATTAATATTACATATCGTTCGAAAGGGTAGAATTTTCCGCGTTCTACGCTATTTGTTTCAATGCTCTAACTTTATTACAGCGGGAGTTATTTGCGCTTTTAGCTTGAATTTTTTTAGGCTTAGCTGAAATTTAGGTACTACTTTCTTCATTAAATAAATCAATAAAAAGTGAAGGAGTTGTCTCACAGCTTTCTTTTTGACGCCATTGGAAAAAGCGACCTTTTTTACTCCAGAATTAACTCGACCTATGATCGAAAAAATAAGCTTTTATCTCGAAAGGAAAAAAAAGTTACAAGCCTTTTTAAATCAAGGTTTAGAAATCTCGATTCCATTCAAATTGTGAACCATTTTCTTTCGCATTTTAATTCCTTAAACTTATTTTATTTTGTGTTTCCATGGTTACGCATTTTAAATCCATCTTTCTGGATTTTAATTTCTTAAAAGTATTTTAATATCTGTCTTCATTGTTTAGAAAGGAAATCATGATGTTTTTTTTTACTTATTTTTTTACACCTGATTGTTGAATATACGTCACTTGACACAATTTTTATTTTCAAGGTGGACCGGGCAAAGCCGGGCAACGCAGCTAGTTGCTTTTAACTAGAGATTTAGTTGAGAACAAGAAACTTACAAAGCAATCCCTTGTGAGATGTCTTACTGCGTTAATCGAAGAACTTGGGATAGGTTATGTACTTTGACTTTATATTTATTAATTGAATAAAATGCCAAAGCAGGATTTTTAGTACATAATCCTAAAGTAAAAGCACTTTTCACAACATATGACTGCCTCACAGAAAAGAATTATTCTCTAATCGGAAATATAAATATTTCTTTTACAGAAATGTTTTAAATAACGAATGAACTTTTTTTTAGCTGCTTAATTTCTTTTCTTAAAAAAAAAAAAAGTAAATATAGGTCTGGTGTCTTTTTGTGATGTGGAACAAGTAGAAAATATGCGTTCTGATTAAAGATTAGAAGAAAATAAAATGGAACTATTACTATGGATGTCGCACTTTAACAATGCTTACAGTGCTACAATGTGTTGCTATGAATGTGGTGCGAATGTGTTTAGAAAAGTGCTAGAAACTGTTTATTTTATTTATTTATTGCCTCTAAACATTTTTTTTAAATTTAAAATGATTTTTTTATGTGTGGGATAAGCTGAAAATATCTTATTGAGAATAAAGATCTAAAAATATTAAATGAAACTGTTGTAAAGAGTTTCCTGTGCAGTAAAGAGTTTGCGTAACGAGGAATGCGTAGTAGGATTATATTTTGGTTTTTTCAACTGGAAATTAGTGACTTTCTATCTGGCAGTCATAGGCTATTCCAAATTCTGCAGCTTCAAAATTGTTAGAATCTCTTAATTGTGTTGTACTCATTGATATTTCATGGTTTCATGAAATATCAATTAAATAACATACCGTAGTAGAGTTTTTAGTAGGGAATCCTAGTAACATAAAAAAACACTAGTCAGAATACATGACTGCCGCATGAAAAATAAATATTCGCTCATCTAATAAAGTAACAGAGAATCTAAATATTCCTTCAAAAGAAATGTTTCAAGTAACTACAGAACTTTTTATTTGGTTTTGCTTTCAAATGTCTTTCTTAATATATATATATATATATATATATATATATATATATATATATATATATATATATATATATATATATATATATATATATATATATATATATATATATATATATATATATATATATTCGTAACAGTTTAGATGCATTTTTGTGTGACATAAAAAAATAAAATACTGTGCTCTGATTTGAGATTAAAAAAAAAATGAAATGCAACTATTGCAATGGATGTATCACTTCAACAATGCTTACAGTGAATACCAGTTGTTGCTCTGAATGTAATGGTACAATGCTTAAACTAGCAAAGGAATTTTTTGTTTTTCCTCTAAACGTGTGTTTTTTTTTTAAATAAAACGCAGGTAATTTCTATGTTTGACAAATTGAAAATATTTTATTGTGAACTGAGGTTCCAAAAACAAAATGAAACTTTTGCTATGTATGCTACATTCAAGCAGAGCTTTAGTTGCGAACCCGAAATGTGCCTAGCAATCCTTCGTGAGACGTCTCACTGCATTGAGCGTGGAACTTGGGATAGGTAATGTCTGTTCTCTCACTAAGAATTAACTCTCAGTAAATGAGAAATATGCGGCTGTACAAAATATGCGTATCGTAATCTGTGTAGTAAAGAGATTGCGTAACGAGGAATACGGAGTAGGATTATATTTTGGTTTTTCCAATTGAAATTTATTGACTTTATATATGGCAGTCATGTGCTATTCCAAATTCTGTAGCTTCAAAATTGTTAGAATCTCTTGCTTGTGTTGTACTCATTGATATTTCATGGTTTCATGAAATATCAATTAAATAACATACGGTAGTAGAGTTTCTAGTAGGGAATCCTAGTAAAATAAAAAACACTCTTCAGAATACATGACTGCCGCATGGAAAAGAAATATTGACTCATCTAATAAAATAACAGAGAATCAAAATAAATATTTCGTCAAAAGAAATGTTTCAAGTAACTACAGAACTTCTTATTTGGTTCTGCTTTCAAATGTCTTTCTTAAAAAAAATATTCGTAACAGTTTAGATTCATTTTTGTGTGACATAAAACAAAATAAAATGCTGTGCTCTGATTTGAGGTTAAAAAAATGAAGTGCAACTATTGCAATGGATGTATTACTTCAACAATGCTTACAGTGCTACAAGTTGTTGCTCTGAATGTAATGGCACAATGCTTAAAGTAGCAAGAGAATTTTTTGTTTTTCCTCTAAACGTGTGTTTTTTTAAATAAAACGCAGGTGATTTCTATGTTGTTTGACAAATTGAAAATTATTTATTGTGAACAGAGGTTCCAAAACAAAATGAAACTTCTGTTATGTATGCTACATTCAAGCAGAGCTTTAGTTGAGAACCCGAAACGTGTCTAGCAATCCCTTGTGAGACGTCTCACTGCGTTGAGCGTGGAACTTGGGATAGGTAATGTCTGTTCTCTCACTAAGAATTAACTCTAAGTAAATGAGAAATATGCGGCTGTACAAAATATGCGTATCGTAATCTGTGTAGTAAAGAGATTGCGTAACAAGGAATACGGAGTAGGATTATATTTTGGTTTTTCCAATTAAAATTTATTGACTTTCTATATGGCAGTCATAGGCTATTCCAAATTCTGTAGCTTCAAAATTGTTAGAATCTCTTGCTTGTGTAGTACTCATTGATATTTCATGGTTTCATGAAATATCGATTAAATAACATACCGTAGTAGAGTTTTTAGTAAGGAAACCTAGTAAAATAAAAAACACTCTTCAGAATACATGACTGCCGCATGGAAAAGAAATATTCGCTCATCTAATAAAGTAACAGAGAATCAAAATAAATATTTCTTCAAAAGAAATGTTTGAAGTAACTACAGAACTTCTTATTTGGTTTTGCTTTCAAATGTCTTTCTTAAAAAAAATATTCGTAACAGTTTAGATTCATTTTTGTGTGACATAAAACAAAATAAAATGCTGTGCTCTGATTTGAGGTAAAAAAATTAAATGGAACTATTGCAATGGATGTATCACTTCAACAATGCTTACAGTGCTACCAGTTGTTCCTCTGAATGTAATGGTACAATGCGTAAACTAGCAAAAGAATTTTTTGTTTTTCCTCTAAACGTGTGTTTTTTAAAATAAAACTCAGGTAATTTTTATGTTGTTAGACAAATTGAAAATATTTTATTGCGAACAGCGGTTCCAAAAACAAAATGAAACTTTTGCTATGTATGCTACATTCAAGCAGAGCTTTAGTTGAGAACCCGAAACGTGCCTAGCAATCCTTTGTCAGACGTCTCACTGCGTTGAGCGTGGAATATGGGATAGGTAATGTCTGTTCTCTCACTAAGAATTAACTCTAAGTAAATGAGAAATATGCGGCTGTACAAAATATGCGTATCGTAATCAGTGTAGTAAAGAGTTTGCGTAACAAGGAATGCGTAGATGGATTATATTTTGGTTTTCCAATTGAAATTTATTGACTCTCCTGCTGGCAGTCATGTGCTATTCCAAATTCTGCAGCTTCAAAGTTGTTAGAATCTCTTGCTTATGTTGTACTCATTGATATTTAATGGTTTCATGAAATATCAATTAAAGAACATACCGTAGTAGAGTTTTTAGTATTGAATCCTAGTAAAATAAAAAACACTCTTCAGAATACATGACTGCCGCATGGAAAACAAAATATCCGCTCATCTAATAAAGTAACAGAGAATCTAAATAAATATTTCTTCAAAAGAAATGTTTGAAATAACTACAGAACTTCTTATTTGGTTTTGCTTTCAAATGTCTTTCTTAAAAAAAATATTCGTAACAGTTTAGATTCATTTTTGTTTGACATAAAACAAAATAAAATGCTGTGCTCTGATTTGAGATTAAAAACAATGAAATGCAACTATTGCAATGGATGTATTACTTCAACAGTGCTTACAGTGCTACAAGTTGTTGCTCTGAATGTAATGGCACAATGCTTAAAAAAGCAAGAGAATTTTTTGTTTTTCCTCTAAACGTGTGTTTTTTTTAATAAAACGCAGGGGATTTCTATGTTGTTTGACAAATTGAAAATTATTTATTGTGAACAGAGGTTCCAAAACAAAATGAAACATCTGTTATGTATGCTACATTCAAGCAGAGCTTTAGTTGAGAACCCGAAACGTGCCTAGCAGTCCCTTGTGAGACGTCTCACTGCGTTGAGCGTGGAACTTGGGATAGGTAATGTCTGTTCTCTCACTAAAAATTAACTCTAAGTAAATGAGAAATATGCGGTTGTACAAAATATGCGTATCGTAATCTGTGTAGTAAAGAGATTGCGTAACAAGGAATACAGAGTAGGATTATATTTTGGTTTTTCCAATTGAAATTTATTGACTTTATATATGGCAGTCATAGGCTATTCCAAATTCTGTAGCTTCAAAATTGTTAGAATCTCTTGCTTGTGTAGTACTCATTGATATTTCATGGTTTCATGAAATATCAATTAAATAACATCCCGTAGTAGAGTTTTTAGTAGGGAATCCTAGTAAAATAAAAAACACTCTTCAGAATACATGACTGCCGCATGGAAAAGAAATATTCGCTCATCTAATAAAGTAACAGAGAATCAAAATAAATATTTCTTCAAAAGAAATGTTTGAAATAACTACAGAACTTCTTATTTGGTTTTGCTTTCAAATGTCTTTCTTAAAAAAAATATTCGTAACAGTTTAGATTCATTTTTGTTTGACATAAAACAAAATAAAATGCTGTGCTCTGATTTGAGATTAAAAACAATGAAATGCAACTATTGCAATGGATGTATTACTTCAACAGTGCTTACAGTGCTACAAGTTGTTGCTCTGAATTCAATGCTACAATGCTTAAAGTAGCAAAATATTTTTTTATTTTTTCTCTGAACGTGTTTTTTTTAAAAATAAAACGCACGTAATTTCTTCTATGTTGTTCGACAAGTTAAAAATATTTTATTGTGAACAGAGGTTCCAAAAACAAAATGAAACTTTTGCTGTGTATGCTACTTTTAAGCAGAGCTTTAGTTGAGAACCCGAATCTTGCTTAGCAATCCCGTGTGAGATGTCTCACTGCATTGAGCGTTGAACTTGGGATAGGTAATGTCTGTTCTCTCACTAAGAATTAACTCTAAGTAAATGAGAAATATGCAACTGTACAAAATATGCGTATCGTAATCTGTGTAGTAAATAGTTTGCATAACAAGGAATGCGTAGTAGATTATATTTTGGTTTTTGCAATTGAAATTTATTGACTTTCTATCTGGCAATCATGTGCTATTCCAAATTCTGTAGCTTCAAAATTGTTAGAATCTCTTGCTTGTGTTGTACTCATTGATATTTCATGGTTTCGTGAAATATCAATTAAATAACATACCGTAGTAGAGTTTTTAGTAGGGAATCCTTGGAAAAAGAAAAAACTCTCTTCAGAATACATGAATGCCTAATGGAAAAAAAAATTCTCATCTAATAAAGTAACAGAGAATCTAACTAAATATTCCTCCAACAGAAATGTTTGAAGTAACGACAGAACTTCTTATTTGGTTTTTCTTTCAAATGTCTCTTTTTTTTAAATCTTAGTAACAGTTTAGATTCATTTTTGTGTGATATAAAGCAAGTTTAAAATGCTGTGCTCTGATTTGAGATTAAAAACAATGAAATGCAACTATTGCAATGCATGTATCACTTCAACAATGCTTACAGTGCTACAAGTTGTTGCTCTGAATGTAATGCTGCAATGCTTAAAGTAGCAAAAGGAATTTTTGTTTTTCCTCTAAAAGTGTTTTTTTTTTTTAAATAAAACGCAGGTAACTTCTTTCGTGTTGTTGGACAAGTTGAAAATATTTCACTGTGAACAGAGGCTTCAAAAAACAAAATGAAAGTTTTGCTATGTATGCTGCTTTTAAGCAGAACTTTAGTTGAAAACCCGAAACTTGCCTAGCAATCCCTTGTGAGATGTCTTACTGCGTTAAGCGTGGAACATGGATAGGTAATGTCTGTTCTCTCACTACGAATTAACTGTAAGTAAATGAGAAAGATGAGGCTCTATATAATATGCGTATCCTAAAGTTGTTGTAAAGAGCTTACGTAACTAGGCTTATGTAGTAGATTTATATTTTGGTTTGTAAATATAAAACTATACACTTTTCTGCGGGTAGTCATTTGTTATTCCTAATTCTGCAGCTTCAAAACTGTTAAATGTGTTGCTTCAGTTGTACTTATTGATATTTCATTGTTTTGTGAAATATCAATTCAGCTATATACCATAGTAGAGTTTTTAGTAGGGAATCAAATGAAAATTATTCATTTTTCTGCCGGCAGTCACGTGATATTCCAAATTCTGCATCTTCAAAATTCTTAATCTTTTGCTTCTGTTGTAATTATAGATCAAATTAAACCCCCCTTATTGCTAGAATAAATATTGTCTTTTTATTACGTTGGCAATTGCATTCTAGCATAATAGCATGTACCTTTTGTAACAGCGTTTTGTTCTCTTTAATTGGTTCTTCTTACATATTGCTTAAATTAGGCCTCCTAGCACTGTATATTACAATAAGATTACTCTAAATAGTAATTTATTCGATACTTTTCCAGTTCTGGTAAACATATTTCGTATAACATTTCGTTGACATAATTATGACACTGCTCAATATACGCTTAAAAAAGATTTATTTAAAAAATCGAATTACAAGATTACTAGGACCGATGATTCATTTCTTAGTCCGTTGTATCTCTTTTGCTAGTTTGTCGCCTGGTCCAGTGAAACGGATAAGTACAATGGATGAGTACGTTATTATGTTGCCGTGCGGTTGCCAAGTCACTATGTTTATTGTAGAAATAAAGACGTCTAATTTTTGTATGGTCACTTTCCTTTTTAGTTATCTTTTGAAGTTTAAACAATTTAAGGCTAAGTTGTTATATAGGTTTTCTCAAGGTACTAACTAAATTAATTGACTTGGTTTTACATGAGATCTCGCAAGTTTTTACGTTGGAGGCGAGACTTGCATTTTTGTAAATTTTATTTTTTTTTGAAGGGATTTCATTTCTTTTCGTAATATTTCTTCCTAATACAATGAATATCTGTCGGAAATGAAGCGGATAAGGGGTAATTTCTCATTGTGATTTCGACGTGATCGTCTAATTTTTGGACAGCTTTTTGTTAATTTTTTCAATAAAACAACCTAACGTTCATTAGCTCTCAATTTTTGAGGGTCTAGAAAATTTGTGAAAATAAAGAAAATTGCCAAGAATCCTGGGTATCGAAATATACCCGTACTTTAGAAAAACCAAAATATGTTCATACTTACTTGAAAACAGTCTATTTAGATAATTTAGAAATTGTTTCATCCGACAAATTTTCGTGTCACCATTTTCTTCTATTCGTAATTAAATGTTATAATGCCGATTGACTAATAAGGTATTTTCTATTTGATAGTGAATAATTTTTGAGAGGGCGCCATCTGTTGGATATTTAATTGACAATAATTGAAAGCAGCTTAAAATTACATCACGTGAGTTAAATCTCGGAATGTTTTAATTTTTCCTTCAATTACATGCTAAATACTAACTGCAGTAAAAATTTCGTCTTTTGTGAGTGATAGAAGTGCCTTCGATTCTTGATGATCCTGTCAGTGACAAACTTCAAGAACTTCGATAGCAATGATTCGTAAATTAGTAGTAATAGAACAAATTTGTTAATATAGCTTGCTATTGCATCTTCTTAGTCACTAAAAAAAATCGGATTTTAGCTTTAGCCACAGATTAAAAACATTTAGATGAAAAATATCTCTAAAAACAGTTTCAATTTTTTCGCTCTGTTGATCACTATGGTTGTTTGTGTTGTAGGGGCTTGTTAGGTTTTTCTTAATTACTTTTTTCTGTCTTTACGTTTCCATTTCATGTTTTTTTTGTGCATTTTTTTTTGTTTTTCCAACATCTTTCTGGTTTTCTGCATCATGTGTATTCTTCTTTTCTCAAAATGTGACAACTGATTCGTTACAAAAATTTTTCTAACATGAAATGTATTACTAATTTATTAATTACCGGTTTAATTTTGACAGCAAAATGTATTTTATGGGAATTTATTGCTTAACGATTCTCTCTCGGAAAGAATCATACAATAAATTTCTGCTCCATTTTATCTTGTTTGTTTTTGTTAATTGCTATTTAAGCTGTCTGCTGCTCATTTTCGTTGCTTTTGCCGAAGCTCTTACGTCCAAAAGCTCACAACTTTGAATTGAAAAAGGGGTTCCTGTAAACCCCGAAACACGTGTATTCAGTAATCTGTTTATCTGTGCTAAACAACGTTGGATATTTCCTGTTATTCCTCAACAAAAATGTATTTATTTATTTCTGAGACTTTCCTCTGTTCGAAAGATCTCGGCAGAGACACTTTTTGATTTGACCAAATTTTCGCTCAATTTTGAACATTTCAAAAATACTTAACATTAATGACTACGGGGAAATTTAAGTCAAATATAAATCCTGAACAAAAAATGAGAATTTGCTTCAAACAAACTTGATTCGAAAAAGCTTTTCATGAAGAAAATGTACAGACAATATCTTTTTGATTTGAATAATTTTTCGTTCTCAGTTTGAAAAGTTTAATACTACTAAAAATTAGCGCCTACGTGGAAAGTAAAAGTGAATATAGATCCCGCACTTAACGGCAGATTTACTTAAAACTTTATTTGAATTACCTCTTGATGAGTAACATACGTACATGGAGCAGTTCTTTTTTCTGTAGCTATTTTAAGGGTATTTTTTGAAGAACTAAAATTTTTTTTAACACTTAAGACATTGCCAAAAGCTAATTTTTGGCAACCGAAAATTGAAAATATTGTGTGGTTCTTGAATATACTCTTAATTGTTGGTTTCAAGAAATGAAATAAAAGCTATAAGTAAAAATCAAAGTACAGTATTCCGTAAACTAATCATTGGCAATAAGTGAGAGATAAATATTATTGAATAAAAATAAAATGAAGTTAAAGTGCAAATGTTTTTTCCAGGCCTCTGAACTCGGTTTTAAAATAATGACCATCTTCTGTGTCCGAAGCCTACAATTTCAGGAACTTTGAATCCGATACCTGAACCCAAAGCCAAAAATAGGGTAGGGCGGAGCTAGCTGAGCATAGGGGCACGTGGAGCAATCGAAATATTTCGAAAACTTTTCACCACACGTGTAGGCATCAAATGGCGGAAAGAAAGGGTTATGGGAGGGGAACTCATCGCGCGACCTTCAATTGCAGCTCGACAAATGAGTGAAATATACATGCAAATATTTTATTGTTGTGACAAAAAAGTAAAACTCATTTGCCGCAAGTTTTCGTCTGTATTAGTTCAATGTTATCTGTTTTCTGTCAGGCAAGTTTTATTCTTTCATAAATTTACTGCACTTTTGATATGTATAGAGATTTTGGGTATAGTTCGTACTGTTTTCTCGTAATCTCATTTTTATTTTAAGACTTTGGATTGGGGTTATTTGAGCAAGTATTGCTCAACTGACCCCCACGACTAAAAACAAAAGTAGCATTACATTTTTTGCTTTTGTTAGGATGCGGACTTATAAACGGAAAACTACACGATGTTCTTACACTACTGACGACTTGAATAATGCAGCAAAGGCTGCATTGATGGGGGAAAAATGTGAATGCCGCCGCAAAATAATTTGGTATCAAACGGATAACTATGACAAGATTTTTGAAGAAATTGAAAGGTGGTGATTTAGACATGGGTTATGTAAAACCGGGGCAAGTTTTTTCTTCCCAACAAGAGGACCCTATAAAAAAAAATACTTGTTGCAAATGGCATCAATCTATTATGGATATTCCCCAAAAGGCGTTCGTCGCCTTGCCTACGAGTGTGCTTCTAAATTTAGCATTAAAATTCTATCCGCCAGGACTCCAAATGGAATGACCGGAAAAGATTGGCTTACAAAGTTTTTTAAACGAAATCCGCAACTATCCATCCGAAAACCAAAACCATTCGAAAAAAAAACTTTAAGTTTTGTTAATTTGTCACTAAAAGACTATAAATAAAGAGTTGAATAACGAATGTGTGTAACGAATAACCTTTGCGCTGAAAATAAAAATAATCAATAGTAATAAAATAATCAATAATAAATAAAACCTTTTCTCGGATGACATTTCATGCAGAAGCATATACTACTTCCTATTGAAAAAGGTGTTCCTTGTAACACCAAAAAACGTGTTTGCAATAATTTGCAATTTTTGTGCTTCAAAACGTTGGTTAATTGATTACTTTAAAGAGCTGATTGTCAAACAGAAATTCTGTTTCTTCTCTAGTTAGCATTTATCTTACGGTTTGGCTAGACCTTATAAGTGCTCCACTTGCCGCCCCATACCCTTGCTCAACTTACCCCCCTCTATGGGGTACGTTGAGCAAGTTTGACTTTTTGCATTCCGACAGCTGTAGCTCTTAAACGTACTATTAGCAACAAGTTACTATGGGCACTTCTGAAAAGGGATACATTACTAATCCGTCACGCTGCACAAAAATCGATTGAGACTTATTGTTGAGGAGCTATATCCGCTCAAGTAAAAAATTGCTAGCCCCGCCCTATTCTACTCTGACCCCTAAGCTTTGGCACGAGCCTGCTCCGGGGAAAATGATAGTCTTCGACTCTTGGAACTTTCAAGCTATCTACTTCCTACTCCTTTATCCTAAAATCATTCCGATTCCGACTCCAGAAAGAAACTGACAGACTCCGCCCATGACTTCGACTCTAGGAATTTTATGGCCTCCGACCAGGATTCCGACTCTGACGGCGCAAGTATTGACAAAGCTGAGGACATAGAGGTTTAAATGACCAAATCAGATTATGCAGTCCTGTTTTTTTACTACGAAATAATTAAGGATTGCAATACCGGTATTTCGAGCAATTTTGCAATTTCGTAATACCGGTATTTACTGAGGAAAATACCGGTATTTTCGGTATTAGCTGAAAATAATAAATAGTTTTAATTCCAGAATTTTCAATTTAACTTAGTAAATACCTACTTATATTGAAATGTACATTTATTTTTCCATGGTACATAGCCGAAATCAATCTATTGATGTAAAAATTTAGCTTCAAAAGCATGAACTAATAGAATATCATTAGTGCGATTCTCGAAAAATTGTCCCGTGCATAACGCCAAGTTTTTCATTTTTCCCAGCTAACCAAAGCCTTCAAAAATAATGCTGTTGGGGAATAATACATGCTTTAATATACTATCTAAGCATAACAGTTAATCCCATATTTAGTTAACAGTTAGTTGAATAAAATAAAAAACAGCGTTGTGCGTGGGGCATTTTTTCGAGAATCAGCCACTAAACAAAAGTATTTTGGGCACCATATATTAATTTTTTTCCATTGCCCTGATCGCTCATTCTCCTCTTTGAGAAAGTTAATTTCGATTGTAATTTTGAATGCCCCCCCTCCCCCTTTGCCGGATGAACAATTTTTTTCAAACCATCAATTGCAGGAATGCCTTATGATTTGTTTCTTAAATATTTGTCTCAACTGTACTAAATTTTGACAAAAACTGTTTCTTGTTGCCCTTACAAATGGTAATTTGTTATTACCAGTATGTGTTTGTTGTGCCGCCTCGCTATTTAGAAATTATATATTGACTTGAAAATTTGCATACAGGAAAAGCATAAATATGTTCCACGAATTCAAAGATATTTCCAGATATTTACATAATTATAATTGCAAAGAATATTGAAAAAAAAAAAAAAAAGCTGAAACGAATAAGAGAAACTAACAAAATTAAATTTAGTCAAGTTTATCGTAAATTTCAAACCAAAGTGCTAATAAAAGTAAACACAAACATCTCCTGTTCAAGAGAAATTGATGTTAATATTGGAAAAGAATCGTCTCTCAGGAAAGAAATTTCAACTAGCTTTAAATTAAAAAGATAATAGAAATACACACAATACGAAATAAACACACACACACAAAAGGGTTTATCCAAAAATGACATGCAACAGACTAAATTTTTTTGAAGGTAATATACTTTTAGGCAATTAAATTAGATGAGGTGTATCACGCATTGTTAACATTACCACCAACCTGCGTGAATTCAGAAAGAGTGGTTTTAACTATAGGAAAGTTGAGCACTAAAAATGAGTTCCAGGCTTAGAGACAATTCAATAGATGCATGATATTTTTTACTAGTATTGATTTTTTATTGTGACACTTGTTCCTTCGTTTTATATTTGTTCACAATATGTTTTCATAATAATACATCTTTTGTTCAAAATTATGAAATGTGGCAACGGAACAATACATTTTCATGCATTTTTTGAGAAATTTCAAATACGGGTTTTCCGGTATCACGTTTTAAAAATACCGAATACCGGTATTGACTTTTTGGTCCGGTATTGCAATCCCTGGAAATAATGATTGCTGATATGATTTGTTTTTATTTTCATTCCAAAGTTTTAATTCATTTATGTTGATTCAATTTAATTCATTTATGCTACGGAAAATAATGGAAAATTCGGAGTCCTTTATGTTTTAACAGAAAGAGCTGTGCATAAGATTTTTTCTTTGGTTTAGATGAAAAAAAAAATTTTTTTTGATTAAAGTGGACATTTTATTTATTTATTTTTTTATTTTATATTATTATTTCGTCGGTCATGACTACAAATCGTTTGCGTTCATTCAAAACTTAGCTCAAGAACATTTTACATTAGAATTACATTACATTTCTTGTGTGAAATCGCGTTTTTTTTTCAGAAAAACAACTATGTAGATGCACTTAATAGCAAGACTTCATATAAATGCAAAGTTTCCAGATTATTAGTTATCACCATTGAAGATTGATAAAAAATGAAAATATCACTATGGTATACACTGTAAATATCTTCTTTATGATAAGGGTACAGGTATCAATGGCCATAATAACCACGACCTCTTTGCTACCGCATCCTTATTCCTATTTCTTTTCTGAAGAATATGCCTCATGTTACTTAATCTAGAAAATTACCAGCCATAATGTGACGGGTTTGCAAATTTCTTTTCCATTCCATTTGGAGAAACAAGAAACGCAACGAGTTGGGTAATATTGCAATTCGCAACTGCTTGCGAAAAACATAATTGGAATTCAAGACGTCAGAACTTAAAGGAATGCCTGGCTGAATGCTGAATGTTACTTTCTATTTTATTTAAAAATTAGTCTTGTTTTTATGTGTTTTTTTATTGTTAATTATTTTTTATGGAAACTGTTATAGATTTTTGTTTTGAAAAAATATACATTTGCTGCTTTGCGTAAAAAGTGCTACTACTTTAGTTTTTCGTTTGTTTATTTTTTACCTATCTATTTCATCAGGTTAGCGAAATCTATTTTTTTTAAAGAAATCAGCATAAAATTTTAACAAGTTATTTCTGACATAATTAGCAGTCTTAGCTCAGTTAAAAAATATTGATAAGATACTAGAAAGTCGATTATGCTATACGGAAATGTAGGCTCGCTTAATTCTGGTCGGACCTTCTTGTTTACGACTAACAAGCTATTGAAAAATCTACGTTTAGTTATTAAAAGGAAAAGGTGTCTACGTTTTCCTCAATAGTAACTGTGTGGGCACTGGGAAAGACAGACACTTCTTTTCCTATCTTACCAAATGCAAAACATTTTTTTTATTTTTAAAAACATCCTATGATTAATGAACGAAAAATTATCTGTGCAAAAATATTTAAAAAAGCACTGTTTTGAATTCTTAGTTCTAAAAACATATTTTTGATCAAAAAATACGCCAAGAAAAGAATTTTATATTAAAGGTTAATGTAGGAATAAAGTAGCAGCAAGCTTCAAGTCTAAAACGTGAGCAATCTATCTTCTTCAAAGTGATCCGTTTCTGGAAAATTGACAACACTTAAACACTAAGCGAAACATGCTCCCCCCCTTTTTATAGTGTTTAGTATAAATAGAACGTGTAAGGAGCGCTGAAAAATGATGGCTATGACCGACCTTTCAAAAAAGGTGTTTTTTGAAGTTCGTGAAAGTACTCTTTTCAAAACCTTAAATTATGTAATCTTTGTCAGTTCGACATAACGTCTATCTATACTAGGATAAATTTCTGAAAGACGTTTCTCATGTAACGTAAATACGTGGAAAATATGTGCGAAATAAGGTGCAAGCTAAGGTTGTGTTTATTTGCACACATACTAGCTACTCTGCATGCATGCAGTTGAACTCGCTTATAACGAACTCTGTTTTAACGAGAACTCGGATTTAGAAAGGACAAAAAGATTTGGTTGGTACAATGTTAAGTCTATGTGCACGTAACTCGCTTTCAACGAGTAAATCCCGCTTAAAACCGAGTAAACCCCGCTTAAAATGAGCAAAATTGTCGTAAATCGTTAAAATTTCTGTCATTTCCACCTCAGAAAAGATTATTCTATTTCTGGAAAATTAAATTAGCTTTTTGAATTGAGTCAAAAGTTAGAGATAAGACCATTATACCTGAGAGCAAGTGGTGACGAGGTATTTTTTTTTTAATTCTTGGAGTTGAGGAGTATTTAAGAATTGTATAACTGTTGAAGCGAATGTTATCACTTCCAATATACTTTCGATAATATTGTAGCTCAAAGCCAAGCTAATGCAGATGAAAAAAAAATAATCAAGTGACCACGATGACAACAAATGTGAGAAGAGTTTGAAGTTTAACAGCGCTCGACATACTTGATTTCTAAAGTGCAGAAGAGGCCACACATTCAGCCCACACATTCCTCGAAAAGAATAACAAGAAAGAGACAGTGAGACAAGTCAAAGCAAACAACTTTATTGTATACATTTTTATGAGTTTTTTCCACGAGCCCGTTTTTTTCGAGCACTCGGTTATAACCATCAAATAACGTGGTTCTTTCGCACTCGTTATGAGCAAGTTAGACTGTGTTAGAAATATTTTCAAAATATTGTTTTCGAGATTTTCTAACCTGCATTCATTTAAAATAAAATGGAATAACACATATAATGTGTGAAAAGCTAATCGTTTATATATATTGATGTTTTTTTTTCAGAACCACGAATAATTCACAGAACACTTAGAGACTCCTCAATTAAAATTCATTTGGATATAGGACTAAATTTCAGCTCTAATTTTAAAATAATCAAATTTCAAACTCTTAGGAAATTTTTATCGTAACACTGTAAAACTATCGTTCATAGAGAATAATAGTTTCAAAATTTCTCTCAAACTCTTCATACTTTCATTACGTTAACAATTTCTACAGCAATGAAAAATATAATTTCACTATTACAAGAAATTAGGAAGACGGCTTGGGCAATTCAATAGTTTCCAAAACTTCTGACATACCGATTATTCTATTAAGATCAATAGAAACATAGATTTTTAATGGTATGGAAAATGAAGCATTTTAAAGAAAAAATATTTCATTTGTGGAACAAAACATGTTTTAAATTACAAATTTCGAAAGGACGCGTTTATTTTGCATTTTCAATTCTAACCATCATGTATGATAATTAAAAGATACGTAAGGATAACCAAATTTCCAATAGTTCAGTGTGTTTTAATTATTCCAAGGGAAAACAAAGACTATTTCGTACCGAAACCGATAAAGATCTCTTTAGTTAAATAAAAATATCCCAAAAATACAATTTTAACGTCTGGGAGTGCCTTAGAGAGAAGTTATGTTCACCAAAGCATAATATTTCTATCTCTTATTATCAAATGAGACACTTCAGAAACTTTGTGTTACTACGTATAATAAGGTTTTTGTGTTTTTAAGTGATTTGATTTTTTCGAATTTAATATTAAATCGTACCTAAATCGTACCAAAGCCTTCTAAGTGCAATGCGGATAAATTAACTTTGATAAAACGTTTTGCATATGGAAACCCCTAAAAATACCGAATAATAACGAAAATATTATGAGAGCGTAAGTATATTATTTTGCGAAACAATAAATATATTTTTTGAAAGTAAATAATAAGATAATACGTGTTAAATTTTTGAAAAGCATCTTTTTCATTTTAACCCTTTAAAAATGCTGTTATTAGGTGTGTATCAATAAATAATTAAGGGAAATTCAAAACAACAGATGAGCACATGGACGATAGATAGAAAAAGAAAACATTTTAAAAAGGAGGTAATAATCCTTAAAAAATATCTCTTGGCATTGAATGTAAAATAAGCGACTTGGAACTCCCCAACTTAAAAATAAAGACAAATCAAAATAGATGATATATGATTGGAGGGATGTTAAAGAGGACAAAGTGATCGCCAGAAAAGTAATAAAGGGTATTTTTAGAAATAATTTTGGCGACAGAAAGCATGAGAAGGATTTTAGCAGGAGCATGGGACAACAAGTGGGTAGTCCAAGGTAGGTTTGGTAGTAGTCGAAACAAGTTACACAAAACATTACCATTGGATACAATGGAAAATTGCAAATGAACTGCAACGGTTAAAGCAAAATGATGAATAAAACAGAAAGTAAAAATGTTCGAAATGAATACCTTGTACTGCAATGAGAAAAAGAAATTTTCAGATTTATTAATGGATTCAAATTTGAAGATGAATGTGAATTAAAAAATTTAAAAAAATGTGATTTTATCACAGGTGCCTCAATTCAATGTTCCGAACTGCTCACCTTTCAAAAGAGCGGTCGTTCATTTTTTAAATGAACGAACGAATCCGTTCATTTTAAGGATTCGTTCTTTTTGATCCGTTCGTTCATGAACGACATATCTCTAATTATAGTACCAGTAAGTACTTTCTAGCATTAGAAACATAATGTTAAAAATTTATTTCTCCAGAATTTAAATTTAACTAGTATTTATCTTTTTTTACGAAATCCTCCCCAGCCATTCATGCAAGTTATGAACTACAACCCCAGTTATTTAAGCTTGGATACAATCGAAATCCATGGTGTTAATGAATTTCAAAACTTTACTTTCACAGAATCGCCACAAGCATTTCCGAAGATATTTTCCATTCTAATGACTGCCTCTTCAATTAATATTATTAATTCGCTGTTGATTTTCTAACAGACTGAATATTTCCATTTTTCTTGTGGAATCAAAAGTAAAATTTCAAAGGGTTCACTATTCTCTTAATTGTAAAAGTTTCAGTGCATCATTACGAGCTTTACTTAAAGAGTTCCTGCTCATCTTAAAATTAGCTACTGAATGGAACTTTTAGGGAAGCGTAAGAAGACTTCTTTTAAGTTCTTTTCCGCTTATGGAGTTCTACACGGAAGCAGTTATCGATTAGATTTTTTCTGATAAATTTAAATGAAGTGGAAGTAATTGCCAATGCAATAAATTGCATTAGTTTTAATAATTAACTGTTTCATAAGACACAACTAGTATTTTATGATCTCTAAAAATTAAACAAACACTATTTGTTCGTATAAAGCACAGGACGTTTTACACAGGAGTCTGCGGTTGATCGAGTGATTGCAGATTCGGGTTTTGACCTCCAAGCTAGTTGTGCACACTAAAAATATGCAAATTAAGTTCCTCTCAAAGTATTAGTTTTTTTTGTCTGTACATTTCTACCATCAGTAGATTTCCTATTCGGAACGCTATAAATGCAGCTATTTTGCCATTTAAGAGTATAGGTTTACAAAAGGCAAATTGGAATACAAAATCCCAAAAGAAAATTTTTCTACCAACACATAGTTTTGAACGTGATTGTGTGAAGACATAATAAAAATTTAAAAAAAAAACAGTACAGAGGCTAAAATGTATTGGATTTGCTATTAAATTTTTTTAGTCGTTCGCTAAATTAAGAAGAAAATAAATAAAGGAAGTAAAAATGTTTCAAGATAAAAAAATAATTTCTATCAAAAGTGAAATCGGTAGCAGCCCTTTCGTTAGGATAAAAAAAATCTTCTCTTTGAATTTCTTTCTTTTTTCCGTTGTCGAAACGTTGGCGAAAAAGAAAAAAGCCAAAACATTGAAGTTTTATAATAAAATTTAAAAAATTATAAATGATATTATAAAAAGTACCCCTGAATAAACTATTTTTTTTAATCAAAAATGAAATCGTCTGCCGTTTTTTCTTTCACGTGAATAATAAAGAGCGTGAATTTCTTTTTATTTTCTATCTCTAAAAATAATATACATAACATGCGTTAATGTGACAAAAAAAAATCGTACAATTTTAAGTTGTTTTTGAACATGTTCTTCGTCACGTGTTTTTTCCAATAAAATTTGTTTCAAGCAAATCCGTTTTTAAGTTCTAAATCGGTATTTGAGTTAAATTACTTTATAAGCAATCATATAAAGTTTTTTTTGAGCTGTTCATTTTGAACTTTCGTTTATAAGCTTGTTGTTTCGTCAATAACCTATCCTGACGAAGCTAGTTTCAAGCAAATTCGTTTTCTTCACCAAAAGCTTTTCTCCAGTTAATCCACCGTACGAGCTAATGATAAGTTTTTTTTAACTGTTCAAAATTGAACGAAAAATTTTCAAAGAGAAAAAAAGGTAAGAAAAAGAAATGTGAATAAAGTGTCTTTGCCGAGTTCTTTTAAGCAAAAAAAAAAAAAAAAAAAAAAAGGACCTAATCTGACTATTCCTCGAAAGTTATTAAGAGGGAGGGAGAGGACACACATTTTCCAAAGCTCAAAACCCTACTATACAGTTTTTAACTTTTCGAGATTCATTAAACTATTATATTTACTTTTGACACTTTTGTTCTTGGCGACATTTTTACAAGGCATCAAGCCACCTCACATGTTTTCATTTTTTTCTTTTATTTTTACAGGTAAGTACACTAAAAAAGATAAAGAGCCTACTAGCAAACTAGTGTTAATAATTTATTTGGAATTTGTAATTGATGTTATTTGTCTGCATTGAAGCTACCAGTTTTACGGTTACAAGAACTAACATTAAGTTAAAAATGAAAAAAAAAAAAAATAAAGAAATAAAATAAATAATCGAAGCTGATTACCGACCTCCTTATAAAGATGAATCTTGCGGGTCAGAAGATACATTAAATTTAAATACATGAAATTTTTCTTTTCGAAACAACATGGGAAACAAGGAAACAGGATAATAATCACAACTGTTTAAAATTTGCTGGTCGCAAAAGCGGAATCACGACTGAAATTTCTTTTAAAAGCCTATTCTTATATACTTAAATGAATAACCAATAATTAATTTGATAACAAATTATAATTGCAATATATGAAATTTATAAATCATATAACTTTCTTTCATAGAGTACCTAATAAATCAATGTAGAGATGGTACGCTATACTGAAGAAAATTGATGCAGGAAGTTGCACCGATGTATCTCAAGATCTTTAGCGCGAAGATTAGGACCTTGGGATTCATTCATTAAAAACATTACAATATTTAATCTCAATTGGTAGTTAATTTAAACATGGGTATTGGTGCAAGATTTTTAAGCTCGTTTATGAAATTACATTAAAACGGGAATTAGGGCGAGATAAGTGATCGTGACCCATCTTGCGGCGAGACCACGTCATCATAACATCGCCTATTTTCTGATCAATATATCCCATTAGCAAAGCTTCAATTTCATCTAGGTTTAATTACAGACGCATCATCTTCTTTAAATTTCCTTATTCTAAGCTTTCTTTCCTTTTCAGCCAACAATGCAAGCGTTACCAATGGCTATAATAAAGGCTTTGCACTAAAGTTAAGTTCTTCTAAAAAAAGATTATAATTCGAGTTTTACATAAGTTGGAAGTTCCAAACAAATTCTATCCGACTGCGTCCCAGCCAGAATTTTTGTTGATCAATATGAAATTGGAAACTGATGTTGAGATGTGCTAGAAAAAAATTAACGTTACGAAACTTAACGGAATGAAACTTTAAAAATTAGCTGCAAGAGTTTCACTCTTAATAAAATATGTGTTTTATTTGTTTTATATAAATCGCAAAACCATCAAAAGGGGCTGTGTCATAATGCACTAATGCATACTCATAAGAACTAAATTATCACATAAAAAATACAAAATTAGAAAAATGCTTGTTTTGAAAGAAAAAAAAAAAAAAAAAAAACCGTAGGAAAAGCAAAGTTTTACCTCCGCCCTCCCAAGAAGAAGCTAAACTGAGTTAAAACTTGATCACTGCTACCTACAGCAGTTTGTATGTAGCTTAACATTTATCTTAACTGTATAATTATTTAATTTTCCACGTAGTCATTCATAAATGTGTACACTAGTTTCGGAATCGTATGTATAATATGAGCACGGCATGAGCTAAAGGACTTAATCTACCATTCAATCACCTAAGGTTTTGATTTCATGTATGAAAAATTTTTAATATAAAAACAGGAAGTATTTTGATGTTTTTTTCATCAAGGAATAAATAAAAGCATTTCCCCTTGATTCTTTGAGGAACGCTTTTACATCAAACTACTCAATTTTCCTAAGAAACCATGCACCGAGATTTAGAGTCCTTCCTACGCTAGTCAAAGCGACTTTTGAACCAATTTAGGCAGTTTATCTGGTAAAAGTATGCTTTGAAAAGTTTTGGAATTTTCAAGTACACTTCAAGTACACGTATTAGGGGAAAAAAAAGTTTTTTCTGCGTATGAAACAACTAGAGCACGTTTCAAATATTTTTTCTACGCTGAAGCACTCTGTTTTGAGAGTGATGCTTTTCAAAGTTTTATCCAAAAAAAAAAAATCACCTCTTGTGCTGAATGATTATTAGTTTTATTAGAATAAATGTGTTGAAAAATCAACGATTAATAAAAAATACTATTTTGTATAGAAATGCTCGGTTTGGCACTGATTTAAAAAGTTTAGTAAACAGGGTTGGCTTGTTTGAAATGCAATATTTCCTGTTAAATTTCAGCTCTAATTGCTATTTGTTTTCAGCAAAGAATATTTTGTAATTGGCTTGCTAGAAGATTTTTTGTTTTTTTGAATTATGGAATTGCTCAAAAAATATTTAAATTTTTATCATTCGGCTCTATAAAACAATTCTGGTTGCTTTAAAAAATTATCGTAATTTTTTTGAAGAAATTAAATTGAATCACTTTCACCAATACCAAAAATATTTGACTTAGAAAGCAAAAATGCTTGAGACGAAATCGATTCTTTGGTTTTTTAGCACTCAGGAATAATCAATTCAATTTTTGGTTGTAACTATACAAACTATTGAATTTTTACGCACTCATTTCACATGTATGTATTTTTCAGTGCAGAAAAATAATAATGTAAACATACTGGGTGTTCGTTCTCAATATGCATACATTTATTTTATTGACCCACAAGTAAACCATAATATTAGGCTTAAGATTCTCATTAACCTTCGGTGCTTAGAAAGAAAATTCCTAAACCAATCTGAATAATGGTTTGTTCCGTTACTAACTCTTATTAATATAATAAAGAATTTAATTTTAAATATGCAGAAAGTCTGATCAAAGCATAAACTAAACAGCAAAACTTTTCATTTCTTTTTATTCTTTTAACAGGTTATCGTACCATAAATAGAATAATTGAACAATACATGCCTATAAATGGATCATGCCACCATTTAAATACTACACAGAACCTTTTTTATGTTTTATGAACATCACTCACGTATTATAAAGTGTTTAATGAAGTGTAAACAGCAATCAAATTAAAAAAACGAGGAAAATAATTTCTTGATGCAAGGCTTACCTATGAAAAAAATCCGTTAGGATAGCCAAAAAGTACCTATTCCCATCACAACGTAATAGAAACACTTGTTTTGACTGAAATAATAACCGGTTAGTCAACTATTTGCCTATTGGATTCCTACATAACCTAATATAGTTGAAAAATATGATATTTTACATTTCATTAAAAAAATAATTGAAATCCAAAAAGCAGCAATTAGGACCAATATTTTTATACACCTGGGAGACGCCTGCACTTAATAAGTGACGGAATTTGGAAAAAAATATTGTAATAAATCAAATATGGATACTGCTTAAAAAAAGTACGGTTAAAAAAGTCAACTGTAGAAAATATTTTAGTTAAAATTTAAGAAAGAAAAAAAAAAACGATCGTAGCTTAGCACAAAATTATTATTATAATAATAATAATAAAAATACTGCATTAAAAAGTTCCCGAAATAAGTTTTAAGAAATTTATGGCGTACTGGTATCCCGTAATTTCTAAAATGATTTCCATCAAGAAACTCTAAGAAATCTGCAGAACGAAATAAGCTAGTCGATCCATTCTCATTATTCCTTGATACTCTCGGAATATTAACTTTGTAGAAGAGGCAATTTTCATCTTTCTCAAGGGACTGCCTCAGTTTTGACCATGATGTGATCTCCCGCGCAATATATTCGGCGAGACAGATCTTTGTCTACTTCAGCTTGACACGACAATTAAGATGGCAGAAATCTTATCATAAGAGTTTCGCTTTATATAAGAAGTGCGACCAAAGACAATTTCTTTTAGAAAAATAAGACATTCTTTATTAACTCGGCGTGGCAATAGTTCACATCTTGTGAAGGGTTTTGTCTGTTATATAAATATTTTTTGGCTGATAGTTTGGGCTACAAATTTTTGCATAGTTCTTAAGGAAAATGTATATTAAATATTCTGATTGCTCATAGTTGAACAACCCTGCTTTGAGGTTGTCTGGCGACGTAACTATTGCTCGGAAATGAATGAAATTTTGCCTAGACTATAATGAAGGGATGGAAATTTGATTGAGGATTTAGAAGAAATAAAATTTACCACCAGAGGGTGCTTTTTAAAAGAATTACACATTTGTTTTATATTTACGGTAGTTTAAAAACTCTTGTAACAAAACAAGTTCAACATGGCGGCAAAGTTTTCGAGTAGCTTCTTCAATCGGAATATAGCATGTTCTACAATTGGATGCAGTATTTTGAAAAATGCTACAAACATGAGATGCCATCATTAAGATCGAAGTAAAGTTCAAGGATTATCACGATTTGCGAGATGTTTCAAATACACCTCCACAACTAGAAGTCAAATGGCTAGAAGTTTGGGGATTGGGAGGGAAAAAAATCACAAGTGACGGCTGACGTCACGTTGTTCAGTAAAATTGAGCTAGAGAACATACGAACTCTTAGCACGAATACTTAACACGAAGGCTGATGTGTAGAGGAGCTTATGAGTGAAGGTTTAAGTACCTTGTTGAGCCACCTCTAGCGTTAATGTCCGAAGCTATACAATCGGGAGCATTGATGTATAGAAGTCTCGTACGATGTTCTACGTCACCTTATACCATAGTTACTGTAAAAGCGTCAGTTAATTCGATCAAACTCCAATTCACCGTCTCAAGTGATCCCAGATATGCTCGATTTATGACAAATCAGGGCATCACACAGGTCAGAGAAGTTTATAATGTGGCAGAAGAAGACCTTTGCTGTTTGTGATCGAGCATTGTCCTGCTAAAAGATAGCCCCCTGGGATCCCCCCTTGAGTGCTAACACATGTTACTGAAGCATGAATCAAACGTACCGTTAAGCTGTCATAGTTCTGTACCACTCGGGGTTCCTAATCTGGTTTAGTCACTGCGTGACAGGCACAGCGGGCCCTCGGAGAGGGATGTCATAGTGCTGTTTGTTCGAGGGTTCCTAATTGGTTAAGACAACACAGTGACGGGCATCCGAAGAGAGTTGTCATAGTGCTGTGAAGCAATATTAGGGTTGACAATGTTTCATATACTATAACATTCCATAGCATCGGTCTAGCTGAGGGTGCTGTGTGCCGCGGAAAAGAAAAGGCTTCATTAGGTCATTCACACAATCGCCTCCACTTAGAGAAGCGTCAAGTTCGAATAGATTCAGATCATTTTTAGCAATGAATCTAAATCGAATTTGGGCAATGATAACAATTTTGTACGCGTATGGATAACATGTTGTGAACTCCCAAACAGCGTCTTTGCTTTTTAGAGGCACATAGCACTCTTTTACTTTAATGTAAAAAAAAAAAAAAATGGGAGCTCGATGTTAGATGTCTTAAATTTCTTATCGCAAGTTGGTCGTAAGCATTTTGCAATGATGCAGAATCATCCTTGCTACAATGTAAATGAAAAAAAGATCGCTGTACGCTTTTTTTACGATCAAAGTTATTTGTTTTTGTTATTTTATTCCTTGTATTTTAAGCTAATTCAAAAAAAAGTTAGCTGTGGAACGTCCTCTTGCAACTGAACATACTTTACCTTAAAAGATTAGTTTTTGCTTTTTAGTTCATTTTGCTACAAGATGGTGTTTTTTTTAGTTCGTAAAACTGTTATTTTTAAAACACTATTCAACAAACAAATCAAAATAATATTTAATCCTACGCCAAAAAATATTTCGACGCTGAAAAAGCCATCTTTTTCTGAGTTTTCTCTTTGTTGATTATTAGCTGTTGATGGAGTCTCATTTTCAGTAAACATGTTGAGAAAACGTTTTCAAATAAAATGCTGTGCCGTTTAAAAAAAAAAAACAAACAAACATCTGAAACACATTCCTTGTAGTTTCAGTTTGAAAAAGTCTAAAATTTTCTAAAAGCTTTCAAGCTGTTTTTCCTGTTAACACGACAAATTTATTTAAAAAGATATGGAACTTCTGAAACGCATTTGTATTTATCTACTTCATGTTTTATCCAAAATGTATAACCAATTCTTAGTCGACTGTTCAAATATGTTTCAAGAAAGAAACTTATTTCGTACTTAAATTCCAGTTTGCTTTTTTACAAATTATATTTACGAATTATTCCTTTGCTTTGAATTTTTATGGGTTTTCTTTGAAGGTTACAAAAATACATTTTTTGTTCCTAAACTGAATCCTGAGTTTTACTTAATGGACCGCAAAGATTTTTTTTCTCGTTTTCTTTTTTCAATTAAAAATCCCCCTTATATTTTTTTTTGTCTTCTTTCAAATTTAAATCACTAATAATTAATGTGTTTTTACATACAATAAGCAAAACTGATTCATATTTCAGTCCAAAACTCCAGAAAAATTTATTGAAAATGGAATGGGCGAACTGTGTACGACTCCCTTAAACCTTAATTTTTCTCATTTCTGTAGATGCACACAAACACACACACAAAAAAAACTTTTGTTTTTTGTTTTTAGGATGTGTTTATGATTTTAAAACCTTATAGCAGTTTCATTGCTTTTATGGGGAGAGTGATATCTTTATTTTCTTTAATTTTACAGCAGTAGGAATGGTATGTTCTGTTAAAAAGTTAGGTTTTTGACCGATATTTACACGCATTTGTATTCTACAAAAAATGGGCAGTTACGCGTTCGCACACTTTTTAGACTGACACAGTTAAACTCTCTTTTCAGACACGAATGGGTGAATTGAAAATGTGAAAATTTATTTTTGCGTAGAAATAGCAGGGGAGGAGAAAATAATCTTAAAATGTATTAAAAACAACTCAATTGCATTCTATACAGTTAAAAATAGCCTAAAATTGTACGGTAAAAAAGTACTGGCATCCATGTGGCCAGTAATTTTTAACGCAAAATCCTATTTTACTGTAAAAGTTTATGGTAGAATAAACGGAAGTTAAACAGCAATGTGCGAGCAGCAGGTTCAATCTCGAGACTTTCGTATTTTGTAGGCTGTTTTACTGATCACCATACCAGTTGGGGCACATCGAGTCAGAGGAAATACGGTGTTATATGGTTTTTACTGTAAGTCCTTAATGTATCAATCGGCACTGCAATCGTTTTTTTTTTTCGGTACAATATACTGTAAATTTTTTTCTGTACTGTAAACACTCCATTTCAACAGTAGTATTTACCATAAAAGTTTCTTGAGTTTTTAACAATGCATGCAATTTACCGACACCCGATTATCCCATCCATAGACTGCGGTTTCGTCCTTGTTATGGACCCAACAATCTGGAACATGAATAACCGAGGTTGAGGCAGATGGCATCTTGTTAATGATAAAAGTGTCAACAAACTGGTGGGCAAGGTGAATGTATCCCTCCATTAGGGGTCCTCAGCCATGGTGCGGTTTAACTGGTAAATTGAAGGCATAGCTTGGGTATTAAGTAATAAATTACCGCCCTTAAGCAAAGGCTAAGGCTGAGATGCATGAAATATACTGACAGGACAAAACTGCAATCTCTGGATGTGACAAAACAGAAAAAGAAACGTTTGTAATAAGACTTAGATTTCCGTAATAAAAAAAATATTTTTGAAAGGTTTTAATTTTTTCACATTCATCTTCTACATGGCAATTTGCATTCCGTTCTTTGCGTCGCCCGTCTAATTTAGAAAACAAGGGATCGGAAATGAAATTCAAATTGGTTTTCTTGTTTCTGCGACGGGAGCAAACGCAAAAAAGACGATTTGCAATAAAAACGATCCTAGGAGAAATGAAAACTGCAGTTATTCAAAAAATAACTTATTTGTATGGTTAAATGCCGAGAACAGATTGTCTGTAATTAATGCATTATAAAAATAATATCTTAATGTTAAGGTGAAATTTTGTAAATGTTATAACATTTTACCAATCAGTTAAATACTTAAAAGTGAACTTTTTACGTCATGGTTAAATTAAAAAAAAAAAGCCAAAAGATATTCCTATGGGTAATAAAAGAGTAAAAGAACTATTATAGTTTATACATTTCTTGGCTTCTGGGGCACTTGAAGCCAGTATTGACGGACGACTTCTTTAATTGGATAGCGCAGTGTGTAAAATGCTTCAGGGGAAGGGGGACGTTCAATGCTTTAGTTGAACCTCACGCCTCCTAGCATAACCTCAGAGCGGGGCGGACGTCATGGGAAGCCAGGCCAAGCTCCCAGAAGAAATTGCTAACATCGGTCAATGTTAATTCTACGAGAGATGGTATTTCGGTTTTAATTAATAACTTTCCCCCCTTTCTTAAAATTAAAAACTTGGAGCACATTCAGGACCAGCATATTTTTTCAATGTTTCGGTATCTTCTACCGTTGGCGGAAACAAATTCGAATTGTTCAAAAAATCCCCTTAACATATCTAAATACAAAAACCCTTTTACATACAGCTTCTTTATCAAGAGCTTTTTCCAACATAGTTTGTTTAAAGCAAAAAAAGTCTGAAAGATCTGGATCTATGTTTGTTTTCAATTTCTCCGTTGACACCCATGTTAAGTTTTATTGAACTGTACGAAATTGAACAAAAAATTGTTAAAAATCAAGAAGTGACTGATGAGAATGTAGTCTCATCGGGAAGATCTTTCGAGAAAAGAAATGAGTTCGAATCGAACCGTTCACTCAAAAATCATTAACAGACCGACATAATCATAACAGACCGACAGACTCCTTTTCTCAATCTCACATCCTACTTTCCAATTTTTTATTTTATATTTATTAAATATCCTTATTTATTTTTGACATTGAAAACAAGCTTTTAGCGATATTTTTACTATACATTAAGCTTTCTTTTGAGCATTTTCCCCTTTCTTTTACTTTTACGGGAAATTTAGAAGTATAATTCCTGTTTCTTCTTCAGAGTAAGTTTTCAAGATCCCCTGAAAATGATATTGTGCACGTGACAAATGTATTATGCGAGCCCGGGACTACAAGAGCACAGAGTTACACAAATGCTCACTCAGAATTCGACCATTTTCCCCTATGTACACTCTCAAAACGAAAGTGTAATGCAGAACCTTTTCATTGGTATAAAACACTAAAGTTGTTGTTTTGTTTAATGGTTGAGCTTAGACACTTAGACATCTATTTAGCCTCAAAAGTTATAATCTGACTACGGAAGTCTAAAAATGTGTATTTATATTTCAAATGTGCGGCAAAGGAAATTGAAGTTTTCTATCAGGTTGACTTCAGTTTCAATATAAATTTTACTTGGCTGAGTGCAAGAATCACGGAATTTCGATTTCAAGAAGTTTTTTTTTTTGGGTTCGGCAATCCTAAAGGGAATTGAGTCGCAGAAAATAAGGGAACATAAAGAATACTGCTTAAAAAACAATACATTGAATAAGGGTTTTTTATGTTTATGTGTCATGTTACAAAATGGATTATTCGCTTATCAGTGAATCTCAACATTTTTCGCTTTTCTGACTCAAAATTCAGCATTTTGTTCAATTTTTAAACGTAGTGCTTTAAATAATCAGAAAAGTTTTGTTTTAAAGCATCTACTTTATAAACGTCATATATATCTTTTTTTAATTAGCAACTGCTTTTTTTTCGATTTCTTCCGAAAAGTACATTTTATTTGATGTATTCTATGTATGATGAGAGCCTCGTGTTAAAACTATTTTTCGAAATGAAAAGTTATTCTAGGAAAAAGTGGTTAATTAATATAGACATTACAAACTTAAGTTTTTCGAACCAAATAATATCTTCTGCAAGAATGTTTGTCTCAAAATTTAAATTAAGAGCACTAGAATAATCTTTAATTTTGCACCCGTGGAGAATACCTCTGTTTCTAGAAAAGGGGAGCAATTTACAGATTTGTTGTTTTTCGATGAACGCTTTTTCATTCATTTAATGGTTTACGGTATCAAAGTATAAACAGATTTCATTATATTTCAGGATGATATTTTCTGCACTTCAACCTGTATAACACTAAAGCAGCACCCCCCCCCTCCCGTGCCCTTCACTTGAAAGTGCCTCGTCTTTCAACTTTCTTTTCCGAATGAAATGTAATTAATACCATGAGAAGTGGCGAACCTCTACGGACATTAACAAGTTAAAATATTTTACTTCTTTTACTTTTAGGGTAATTCCGTTAAACCACGTTTTTTCTTCGTTCTGTAAAAGCTGTACACTTACATAAATTTTACTCTCCATTGTATATGCATATAGTATAGGATATTTCTTACAAAACTCCTAATGCAGAAGGTCATATCTTTAAAAGAATTCTTGTTACAACTTTTGAAAATTTTGCTATACGTTCCACCTTATCCGCAGTAGTCCGGGTCAGATGGACCATTTGAATGGGAGAGGCGGACCACACATTAAAATTATGAAATAAATGCACATTTAAGTAAATAAAGTTCTTCTGCCAAAATTATTCTTGGGTGTTCTTTGATTTACGATTTAGATTTTTGGGCATCTTATTGTATCTGAAAAAAAAATCTACTTCAGTAGTTAATGACTTGTTGAGTACGCCCCCTTTAACTGGTGTTTGAAAATCTTATCTTAAAAAAATTTTTCGTCCGTGACGGTTTTCCTCAGTGTAGGTGTCGTTGCTGTTCTGGTGCCGTAATAGTTTCCGGTTCCTTGTCTATTTACTTTGCTTCCTTTCATTCTTCGTTCCTATGTCGTTTGTGCATTGGCGAACCATTCATTCTTCTTTTTATGCACTGATGAAGGGCATTTGACAGCCCCGAAACAGCTGTTTGCTGAGTTTTTAACTCTCTTTTAAATGTTTTTATTTGTACTTTATGCACGTTGTGTCATTTTACTTATTCCACAGTACAAAGTTTTTGACTGCTTTTTTACAATTGCAAATTTATTATATTTATAAGGTTATTTTCATTACATTTTTTAGCAAATCCTAAAATGTACTACAATTTACGTAAGCAGACTGTGGCGACATTTCAATTTGTGCTCCAAGAGGCATTCCATCTATCAACTCATCTTTTATGTTGTTTTTTACTTCCTTTTACAAAAAAGGAAGTATTGTATTCGCGAAAAAATTTTCACTCAAAAATCGCCCTTAATTTCCATTTTGCTCACCCCCAAATGAATGAGTTTTTTTTTTCGATTCGACCACATGCGGAAAAGTGCCTAAGAATGTATAGACACGCGAAATATCCATTTTGACCATCACCGAGGTAATTACAACGACTTTTCTCGTGACGTCTGTGTGTATGTGCGTATGTGCGTATGTGCGTATGTATCTCGCATAACTCAAAAATGGTATGTCCTAGAAAGTTGAAATTTGGTACATAGACTCGTAGTGGGGTCTAGTTGTGCACCTCCCCTTTTGGTTGCTTTCGGATGTTCCTAAGGGGGTCTTTTGCACCTTTTTGGGGGGAAATCATTGTTAATATCAATGCAAACTTAAGTGGTGTTACAATTTGGCGGACACTTGGCGATATATCGCCAGTCTTTTGGTCGCCAAGTTTTGTCGCCAACTTGGCGGAAAATTTGGCGATTTTTTTTATCTGGTTTTAATTTGGCCATCGTTTTTAATATTTAGAGATTAAACTATTGAATCACATTAAAATTGCCAATAATGGGAAAATGACATTAAAATGGAGTAAAAGGAAGTCATGTGAGGCACACATCAGCTCGTTTCAAACTACAATATGGAGGAAAAAAATAGTCCCTCTTCATTACAACATCCTAAAAGTTAAATAGTTTCTTCTTTTACTCCAAATGTAATCAATACCACATTTTTAGCTTCTTTAATGACCACTACTTCGCTGGGCTTTTTATTCAGCGGTAAAACAGTTTTATCTATATTAAATATAAAAAAGCGCTTTTCAAAAAGGAAATATCCTTTAAGTAAACCTTCGAACACCCATATTCTTTTCTTCAGCGACTTTAACAGTATTTTTCAAATTTGTTACAGTCCATTTCATGTGGGTTTACGAACTTTTTCAAACATAGGTAATAGACATATTCAAAAAACAGAATAATTCTATCCTTTATTATTAATAATTCAGTTCTTAGAGAATCAATATTTAAAAAATATCAAGTTTGTACTCAAGGTCCATATATTCTGTATAGACGTGGTCCATCTCTCTCATTTTAACGTGGTCCATCCCTCCCGATTGTCTGAGTGAGAAGAACAATCCCCCCCCCTAACCTTTCACTTTGGATTTCACGTCGCCATTTTAGGTTATTAGGAAGTCACCATGTACCTAGACATTACAGCATTAAAAGCAGTTAGATTACATTTAATACAACAGCTTAAATTGTATAATTATAAGTATGTAAAAAAATATATTCATTTTACAGAAAGAAACAATGATTTTTAGCTAAAAAAAATATTTTGTTTTTTTTGAGAAGGAAACAGCAGCATGTCATACAAAAGTCTTTCTGTACCTGACTGAAACAGTGGTTTCATCTGTTAAGAGGTGCAATTACGAAATTTTTGACAGGTCAATCTCGCACGGTTGGTCCATCTCTCCCGGAATTACCCCATTTATAATCACAAAAAAATGTTTTTTTTTTCTTTTTTAATCTTCTTTACTAATAATAAAATTGAAAGTCTGGATGTCTGGATCTGTGTGACGTGCATAGCTTCTAAGCCGTTCGACCTATTTTCATGAAATCGTCTTTATCTTTTCTTTACTAATAATAGAGCTGAAAGTCTGGATGTCTGCATCTCTATGACGCGCACAGCGCCTAGACCGTTTGGCAGATTTTCATGAAATTCGGCAAAAAACTAATTTGTAGCATAGGAGCGTGCACCCTGAAACGATTTTTCGAAAACTCGATTATTTTCTATTCCAATTTTCTGCCCATTTATCACATAAATATGATAATATGGGCGAGAAATATTTCTTTCACCTTTTTAAGTTTTAGATTATTCAAAAGCTTTTTCTGCATAAGAAAAAGTTTGTTTGAAGTTTCTTCGAGCATTAGGAGAGCTGTAGGAATCGTTTACAGAAAACCGACATCCAAGGCTCATCTTTAGCAAGCTAAACGATTCTAAATGATTAAGCACGAAGATTTAAAAAAAAAAAAAAAAAAAAAAAACTAAAGATAAATGGAAATTAATTTCGAATACAGTAAAACCTGTAAAGTTGACCACCCTTGTAAGTTAACCACCTGTTTATGTTGACCGCTTTTGTCAGGAACGGAATTAGTCCTATCTCATATAATGAAGGAAAACTTCCGTAACTTGACCTTTTCTCTATCTTGACCACCTGTCTATATTGACCACTAATGTACGCCAAATTTGGTTTCGAGTATTGTAAAAAACCCTTTGTAAGTTGACCACTTGGTTTATTTTTTAAAACTTTCTTCAGGAAATTATTTTATTTTATTATTTATTTATTTATTGTTATTATTATTTTTTAAAATTTATTTTTTGATAGCTTTGCAAAAATGTTTTTAATGCTTTGATGACAGATTAGCATTTTACTAACTAAACAACAGCATAAAGCTTATGCTGCTCTTTATTCTCCAAACTTGTTTTTCATTTGTTGGTCTATTTGAGATAGCTTTTTGTACTCTTTTCAATGAAAATAGGTGTCATTAGAAAAGTTCAATGTCTTTTCTTTCAGTTGCAATATGTTGTGGCAACATAGGAATTGTGCTAAAAAGAGCAGGCCTGGATCTATACATTTTGGGCCCCTCCCAAGGGGTCAGCAGTGTTTATTTGTAAAGTGATTAAGTCTTAGTGCCAGTTTTTTTTTTTTTTCTTCAATTTCTAGAGCCGTTAGCTCCTTTAAGGATGCGGACCCCTCGCACTGCGGGTACGCAGAGCTGGGCCTGCTAATGAGTAAAGTTACATGTTTCTGGTGCAAGGGATTAAGAGATAGGATATTTTAATTTTGCCTTTATGAACTGGGAGAGTTGCGCTTATTGCTCTTTGTGCTATAAGTTGTATAAAAAAAATGGCTTGAAAAAGAAAGTTAGTTGAACTTGAGATTAATAAAAAGTATGGAATATTATATTAAAATCAATTGAAAATGGAGAAAGCCAGTGAAAATTAGCCGGCACATATGGAATTTCTAAAACTGCAGTGTCTAATATAGTTAAAAACAAGGAAAAAATGACAAAATTAGTTTTAACTATTGGTTCACTTTCAATAATGTTAAACAATGAAAGTGAGTTGAACAGAAAGAATAAGGGCGAATTACTGGAAAAATGAATACATGGTGCTGGAAATGACAAAAAATTATATAAAAAAAATTATTACCGCCCTTTATAAGTTGACCACCAAAGTACTGCACCGCGAGTGGTCAACTTACACAGGTTTCACTGTAATACCATGGTTACGTCTTTTACTCCCTTTGTTTATTTCGTTATTTTCTTTTAAAAAACATTTTTTAAAACGTGCTTATTTTAGCGATCAGTTCTTTTCTTTTATTGAAAAGGATTTAAATTAAAATATTTTAACTGTTGATAAAAATTCGACCGCTTTTATTTTCTTAGTTTTTATGGAATTACTTTCAATAAATCATTAATATATTGAATTACAATCTTCTTTAGCTAGTGTTTAATTTTGGAAAAATGTCTTATTTTGCGCTTCCTCTTTTAAAATATTTCTAAGGCTTTAGCTGGTTTCTATTAAGCTAAGTTTTCAAATCTTTCAAAAATATAAAGAGATCTTAAAAAAAAGTACTTAACGCATAGTAAACGCTATCTGTAAATAAACAAGCGAACCAAATAAACTTTTAATATTCTACTTCGGGCAAAGCCGTGCGGGTATCGCTAGTGCATGATATAAGTGAGTGTTTTTGAATCTGATATTCTGAAAACGAAATTATCATGACGTGGAATGGAAAAGCGAATGAACATAGCCAAGTGGCGAGAAATTCGTCATCCATTATTTGTAAACATACTGGCGAACCGAATGACCTTTTAATTTTGAACTACGGGCAAAGCCGTGCGGGTACCACTATATCAAAATAAAAGCATTTGTTTTCAGAAAAAATAAGTTTGCAGCGCTGAAACAAATTTATATTCGACTTAGGTAGAAGATTAGAAGTCTAAAGAAGAAATTCAGACGATAAAATATTTCAACTCTCTTGAAGTTTCACAACAACGTGTCTATCAAACTCGTCCTATTTTCCAGGAAATTTTTTCCTCTTTCACTTATTTCTTATGTGAAACAAAAAAGAGATGGTGATAAGTTTTCTGCCATCTTAATTGATGTGTCAGGCAGAGTAGACAAAGATCCAGCTTGCTGAATATATTACATGGAGGAGCGCATCTTAGCCCAAAATTAGGGTCGTCTTTTAAGAAGGGCGAAAGTTGCCAACTCTGAAGAAGTTAATAACCGGAGAGTGTCAAAGAAATAATGAAAATGGATCAGCTCGCTTCTTACGCAGTTTCGATTAGAGCTTGGGGTGACGGAATTTAGTTTTCAGTTTTTCCAAAACATTCGCACCATATCTTTTCAATTTGCTGCAATTTACTTCCTGTTTTTATTTTTCCTTCTCCTCCATCTTCTTCTCTCTCTCTCTCTCTCTTTTTTTTTTTTTTTTTTTTTTTTTGTAAAATCTTAAGATGTTTTCAACTACTATAACTTGATATTTTCCTATAAGTTTTCATGGTGACAAATATCTCAAGTTTCGAAAACACTTTTAAAATTTCTTTTTCACTCTTCAAAAGCAAAAAAGGTTATAATATGAAAACTTTTTTTACACATTAATGATTTTTTCCTATTAAAAATAAGTTTGTAATTTTTTTTAGCTTGTTGTTTAGTATTTTTATAAGGTAAAATCGTTACTTCTACTATTCGGTTTATGATTATAACAATAAAAATAATATAATTTTGTAGTAAGCTACTTTTAATGCTGTCACTCGGTTTTATTAATTATATTCTTCGATAAATACTTTTTACAAGACAAAATAAAAATTTAATTATTATGTTTAATTGTGATGTAGCAGCTGAGTTAATAAATTTTCCAGTATTCTTCGTTTACTAATGCTGGGTGTTTGGGATTTAAAAAAAAAACAATTATAAGTTAAAGCAAGACATTTAAGACATTTTTTCTTTTTTCCTCTAGAAAAAAAAAAGGAATTAGACTCATTTTCTTCTTGAGACTTTTAACCAATTTTAGGTAGTTTTTGTTAAAATCTAAATGTAGTCCCACAACATTGTAAAAACATTCTGTGTCTTGCTGAAAATTTATTAATCATTTATTTAGAATACTGATAATTATATTATAATTATATTACAAATTATTAGAGTAACTTCTAGTTCTAACAATAAAAATCATACATGTATTTGAAATTAAGAAAAAATTCACTGTATTTTATTTATATTCATAAATATGAGTGTTTGTAAGTTTGATTGAAGGTTTCGAAAAATAGTTTATGCAAAATGGAATTTTCCTTTGCGTGTAAATCTTTTTGCGTTAAGTATGTGAAAGAAAATAAAACTCTGTCTTAGAAAATAATTTCCCTACGATTTAAAAAATAAGAAAGCGAGCTTAAAAGCATCTTTTTCGTAGTAATTTAGTAAAAAAAAAAGTTAAAAGGAACAAATTTTGGATTTTACAGAATTTTAATTAAAAAATAGAAAAGTTTAAAATTTTATACTCTAACTTTTGAGCAGATAGCACAAATTACATTTCAGATAATGTTAAATTTAAAAAAAAACGATATAGTTGTCTTTTGTGAATGTTGACTATTCCTTGCATTAATGAACGAGTAAAAGCAAAGACTTCATTTCGAGACAAAACAACTCGAATCATCTATGTTTGTTTTTTGGAGGTTTTGAGTAATGAGAACTTGAAATATTCACGGTGTCTTGCTTATATTTAAAACACAATAAGTCGTATTTACATTACTTCTCTGTGTGTAGATATATTTTTTGAAGTATTTTTTATTTGTTAAAATAACGAACTTAGCACAACATTTCTTTTTTTTCTACCGAAAAATTAATTTCGATAAAGTTAAGAGAAATGCACGAACGAAAAGTTCTCACTTTACACAAGAAAAAAAAAAATGAATGGGCTTCAATTGCTTGGAAAAGCTCATTACAGAAATCCTTCCCCAAATCAGGTAGTAACGTTGGCATTATTTTCACATTACGTTCTCCCACTACAAAATCCGCATACATTTGAGCAAATGACCACTTTCAATCCCATGATTCAACAGGAACTTTGTTGGTACGTGGATAAAATGCGTGATGATTAAAGTTTTGAATTGGCTCGAAGAGGCTCAAAATGCAGAAGGATTTTAGTTCTGCTATGATGAAATCTCTATGGTCTGTTGGATCTCGGAGCTAATAAGAATTATTAATGGTGTCCAATCTCCGCCTCTTTAGGTGTAAGTCGTTATCATTAAGGGACAAACTCGCTGCGCATAATCCTTTTTAGTAGAATAGTGGATACTTAGAGGTGTAATGTATAATCTGTTCGCAAACTGCGAACAGTTAATAATGCTGCGAGTTTCAGTTGGCTGTTTGAAGAATTGTCTATTTCAACCATTTATTATTGTTTTGAAATATAACTTAAATTATTTAACTGAAGGTGATACATTCTCTGGCGATTGCTAATTTACGAAAATGTATTTAAGATGGACGGCACAGAATTTTAAAAAATAACTTAAACAGAATTTAAATAATTCTAAATAACAGAAAACTTACAGAATATATATATATATATATATATATATATATATATATATATATATATATATATATATATATATATATATATATATATATATATATATATATATATATATATATATATATATATATATATAATATATAGGAGCCTTTACATCTATTATTCAAAATAGTCTCATTTACTTTAATTTGCCTTTCTATAATAACGGGAAAAAATTATAAATATAAATCCACAAGATTAAGAGATATAAAATAAAACGTAAGTAATAGCTGAACTTTGTGTATTTTTTAGAGCTGGTTTAAAAAAAATACATAAATAAAAAATAAATAAATAAATAAAAAAATAAATTAAAATTTTATATTGCGTTTGGTTTTCTCAAAAAACGTAACTTTATGAGGATTTTCATGTACATTTACTGTTAAAAAAAATTTAAGAAAACTACTACTTGACACCTCCCCGATGCGGTACACTAATAAGTGGAAACGTAATTTTAACAATTGCTTTTCTCTGTGCCATTCGTGAAGTATGACTTCAAATGCAAGACGTTGGAAATATTTACACGTTGTTAGGTCAGTTGGGGTAAAAGGTTGGGGTAACATGTGGTAAATGGAAACAAACTCTATTACCATGCTTGTGGCAATTTTTGCAACTAAACTGTTACTGAGTTATGAATAGGTAGCATACAGATGACATTCTAAGTGTTCTGCGTGTTTCCAAATAACTGTGCCCGCGCCTTTATTGTTTTAAGAGGATACATCAAAGAAATTTATTTTTTAAGGTTCATACATCTTACATTTTACTCTCCAGAAGGTCTGGAAACGCGACGTAAACTGGTTTTAACTAGTTTTACTTGTCACGTAAGTTTACTAAAAACATTCATTTATGAATTTTACTTACTCGGCTATTTTTGACATCAAGGAGGATTAATTTGGAGTTTAGCTTTACCTTTTAATCTCTGGGGTAAAGGAAAACGTGCTTTCATTCGCTAAATAATAGCCATACAGATAAATTGCTCGTACCCAGTTACGTTCAGTTGTGTTGTCTTGGAAACAATGCTCAACTTTTTATGTCCCACTTCATCCAAAAGAATTGAAAGGATCTAAAGTTGAAGCTTTGAAATTATATTTTCATTTACCCAACTGTACTTAAAAGTAAAAAAAAAAAAAAAGGTTTGAGATCCGTTTTCTTTTTTAATTTCCTGACAGTAAATCTTAGACAGTTAAAAGTATCAGATTAAGTAAAATAAAACCATGATGTTAAAGCGATAGTTCAAATTTTCACATGTTCTCATTTTTTGTCTAGGAAACGAAGTATACTAGTTTAAACTTTATTCTGACTTGATAATTGAAATGAAATAATTTTAACTTCGTTCTGACTAGTTGAGAAAAAAAATCTATGTCTCAGTGTATCATTTCTCTCAAAAAAATTGAGGATTGTAGCTTGGAACCTTTCCAGAAGAAATCCCGTTGCTGATAAGAAGCTTCTTGACCTCTCTAGAGAAATGCATCAAATCATACTTTTTTTTAAAGTATAAATATCAAGTTTTCAGCCAAAAGCAAAAATAAAGTTTTTTTCGTCTGCTTGGTAAAGGTCTTCAGAAAACTTAAAATAGCTAATATGCTTTAAACTGCTTTGGAAGTTCAGTAAAAAAAAAAGTTCATTGCTTTCAAGATTTAAAACTTATTTTATATTAAAAATATCAACGTAACATTTTTGCTGCAATAAATACATATGAATTTTGAAAAAAAATACGTATTGAACAAGTCATATTTCAGTAACATTTTTATAGATAAATTCTCAAGAGGTTCTGATATTTTAAACAAAATATTTCCAATTTAGTAAGGATTTATTATTTTCTAATTTAATCCAATTTAATGCATTCTAATATAGAATACGTATTGCAATAGAATACAGTCATTTGGAACAGGAATGGAACGTTTTTTAACTTTTTAATTTAATTATATATATTTATGTTACCAAATGAATATTAGAAAGCAATTACTAAAAAACAAGAATACCATTCAATGCAACTAATGATAGTATCCGTAGCAATTTAAGCATTGACCAATAATAAAACTAGAGTGATATTGATCTTCAAGCAATTAAAGAAATACGAGTAATAAAAACTGAAAATAGTGAGGGAAAAAAACGTAGTGAATTAGTTGCTAGATAATTTACTTAGAATTAAGAAGTTTTCTAGCGAAATATATTTTTAAAGAAATAAATTTTAAAGAAAAAATAACATTGAAATTTTGTAAATGCTTAACCAGAGAGAGAGACTAAGTTTCACTGATGAAGATTTTGGTATTGTTTATGTACAAGTGGTCAGAACATTTTAAAATTTGGTATACAAACTTGGGTTTCTTCATTTCATTAAATCTTGAACTTTATTTGTAATTTAGAAATTGGAGTTCATTTTAGAGTCAATAGAGCTTTTTAAAAAAATCAATTTCAATACGAGGCTTTAACCTACAATGGTTAATATCTTATTTGTTTAAGTGATCACAATTCCAGAACAATTAGCAGTAGGGTAACGACCCCAGTAATTGGCACTTTAAAGTTTGTCCTTAAACTTGCGTCTGTTTTCATAGCTTAGAAAAAAAAAATCACTTGCAAATATTTTTGTATAAAGAATGCATATCTATGCTTCAATTTAGATCACTAAAAGCAAAAATATTTGAATAGATATTTTTATATAAATATGTGTATAAAAAGTTATCAAAATCACCAGTAATTGGCACCTGAAACACCAGTATATGACACCTAGTGATTCAGTGATTGCCACATTTTAATATAACTGGAAAGTCACCTTTTTTTTCTTTTTCAGATTGCAAACAAATTTTATCATCATAAGAAACAGAATTAATGTTAATTTAAAGTAGGTAATTTTACATAAATTAATGTCAAATCAAAAATCTTGACGTTGAAAAGGTATTTTAGAGAAATAAAAATAAATTTGGAGTGTTGCATGGAAAAAACAATATTGAGATTGCTGCTGTTTCATTAGTCAGTATGGAGTTTTGATTGCATTGAATTATAGCTGTTTCCAAAAAAAAAAAAAAAAACATTATGCCGATGATTCTCAAGGACCATAAAAAATTAAATGATTCTCTACAGTGGAATATCTGACTGTGATGGCCAAACATATTTGTTTTTCATTGTTTCTCTTAAAAAAATTAACAGCAGATACTGTAGGATTAAAATCAATAGTAGAACCCATGTAATATTGTTGCTACAAAAGTATCAGAAATTAAACAAGTGACACATTGCACGACACATTACTGACTTTAGGCACATGTGACAATTACTGGGGACTACCAAAACTGAAGCACCACTCAATGGCATCCATCATAACTTCAAAAATCCAAAAAGGAGCATAAATATACTTCTACACCCTCAAAGTAACACCTTTCAACTAAATAAGAATTTTGATAACCAAAATTTAAAATATATTTTAAGTCAGATTTTAATGGATTGATGCGCATGCTTCCCTTGAACAAAAGAAGAAGCTTTTGCAACAAAAATGGTTGATTTGACCCAAGTCACAACTGTTTCTCTTTCCTATGCACACCATTTAGTAACATGAATTGAAGTTAGAATCTTTAAGTAAATGTAGAGGAATGTGGGGCAAAGTGAAATGGTTAAGATGACGGAGTTTTTTCAAAATGAACAAATCGGAAATTTGTTTTGAAAATTACAGTACATAAAAAGAAACAACATTATATTTTATTATAAAACTTACGTTGAAACAGTACTTTTTATTTTTGGTAGTAAATTTCAATCTTCAAAAAAAAAAAAGGTGGAAATTTTTCACTTTTTTATGGGGCAAAGTGAAAAATAAAATAATTTTCTAATAAAATATTTTCTATTCGATTATAAAACATATTTTTGATCAAAAGAATCAGTAAATAAAAGGTTGAATGAATAAATGAAAAGATAATGGAACAGTAAACGAAAAATTAAATAAATCCATTAATATAAGTAAAATTAATGAGCAAGTAAAAGAATGAAAAAATGAATGAATAAGAAAATAAGTGAATGAAAGAATAAATGAGTGAATTACTAAATGTAAGAATGTAAAGGAATTAATTCATAAATGAAAACATAAGTGATTTATATTAAATGATTGAGTGAATAAATGAAACAAACTATTTCACTTTGGCCCATCCACTTTGCCCATATATACTTGGCTAATTGTACAATTTATTCAAAATACAAATAATCTCAATATTAACTAAATTTTTACTGCATTGAATACCAGGAGGTTTCAATTAATATTTAAAATGGTGGTAACAAGATTTTTATTATTTTATAATAACAAAAATAATTTTTGACTTACAACAAAATATTACAATATGACTATTATATTTTAAAAATTGCCTGTATTACCAAATGCTTTATCTTTGGCGGTATTTTTTTTTCTTGACTGGAATAGAGTACATATGGTACTGCATAGTTAAAATAATACCAGGTAGTTGGAGCTAAAAGCAGAGTAAATATTTCACCTTTTCATTTTACCCCGCTATTTAACTTTGCCCCATGTTCCCCTGTATTCAGTTGATAGTTAGCCTTCTACTTTTAAAAGATTGGATATGAATCTTATTTTAGGACATTTTTGTTGAAAGTGCCAATCACTGGTGACCTGCCAACTACTGGGGGTGTTACCCTATATTGCTTCTTTTTCACTGGTCTGTTCATCTGTAAGCTTGATATAATGATTTTCACGTTTGGTGAAAATCTTATTTTAATGCAGCAGGAGTTACCGAATGTTAGTAATAAGTAAAACTAATATTTAGATAGAAGTTAGAATAAAATATGCAGTAGGATCTTTCAAAGTGAATATTATCAGGACAAAATATTTCTTAAACTTCTTAACTCAAATTCTTTAGTTACACGCTGTTCGTACGTTTTCCTTCAGATAAAACTGAGGTAAAATACCAGTAGTGACCAGTGCTTCAGTAGTGGCCACTTGAAGGTTTAAAACACACTAGTAGTAGCCACAGTGAAGTATATTATTAAACTGTGGGTCTACAATATTAATTACCTCACTTGAAACTAAATGAGCGTATTATATGATTTCTTCCTCAATCGTTCCATGATATAAAAATGCCAGAATTTCAATTTGTTCAATTTTTTTCCCCATTTTTTCTCAAACCTCAATTTTGATCCATTAGCGGCCACTCCAAAATCTGAAAATTTCAGTAGTTACCATCTGACATCCTCCCATCATAAGAATTTGCATTACTTACATTACATTCAAATAACTGATGAATAAAATTGATTCAATATGATAGTTTCATCAAGTTGTTCATTTCTTTCTTCAAAGTATTCTAAGTAAATTTGAAGTGGGCACTACTGAAGCACTGGCAACTACTGGTGTTTTACCTTCTACTGTATACCACGCAGTACTTGAGATCCCCCTGTGCTTACGTGAGTGTGAGTACTTTAGAATGTTGAAGCAGAAAATGCTTGTTGGCATTGTACTGTCCCTAATTATTGAGATTATTTACACATACGTAAACTAAATAATTAAGCCATTTTAGTAAGCTTATACTCGCTCATTAACACCATTATGTGTTAAATTCGACATCGATTGATCATCATTCACATAGCTGTTAAGATGCAGTACAAGGTTTTTTTTGACTTGCTATTGAAGTGACACTTTTTACGAAATGGCTTTGAAATTCCTCAACCTTTTTGTGCGACGGAAATGACGTAGTACTTTTTTAACTGTTGCTAAAATAATGAAAAATAATAAAAATTATATAGTTAAAATACTTCTGCTTTATAATTTTTGTCAATAACAATAAAAAATAATTGGAAATCTAAAGTTATTTTTGTTAATAAATTTAACAGATTAACTAAACAAACATTTATTCATTTATTTGTGGACTAAGGACATTTTAAGCTTTTCAAGTAATGCTGGTTTTTGAAGATTTATTTGGTTCTCAAATCAAGTCATCAGTTGAAGAGCGTAAAGCGCATTGCTTTCATTCAACCTTGCTTAAGTCAGATGCAGAAAGACTAAGAGGGAAGACGCGTGGGAAAAATGACAGTTCAGATTATATATATATATATATATATATATATATATATATATATATAAGGATAAGATTGTTCACAAAAACGCACATACATAACAAACAGTAAGCAAAATAAAATCAAGTTAAAACATACAACGTGAATTACAAACGACAATCGCAAAAAATTAAGAAATTCTAGATGATAGTTCAACATACGTAAGTAGTAAGAATTCAACACTAAAAAGAAAAAGAAAAGCGTTTTTTTTTTTATTTTGTGTTTTTACGACACACAATTATTTTTATGTAACTTTCTGTTTGTTTCTGAAACATACGCTTAGATAATTTTCTTATGAAATGAGAAAATAGATTTACAACAAGTATATGGTGAGGAAAAAGCGTCTGAAAATGCATTCAAACTGACGATTAGAATCAAAGAAATCCTCGAAAACCTGTTTGAAAATGTTCATAAGACAAAAGTCCACAAATCTATGCTTGCTTAGGTTCAGTTTTGAAATAAATTTGTTTACGTTATCATCAGTAAGCTTAATAACGATTATACATTTCTGTTTCGGTAAGATACAAAAAGTTTGTCCCACTCACAATCGACAGAGTACGATAAATGCTGTTAACAAACCTCATAATTGAAAAACATATATGTTTTAAAAAAGGAGGGGCTGAGCTAAGAATTATGTCAAGAGGTGAATACTACAAGTCGTTAACTACACTTCAGTTTTTTTCATACTGCTTCGACGAACGTTAAAAAAATTCATGTTTTTTCACGATTCTTGGGAAATATGAAGACTTAATTTTAATTTATTAAACCCTTGTTTCTAAACTTTAAGCTACTGGAATAATTTATGCGTTCTTTTGGACAATTTCAACAAAAGTGACAAATTATGTATTTTTTTTTAATTTGCAATTACTAAGTTCTAGTTCTCTGCCGTTATATATACCGATAAAATACTCAAACATTGAGAACAAATTCTAGCAACGATTTACGAACTCAATTCAGGATATTCAGTGAAATTTCAAAGCATATCCCATGTTTGAAGAATTGATAAAACAGATAGGGAAATCGTACAGACATAGATAAAATACATGTTAGGGGATACCGTTTGTAGGTGATATACTTATTAAATCTTGATTTTCCTATTTTTTGTAACTTATGCTACGTTATCAAATAAAATAAATTTTTTTAGTTTTACTATTTTCCTATCAATTAAATGTTTAACCATTTTTATTGACGCAATTGTTACGTGCAAAAAATATTGTTACACAGATGAATAAGGTGTTATGCTGACGCAAGAAACAACGAAAAGAGATATTTAAAATTTGGTTTTAGAGAAGACTATAAAATACTGAAAGTTTTAATCCAAGTTCAGTAGTAAACGTGCATCGTTATTGTATTAACTAGCAGTTGATACAATAACAAATGTGGCTATCTTCTCTGAGATTTGCTGTTTTGAAAATTTCAGGAGGAATATCCATTCTTTTTGCTTTTCTCTCATCATGTTGAAGCATTTCTGGGAAGAAAGATAGGCAAAAACCAGTGATTTGAATTCTTACACGGTATCAACCTGATCCAAGTGCGGTGCAAAACTTGACCCAAGTGCGATGCAACAACGTTACTCAAAGAATGTTATTACATTAGCACGAAAACGGTGAAAAGGCGACTAAATTGCAACAAGTTCTTTTAGGTAAATTCTTACCTCCTAATCTATAGGAACACATATCTTGGTTCATACGATATAATCGTAGTTAAGATACGATGTAATCACTTAAACATCTTTTCTTTCTGCAATAGTTGAAATAAAGATAGAAAAAATTACTTTCGCTTACGAAGAAACATTTTTATGACTATCTCTTAAGATTAAAAATTCATTTTCTTCCGCGTACGTAGGTTAAATCAGCATAAGTAGGTTGCTTTCTCATAAGATACTTAATTTTTGATCTTACGCAATCGAAAATTCTGTACCCCAGAGCCAGAAGAACTTTACTTCTAAAATTGCGATTTTCTGTTCGTGCATTGTATGTAGAAGCCTATTTCGCATCGAGACATGTGAACGTTATTCGTAGAAAAGAATTATTTTCGATTCTTTACTAGGGTTAAATGAGCACGCTTCCCATCCTTTGCATGTGCCAGATTTTTTTTTCTTCTCTCCTATAAAATGATCATAATGTGACTTACGTCCTTCTGGTTCTGAGGTACAGAATTGTTAATTATCAGCCTAACACTACTGCATCAAATGCACCCAATGCCCCCCCCCCCCATGTGTACTGCTTCCGTGTTATAATCATTTATAGTGAATCTCAGAAAAGCGGGCTACTTTCACCCTAGGGTTCTTCTTTAGCTCAACTTGAGAAAAAGATGCACCGTTCTCTGCAAACGTTCAAGAAGCGATTTTAAAACATATTTTGACCGAATCCGTTAAAGAGCAGTCCCAAGCACTCAGTAATGTATATCAATCAGTTCTTTAGCTCAGCTCAAGAAGCAACACTAGCGGTCATGCGTTCCTTGTGATGACGTGCTTTATAACCCCTCAAACTTTTACGTGTAGCAGCAGTTCTACATAAGTTAAGAGTTTGTTTAGTACCTATTTATGAACACTATTTAATACTTTATGTAGTAGGGTTTTTTGGACCAAAGTAACCCAAACGTAAAGGTAGCATTGGCCCAAATGAAAGACTTTTAAAAAGGGTTATAATACTTTAAAAAAAAAAGTGATCAGCATTCAAAAATTACATTTAGAGAACTCTAGATGCGTTAAAAATGTTTCAACAGCTTGAAAATATGAATAAATACAAAATTATTGAGAAATGATGCGAAAAGTTCCAAAATGTGGTCAAAGTAGCGGTTACGGTATTGGGTTTTAGAAAGGAAGAATTCAGTTATCTTATGCATGAAGTTTACAAATTATTCAAAATGTTTCAATTTAGAAATATTGCACGAACCATTAGCGTAATTATTATTGACTAACTAAAAAAAAAATCGCTTCAGGCTTTCGTGCAGAACTTCATAAGCAGCAAAGAACTTGAAAAATGTCGCCTAACTTTTTCCGAAAAGTTCTTTTCAATAACTACTTTTGACATGAACAGGAACATTTTTCCAAAAAAGTTCATAATGATGTTGCTATAACATTTCTAATAATGAAATACCTGAATTTAATGAATCTTTACTTTTGGATCCCGAGGAAAAAGAGAAAGAATTCCGACCAGTTAGAAATCGACTCTAAATTAATAATCTTAATTAAAGTGGCAGACCCGAGAAACGAAAATACTTTTGAAAGTAGTTGATATAGTGTAAGAAACTAAAATTAGCAGGGTTCGTTAATGGATTTGGGATTTGGAACCCATTATACTGTCCAAATTTATATAATTAAAGTTCTAGTTTATGACTTGTGCTAATGGTGACTAGAGCGAAAGCGGGAAAAAATACGGAGGATTCATTATTTAAAGTTTGTTAACTAGAACTTCAAGAATAGTTAGACTGGTTATGTATAAAAACTTGTAAACAAAGTTTTTAAATAATAAGAAATTCGGAAATGCGTTGAAAAGTGGTGCTCATTAAGTATAACAGCTAACAGGAAAATACACTTAAATGTTTCTGATTGCAAGCAAACAATCCGTCATCGCTTATGTTATGTGACAGTGAACCTTTTCCTCATCCACTGTCATAATCCTAACTAGTTGGTTCATTTTAACTATTAACTAGTTGGTTCATTTTTTTACAATAGAAGAACCAATTGGTATATCGTCGCCTCAGAACAACAGTAAGATATCTAATCCCAGAAATAACAGTACGATATCTTGCTGTTGCTCTGAGGCGACGATATGTAGTGTCTTCATGGTCTCGCCTCTTCGCTGGAGCAGAAATAGAAACTGAATATGTTTTAATTGTTGCTCTGTATTGTATTGTAAGTACTGGACGAGTCAACATTCAATCGTAAATGATATTACAAATTACATGTAAGGTAAGTGTGCCACTTAAAGACAGTGTCAGATACTGAATCTAAGGTCTTATAACTCGCGCGTTTATGATTCATTTGGTACCAACTTTTGTGCATTCATCAAATGAGGCAGTGAGAAGCAAATGGATGTAAGTGGGAAAATTAAAAATTTGAAGATAACTAGTACAAATGGTAGGTGAACCCATCCTCTATCTTGGGGCAAGAGATAGTCCTAGCAACCCTGGTAGGTGCTTCTGTATAGCATGATTTAGAAAACAAAGTTCAATATTAGCCGATCTAGAACGTAATCTTTATAATAGTTTTACTCAAAATTTGAAAATGTCCACTTGCATCCCTTTGCTTCTCACTGCTTCAAATGATTTATAAAAAATAAGAAACAAAACGTTCCTTCTAAAATTTTAAATTTAAATTATGACTGTCTCAGCAGTTTAACAAAACTGCACAATTGACTTAATTAAGACCACATATCCCCAATAACTCCAATCTTGAAAAAATTACAAAAAATACTATCAAATTGAAAAAAAAAATAAATATTTTTTATTTTAAATGTTAAAACATGTAAGAAAAAGATAAACTAGAAATTATCAAATTCCATAGTTACTTAAATTGAGAGAAGAAAGTTCAATTAAGGCAGTGAGGAGCAAAGTGATGTAAGTGGAAAAATTAAAAATGTGGAGATAACCAGCACAAATGGTAGGTGACCTTCTCCTCTATTGTTTGTGCAAGAGATTGTAGCGAATTGGAAGCGTTATTTCGTTTTCTCAATGCATATTCATTTTCCCTCACACTATAAAGTAAAATGTTCACTCCAACTATCCAAAAAATAAGCAATGATTGAACAGTTATTTCGTTCAAAAACAGAAAAAAAAGGTAGCTTCTCTACGGTAATGCAATGCTAAAGATCTCTTACAAGAACTGAAACGTTTTTAGTGATTTTAGACGTGAAGTTTAGAACCGACAAAACGGGATGATAGTTAAGCGTCAGCCTTTTGAACCCAAAGGCGCAGATTTGAGCTTGGATCCAGTCGATTGATTTTCAAATGCATTGATTCGACTATGTAAGTTTTGTATATTATGCGGTTTGTAAAAGATCCCTCGAGTATTCGAGTCAGAAAAACTGAACTTCTAGCGATATTTTGCATCGTTAGAATCCAGAGGCTTTCTGCTGAGCGAAACTGGGGTCAAATTCTTGAGGTAATGACATCGTCGATAGTGGTGCCACATGGAAGAATGGTTGCCGGTCTCTGGGGAATGCACTAGGGTGTAACTACAACGTAGATGCAATATAAAGACAAGTGTAGTTTATAAAAGTTTGTAATAGCTAAATTTAGGGTTATTCTACCCCGCCTAACTCTTTACTTTTAAGATACAAATGTTTAGAGAAATAATTCGAAATTTCAGAAAACATATACTAGAGCTAAACTTTTACGTGATTTATGAGACGTATTACTTTATTTTCTTTTTTTATAACAACTATTACCCTCTTTTGTTGCAAAATGTGGTTTACTTGTGTCTACTTTCATGTCCAAAATACAGGGTGTTTATAAAGCCTTGCACAGATGAAGAAAATTTACTTAACTCTTTAAGATTTATGCTTAATTCTCATTTTGCTTTGATCCTGAAAATCATCAAGTTTCTTCCCACCCCCATTTGTATTGTATTAGTTAAAGGTATGTAGGTATCGCTAACACCGAAAACTAAAAATGCCGTATAATAAAAGAAAAAACTTTCAGGGTCGTAGCAAGGAAGATTTAGTGGGTCAACCACCCCTTTGTTTTAAACACAGAGTTCCAATCATAATATGAGCGTTTGTATCCATAAAAGCACTGTCATGAATTAATCCTTATTCTCCAGGAGGTAAATTCTGGCTAGGCTAGCGCCTGGCGCAAAGTTGAAAATCGTCTAAATCTCCTCTCGAACTACAAAATTCGCACACGTTGAAGAGAAAAACATTCCGTAAAAACTTTTTGAGGCAATGATCAAAATATTAAAAATGTTATGTTTAAGTCTGACGTTGTGTTTTTTAATAAATTTTCCCTCTCAGTTCAAGACATTATAAGCACAGTGAAAACTCAAATCCCTGCGCAAAACACAGCGCTACATTAATTGCTAATATTTTCTGATGTTCATTTCCTTATATTTTCAATTGCACTCCTCTCTTATACATTCCTCGACGTACACAAGTGTTCGTAATCTGACAACGGAAGCTTGACGGCAAGGATTTATATTGCAGCTCTTTCACTGAGGAAATTGAAAATTTCAGACGGGCTGCCACCGTTATTCCAAATCTGAGTTTTGATTAAATTCTGGCTTTGTTTAAAGTAAAGATCGCTGCATTTCGATTTTCAAAGTTTGTTTTGGGTTCTGCTATCCTAAAAAGATTTACATTGCACAAAATGAAGGAGGGTGACATAAACCCTAGAGAAAACAATACAATAGATGAAGTATTTATTTTATTATTTACGTGTGGTGTTTTAAGACTACGCTTTTTCATAATCGATAGATTCAGGAATTTAGCTTTCAAAAATCTTTTGCTTTTAAAGGAAATCTATGAGCTATTGTTCAAAGAGAGATAAATTATGCATTGAATTTGATTTTTTTTAAGTTTCCAGTTTCTATTAAATATTTTCATAATGTTCGGGTGAGCAAAGTTTACAAACACACAAGTCTGCCCTATATATTTTTATTTCATTGACCGGTTTTTAGTAAAATTTACATTGAAATATTAATTTAAAAATATTTTTTCTTTACTAATAATAAAGTTGAAAGTCTCTCTGTCTGTCAGGATCTCTGTGACGCGCATAGCGCCTAGACCGCTCGGTCGATTTTCATGAAATTTGGCACAAAGTTAGTTTGTAGCCTGGGGGTGTGCACCTCGAAGCGATTTTTCGAAAATTCGATGTAGTTCTTTTTCTATTCCAATTTTAAGAACAAAATTATCATAAGATGGACGAGTAAATTACGAAATTGTCATAAGATGGTAACATAGGCACAAGCCAATTGGCGAGATACGAAATTATCATAACGTGGAACAATAACATGGGTACAAGTAAATTGGCGAGAAAATTCACCATACATTATTTGTAAATATGCAGGCGAATCAAAAGATCTTTTAATTTTTCGATTACGGGCAAAGCCGTGCGGGTACCACTAGTATCGGAATGAAGAAACAACGTGGTTCGGCATTTAAATGAAATATTTTTTTAGCTTACGTTTGTTTTACAAATAGGCATATAACTTTTTAAACACATTTTCACACGCATTTTACTTTATGTTACTTATTTTGTACAGTAGACAGACCATTAATTGAAAACTTCAGCGCAATTTCATCGTCAAAAATTCATAGCAGAATTAAAAGCTAGCATTTGTCACATGGCAGTAAAATTATTTTAAATGATAGTCAAACAGTTTTTAAAAGCTGGGGCAAACTTCATGTTTTTGAATCGGGTTTTTTGCGGAGCTGCAGTGAAAAAAATTGCACCAACCCAACTAATACTAAGTTTCGAAGCATGAAACGTAACTTTTTTTCTTGAAATTGTCACGTCTGTTGTTTGAAAATGATTAAGACTGCCTTATTGAAACTATGCTCCTTGGCTTGTTATACATTTCTTCAATCTTTCGAACCATTTGTACATACCATGCTAGTAAAAATCTTCTTTTGCTGCAAACCATTAACTGAGCCATTTTTTACATTTTCGTAAGAACCGAAGTGCTGCTAAGTAAGTGTGTTGCCCATTAATGCAAACAAGCAGTAATTGGAAAGAGTCAAGTTTGGTGAGTAAGTCATATGGGGTAGAACTTTAACTTCCGAGCTGAGGGCTTTCAACGATTCACGAATCCGTTTTTCCGTATGTGATGGAGCATTAAACATGGGGGAAAAAAAGAAAGAAAAAAAAACTTTGTAGGATTTTTTTTTAGTCAGTGATTGTTTCAAATCGGTCTATTGCTGTTGGTGACGTTGGGCATAAACGATTCCCTAGATAGTCAGATTCTAAGACTAACAGCTTAAAACGGACTCGGATTCTCAGATCTAACAGTTTAGAACGGATCATGCCCCTCTATTTCTACAAAACACAGACCATCGTCTTCTCTTCACTTGAGATGCAGAAACCATCGTTGACTCGTATTTTGCAAAAGAGCATGTTAACCGTACACTTCGACAAGCATTTTATGCGTTTTTGCTGCAGCTTCCTTCAAATCACAACAAAGACCCAATGTCGTCGTAGAAACACACTTCGTGGGAGCAAAGCTTGACATGTTTAAGGTTGTAGAAAAATATACTAGTGTATTGAACTCGTGTTGTTGTGTGATGAGAATTTTTTTTAGCTGTTAGAAGGAGATGATGGGACTGTAGAAACGGTCTTACCGTCCCTAAACTGACGATTAGCACCATTAATAGGAAGTATCCGGTTTTATACTTCGTCACATGTCAAATGGCCACCTACAGTAAGGAAAACACAATATTTTCTATAGTTGGAGCGAATCTAACATGGCATCATCGTGTTGCTGTGATTAGGACCTGCGGGGCCTTCCCAATGCCGCCAAGTTAAGTTTGTCCCAACTGCCTTTGGTCTATTTTCTGAACTGCGTAGAAGAAAGGTATTGCTGTGAATTCATTTACGATCGCATGAAAAAAAAAGGTAAAAAAGGGAATTCTGAAATTTTGAATTGAAATTAAGTGTTTCACAATCACGAATTGCGACAGGTCCCAACTCGTGACATTGGGGGTTTGTTTCTAGAAAGAGCTCCTGTCCTCCTAAGCCAGCCCCTCATCCTGGGCGGTTACGTTTGTATAGTTGTGTGTGTGTGTAGGTTTGCGTGTATACACGTAGGCGTGTGTGTATGTGTGTAAAGGCGCGTTCATGTGTGTAGGACATGGACGCCACCGCCCAGGAGAAACGAATTCCGGCGGACAGCACTCAGGAGCAGAGGAGCCGCATCTGCAGAGGCCGGTGGTGCTGCATAGAACCCTGGTTCAAGCTGGAAAAGGAATCTTACCTTAAAAACGGTCAAGTGAGAACAATAAGCAATCGTGATTGTTAAAAAACTAGCTGTTCATGCATTGAGCGGGGGGAGGGGGATCTATTCATCTCCATTGAAACAAAAAATTTTGGCGGGGATCTATTAATCTACATTGAAACAACGCATTTGGGGGGGGGGGGGGGGGCGGGGGAGTATGGATAGTCTTTTGTGTCCCCTCTGCAGTGGCGCTGTAGTTATGGTTACTAACCCTATTCCTATTATCCCACTTTAAAAAAAATACTTTTACAAAAGATATTATATCATATAATTCAAATATACTGCGAAATTACTCAGAGTTCCTGCCTCAAATAGAAGTAAAATTTTAACGTTTGATCCCAGAACTAACATTTCGCTTTTTAGAAAAAAAATTGTCAACATATGTTTTGATGTAAGCTCAGAAACTAAGAATAATAATTTTCTTCGAATATTTTACATGACATAGCACAGATTTGTCTGTCTTGGCATATAAAGTGTGTACGTTCGGTTTTATTATAAATACTAAATTTTGTTTCCATGTGATTTTGAGATTCGGAATTAGAAAACCGATTGCAAGTTATAAATTTTAATTATACACTATGTATTTATTTTATTTAAAGATGCGTAAAACTTGAGAAATGTGAGATTAAGTTTATTGCTTGTTGTGTGTTTTTTTTCTCACTATGCTGTAGGAAATGTTTATAGTGTCTAATTTGCTAAATATGTCAGTTTCCTGCTTTTCAAAAAAAAAAAAAAAAAAAAGTTGTAAAAAACAAAAAAATGTATCTTGTAAATATTATCTTTATCATTGTGTATAGTTGAAATGTTTGATAAAATTTTTGCAAAGTTATTTTTTCATGTATTGTCAACAGAGGATACTGAAAGTAATGTAATGGTAATTTTGATCTTTAATTTTTTATTTTAACCAATATCAAGGAAATCTTAAACTCTTTTAAAGGAATAAAATATTTTCCGAAGCCTAACTTCTTGTGTACGAAGAAAGTAATTCACTTTTATTTATTTACTCGTATTTATTATTTCAACACTAGCTATTATACGTGATATTTAAGTAAAGCGTACACAAATGCATAAAAAACTTAATTTAAACTCTAAGGTTCTGTAAATATATGTTGAAACTATGCTGCAAAGCACAAACGATGTCTAGTTTAACCGACGTACAAGTGTTTTCCTCCTGAATTACCCTATACTACGCATGTCATTTACCTTCACGTTTATATCTACCACGACTATAATGAGTTCTAGTGAATGATAATATCTGTACCTCAGACCCAGATTGAAGTAAGTCCAAAAACTGCGATTTTCCGTATATAAGTGCATTGTACGTAGAAGTCTATTTCGCATAGAGCTATGTGGATGTAATTCTTACAAAAAATATCGTGTTCATTTTTTTTTTTTTATCAGGCATGCGTCCCATCCTTTGCGCGCCAGAAAAAAGTTTTCCCTCTTTCCTGTAAAATGACTATAATGTGATTTACGTCCATCTGGCTTTGAGATGCAGATATTTCAGCTAATAATAGTGCTTAATATTACTTATGAATCACAGTTTTACCTTATACAGTAAAACCTGTCAACAACGATACTGTTGGGACCTAAACAAATATTGTTGTATACAGGTTATCGTTATAGACAGTTTGATTATTTATGCTAAAATTTTACTGGGACCAAGAAAAATATCGTTATACAGAGGTTTATTGTTATAGGCAGTATCGTTGTACCCAGGTTCACTGTATTGTAAATGTGTGATTAGGTCAATGACATAAAAATGTCAAAAACAATTTAAAAAAGTCACATGTCAGGTTGTGAGACAAATCATTTACTTAAGACAACTTCGATCTTATATAATTGGTACTATTTGTAATTTATACGGCAGTGTTTCCCATATAGTTGATGAAACGGTGATGAACACGATGTTATGAACGACAACTTTATATTCAAGCCTATTTGAGCGCTCTATTACTGGTCATGATGATAATACATGTGTAGTAATGTGATTCAAAACTGTGGCAAACCATATGTTATGCTTGACATCTTTCTGCTCAATAATCTTCAATTGGATATTACTAGTTGCTAATAATATTCTGTCAATGATACGGAGTTGAAACAGTGATATGCTTGAAATTATAAAGCACATTATTTAATTCGAAATTCCTTGAGTCTAGCTGTTCGTGTGATATGTTAATATAGCTCTAGGTAATGTTTTAATCGAACTTATTTCGCTCAGAACTGCTCAGAAAATAAATCATAATCAATATCTAGTTATAGCTCAAAATGGAAGTGACTGGGGTTTGTGATTTTTCAGTTTAAAATGAGCAATAGCATAACATTACAAGTAATGTTCTGTAACTAAAATCGATTCTAAACGTGGTAGTTGAGATATCAGAGATATTTCCATAAAAAAAAGGCCTCAATATTTATAGTCATTTCATACCAGAACTTAAATAAAGTCACAATTTTTTTTTAAAGCTACGCTGTCAGGTCACTTGAAGTGTCACTTAAAATACTACATTGATATTTGTTCTGTACCCGGGACAGACGTTTCCCAAAACTTGACCACCTAAATTGTTGCATGCTAAAAATAGACTCTCAACTTAATATAAATGTAGATGAAAATAAATTTTTAATCATGACGATTTTTATGATTTTTTCAGAACCCAATTGCAATGACCCATCCCTTCACTGAAAAAATAATTATGTACGGTTATCCATTGCTAATAAGTGTATTGTTACACAACTTCTGGAGTAAATCGTGCCGATTTTGAGAAAACTCTAATTGATCGAAGGAAACTTTCCAAATAGTTTGTGTAATGTTTTTGTTTTACAAATGCCAGCATTGGCACCTAAGCCTATCAGTTTATGATCTCTCCAATATTTTTTGATAACAACACAATATAACTTTCTGAATGTTCAAAAGTCATTGGTTGTTTGGATTCCCGCAAAGAACATTTTGGGGAATCGATCACTCTGATTTTATAGAGATAATCTTAAAAATGGTCATGACCAGGTCATGACGAGGGTCCCCCCTGAGTCATCCAGCTGTTGTTAAGCACGTTGCACCATATCTTGTTTTGTGAATTTTTCTAAGAGTCAGGTTGAAATATAATTTAGTTGTAAGGAAAGTGGGTGATTCATGCGTTGTTCAACCAAAGCTCCTTTCTTGGCTAGTGTATCAGCTTTTTAACTGCGCACAATTTCGCAGTGGGCAGGAATCCATTGGAATGGAATTCTTTGTGCCATTTCCTACAGTAAAGGCCAACACAAAAATTCTTTCGGAACGTTTGGCTATTCTGAATGGCTTGTAGCACACTCTCAGAATCAGGACAGTGTAATTGCCCTTTCAAAAGGGTGAGTTGAAAAGAAGTGTTGTATAACTCCAACTTCACCATCAAAGGCAGCTATTGCCGGGGCAGGCTCAAAAGACGTATCTGCAATTTTTATCAAAATTAAGTTACGGTCACCAGGGTGTTCTTTATAACATATTTTACCTTCATGCAATGTTTGATGATAATTTGTAAATGAGAAGTATTAAAAAAAAAAAAAAATCTGAAAAAAAAAAAGAACCCGAATCTAATATATGTGGCGGCGTTAAACTTTAATATATATATATGTCTGTCTGTCTGTCTAAGCAGTTTCTCATTTTAATCTGATCTGCAGATACGGCGTAGCACGGTAGAGTAGCAAGAGATCCAATTGGTAAGTAAAAACTGAAGAGCTCACTGTGAATATCAGCTCCAGCCAGGGTTGACCGGATTGGACCCAATGGGCTTTTTTGAAAAAACCCAGTATTTAGCCCACTTTTGGGTTTTTTTAAATTCTCCAAGAAGTTTTATAAAAAATTAATTAATTTAAATGCTTTTACAATTAAAACTTCTTTTTTATTTGTTCTTCACCACAGCCAATGGACATAAAAAATGAATTTTGAACTTTAATAGTATTTCTTCACTCTTAACAGCATTAAAAAAATACTTCAAAGATTTTAAGTAAATGTATTTAACTTGTTTCTTTAACTATTCAATAAATAACTCAAATTATCTTGACTAAGTCCTGTCACGTCTGATTTTCTCAATATTTGTAGATTGTACTGAGGAAACTACTCTAGCCGAAAGGTTTTCGTGTGAAATATTTTCTGTAAACCAACATGTCACAAATCTCGAATAAACAAGGTATATTTTTTAGAAATTAACAGGCTTCTCAAACGGTCAGACAGAAAACAGTAAGATGTACAGTATTTTCATTATCTTACGAAAATGATTAATATTTCTTACTCTGTACACAGAAATGGAAGAATAGGCAACGTAAAATTCAAAGAAATGTCTTGATTAAGCTGCAATTCAGTAAAAAGGGGTTTAAACTATTTGAGGCTCTACAGTAGTTTTGCATAACAAAATGAAATACAATAAAGTAAAATTCAAAAAAAAAAAAAAAAAAAAAAAAGAAAAAAAAATAAAAAAAATAAAAAAAAAAAATAAAAAAATAAAATGTAGTAATTACAAACAATAGATTTTATCACTCGAGAAGTAACTTTGCCTTAACTGTTGGTAATCATGGAAACAAAAATCTGAAACTTCACCATTCTTGGGTTTTATCGTCTTTTTTACTTTTCTTCAGAAAACGTTGAATTTTCCAGTTTTTTTTTACCCCAAGACAATTCTTTTGCTTTGTCCATATACTTACGCTACAATATGCTACAAGTACCCCATATTTTCCCTAAGAAAAGACAAAAAAAACCCACATTTCTTTTAAAAAACCCAGCTTTAGTTGGGTTTTTTGGGTTTTATTTAAAAAAACCCAAAAAACCCTGGGTCCATGGACTTTTTAAAAAAAATCCGGGTTTTTTAAAACCCTGGCTCCAGCACCATGTGTGATCTCTCCTTACCCATTCAGTTTCAGGCTAGCGAACCTACATTGTATGTGATTTTATGAATAAATCATTTAGATTTTTTTTTTTGGAAACTCTTTGTATAATATCGAAACTTTGAAGAACTTTTGATCAAATGAAAGTCCTTTCCTTCATAAATGAACCATTTCTACTTCCTTTTACAAAAAAGAAAGTACAGTTGACTCTCTGTTTAACGACTTTCAAGGGACCACAAAAAATCGTCCTTAAGTATTAAACGTCTTTAAATAGAATGCTCTTAACACTACAGTGGGCCGTTTGGGACCGTGAAAAGCCGTCGTTAAATAGAGAAAGTCGTTAAATAGAGCGTCGTTAAACAGAGAGCTAACTGTATTGTATTCGCGAAAAAATTTTCACTCAAAAATCGACCTTAATTTCCATTTTACTCACCCCGAATGAATATTGAGTTTTTTTTTTCGACTCGGTCAAACGTGGATAAGTGCCTATGAACGTATAGACACGTGAAATATCCATAATGACGATTCTCAAATTAATTACAACGAGTTTTCTCGTGACGTCTGTATGTACGTATGTGCGTATGTATTTCGCATAACTCAAGAACGGTAAGTCCTAGAAAGTTGAAATTTGGTACGTAGACTTCTAGTGGGGTCTAGGTGTGCATCTCTCCTTTTGTTTGCATTCGGATGCTCCAAAGGGGGTCTTTTGCCCCTTTTTTGGGGGAAATCATTATGAATTTCTATGTAAACTCAAGTGGTGTTATAATTTCTCGGACACTTGGCGATATATCGCCAGTCTTTTGGTCGCTAAGCTTTGTCGCCAACTTGGCGACAAATTTGGCGATTTTTTAAAAACCTGGTTTCAATTTGGCCGTTGTTGGTGATATTTAGAGAGTTAACTATTAAATCACATTAAAATTGCCAGTAATGGGAAAATGACATTAAATTGGAGTAAAAGGAAATCATGTGATGCACATATCAGCTCGTTTTAATCGCATTTTTGTCATAATTGAAAAGGAAATAATATCGAAGCTTGCTATAGTCATCTAATAGTAAAAACAAAGAATATAGCTATTTTGATTTCATAAATATTTAGAAAATTTTTGAAAATAATAATAATAATAATATAATAATAATATTTAAAAAAAATCAAAATCAGAATTAAAAGTAAAAAGTGTTCCACTTATTACAAAATGTCAAGTAGCTCTTTTTCGAGAGTAAAATAAAAAAAAATGGCTGCTTTTTTTAGCTCATCAATCATATAGAGATAACACAAATATATATGAAAAAATACATTAAAAAATTTGAAAATTTATAACTATTCATTGGATTTTGGGGTGAAAAAAGCGTAAATGAAAAATTTAAAGTCAAATGCCTCCAAGCACAACAAAAACGTTTGAGTTATAATTTTTTTTTCAAAATAAATGTTCTTTTTTGCCTTTTGTTCCAAAATATTATAAACCATCGACTTTGAAGAAGACAAATTACTTCATTTTAGACAATTCGTTATGGTTACCATGGAGACCTTTGAAGCAGCATTCTATGAAGATGTCTTTGGCATTTAATTAAATATTAAAGAAGCGTTTAAGTTATGATCCCTCTCTTTTTGTTAAAAGCATGATGAACTTGTTTCATAATCGCATTACGCTAATAATATCACTTCATGCATTACAAACTGTCAAGAAGGTGATACTGGTAGATTTTATGGAGAGGCAATAAACTATGCTTAAATCAAACTCGCACTAATTTTCTTCACATTTTTTTAAGAGTCGGCGAGTTTTCTTTTTACTCGCTTTCCTTCTTCTTCAATTAATGGATTAATATTTCGTAAACGCACTAAGAGTAAAGTAATGTACGCATTTACTCTCACTTGGGAAATTCTTTCAAGCCTTTTCCATTTAATTCAGCTGTGAATAGTTGTCACATAGTTTCCACCGAAGATCTTGAAGTATATTTAGACTAGAAAATCGCCCGTCAAGATACGACGGGTGAAAATTGCTTCTACATTTGAACGAAGCAATTGCCTGCTTGGTGATATTTCGATAGTTGACATTTTAACCCTACCTCCAGTGTATTAACCCTAAACTGCAGTAGATTGCGTTCACTGTTGACTGCTTTTTTGTTTCTTTATTCTCCAAAAATGACAGTTTTACCAGTAAAACAGTTCAGATATCGGATTCAGTTCAGCCTTGTCATAACAAAGCCTTTCCCTGAATTTCAAACAATACCAGTACATACCATCAATTTATCATGCAGTGGCGCGAGTTTCATTGTTGATGACGTCAGGAGCGTTACTCGATCATTGGCTATTATATATAAGAGGAGTGCTTAAAAGTATCATAACAATAAATCCACAATTACAAGAATGATCCTTTTGTTTGTAAAATATTCAAAGAAAGTTTTTCTTTGACATTCTGCTATTTTTTCGCTTTGACATTTACTTCCTACATTGTTTGAAAGAATCAGCTTGGTTCTTACAGAATAGCTGTTGATTTTACTTTAGCTTTCTTAACATAAAAAAAAGACAATTTATGATGCATTATTTTAAATTATTTTTCTGTGTTTAGTTAAGTTGTGGCTTCTTAATATTTATTTTTATATAGTTAAAAGTAATGTGTTAAAAGCAATGGGTTGTGACCGGACACATTGCATAAAAAATAACTTTAAAAAAAAGTTAACTCCAGCATTCTTTTGAATTTCAACGTCTTGAACTGAAGTTAAGTTTTTCGCAATCACGACATGTGATAGTAACCTACTCGTTGAGTTTCTTGTTTCTACAAATGGAATGAAATTAAAATGGTCAAGAAATTTGCCCCCGTCATATTATAACTGGTGATTTTCTAGAGCAGATAATACGAGGCATTTCTATATAAAACTGGCGATTAAGGTGTAGCAATAAAGATATAGATGTCCATCCATACGCTTATCATAAAGATTATTTATATCGTATAACGTTATGTATTTTTATTTCTTATTAATTTTAAAGGATGAGAATTAATAATATGGAAATTTTGCATTGAGAGGAAGTTTAAGTTAAGAAGTTTAAGTTGTTTTTTAAGTTCATCTATGTTGATGTTTTTCCTGAAAAAAAGTAATTTACATTTCCTTTCTTTTTAAAAGTCAAATCTTCTGTTAAGCCCTGAATGAACGTAAACGATTTGTTACCATGGTGACCAAAATTTGTACTATTACTAAATATTAAAACACTTTGTTACCTTCTTCTTGTCGTCGTGGCAATCTGAAAAATCAGAGCAACTTCAACTTTGGTCAAGTGAAGAAAATAAGCACATCGTGAATGCTGAAAAAAAAAAAAAAAAAAAAAAAAAAACATGTTTTGTGAATTGGGTGAGAATAAATAAATTTAAAATTATTGCATATGAGTAAATTTAAAGCACACGATTGCGAAAGTTCAACATATTTCGCAAATCACACAGCAGAATGAAGCTTATTTTAGAATTTCTAAACCTAGGCACTCTCAACATTTTCTAACATTTAATATATTTATCCGAAATGTTACATGGAATGAATTCTAGAAATACTCAGCAATAAACGAAGCAATTCGAGAAAACGAGAAATTGCTTAGGATAACACAAGCCCATTTTAACCGAATCGAAGCAGTTCAATACCGCTTCAATCTTCTGATATGTCAAATAACAGAAAACAAAAGGCACCAGTAGCGCAAAGAATGTTTGCTCTTATATTGTCAACGACATAAATCACCCTTGAATTCCCATTACCACCTATTCTACAGCGTTCTCTGGTTTTGATAGAGTCACCAAAAATGGCTTCCGATGGAATTTCAAAATTCTTATTTCTTGAAGAAACAAATCTTATGCGGAGCATACAAGAACTTCTTTCTTTTTTTTCCTGTCCAAATATTCCTTCTACAAAAATAAAGTACTACATAATATTTCGGAACAATCATTTTTGTTTCTGATACTTTTTCGTTCAATGTACAACTATATGTAATGGGATTGAAGAGAAGTACTTGGAAATATTAATTGGGTTTTTTATTTTATGCTACATTCAAATATGAAATTAAAATATTTAATGATCTAAAAATATGAGTACTTTCATGACTCTAAACATTCAAAATTTATTAAAGCGACTGCCTTCTTTGTCAGGCTTTGCGCGGTCTACACCGAAAACAAAAGTTATGTAAGTGACGCGTGTTCAACAATCAGGCTTGAAAAAAAAAAATCAGTAAAATTTTGCGGCAGACTGCGGAAAAATAACCAAAAAGCAAACATTTAAAATCTCCCGATTACAGGAAAATCCTTTAATACAAAAGTCAGAATTTTATTTGTTCACATTCGAAAAAAAATGGCAGCAGATCTTTCGTCTCAATGATTTTCTTCACGCTATAAGTTTTAATAAAAGCATTGTTACGGAAAATTGGATGAGGTACTGAATGATAATTCAAGTGGAAGAAAGCCTTCGAAAAATAGGGATTTTATGTCGAAATCAAAGTATCGTAATTAGTAGTTTTTAATTGATATCTCCAGTAATTATTATCGGAGGACAATGTTTATTAGCCAAACATAAAGACCGGAAAATTACGAATCCATCGATACATGATTCGATGGTCAGTTTACTGGCGTTCGGGAGAAGTAACTCGGACATAGACACATAGATAGGTACATAGATCCGCTCAGTTTATAATTATATAAGATTGACAAAAACAATAGTAATGACACCCGAAAAAATATTTTTTGTCAATTTTCTTTATATCCACAAAACTGAATTATTTTTCGTTGGAAACAAAAATCCTTTTAGCTGTGAAACGTGTGTATGCACTCTTTGTAATACCTTTTCAAGATGTTGTAAGTATTTTTATTTTTAGCACAAAGTTTTCTGTTCAAACTGAATGCGCATGTAATATCAATAAAACCCACAATAAATTGAACTGCATCAGATGCTTTGTATGACATATCTGAAAAAAAAAATGTACTGAAACACGTTTCAAATAGCTGCTGATTTAAAAAACATATATTTCTTAAAAACAATGTAATAAGAATTTTTAAACTATAAACAAAAACAAAAAAGGCCTCTAATAGGCGACGTTTTGTAAAGTATACATCTGAAGGAAATCGTACTGAAACAAGTTTTGAATATCTGATCATTAAAAAAAATCGTTCTTTACTACAATGTAATTAAAGTTATAAAACTGTAAAAAAACAAACAAAAGCCGGTAAAAAAAATAAGTTCTTAAACATTCAACTTTTATGCGAATCGGAAAATAGTCACCCTTTTTTACTGTAACCTTTTCGTCTTAGCTTTCAATAAAGCTATTCAGCTTGTGTTTTGCACCGAAATTACATTTTTTGAACAGTAGACACTATTAAGGCATTGCATAACAGAGAAAAAGAAGGTATTCGTTTTCTCTTTGTTAAGCTAAATAAAAAGTAAAACACCTTTGAGCGAAATGTTAATAAACCTCTACGACGTTAGGAGCACAAACAGCAATAACAAAGTAAACAAGTATTTCAGGGGCTACAAGAAATGCATTTTTTTTTAAATCTTAAAGGCTACGATTACGAGCTTATAGACGAAAGCATCCGACAAAAACCTTACATGAGTTGTATTTAAAAAATGAACATCTTATGAATCAGAAACAAACAAGTAAGTGTCTGTAACTTTTGTTAACCTACTTTCCCATAATAAGATTAATTTAACTTGAATATGAAGGACGCTTGAAACAAAGTTAAATGCATCGTGAAAATATCGTTCAACAATCCAAAATAAATCGAAGAATTGAGTAAATATTGAACACACTTAAAATTTTGCGAGTTTTTGAACTGGTGTAAATGTGTGTCTGTCGTTCTAGTTGTCACCCTTCGTAACTTTTGGGGGGAAAAATATTTTTTTTTTTTTGTTTTTTGTTCGAAAGATGTCGGCGATTTTATTTCGTCTCTGGATTTTATTTTTTTGAGTTTAATACTTTTTCGTTCACTTTTGAACAGTGCAAGAAGCTTAACATTAGCGCTAACGAGAAAATTCAAAGCAGTTACAGATGCTGAAGTTAAAAGCGGATTTGCTTCAAATAACTCTGCTTTGAAAACCTCTTGTTGAAGAACAAGTATAAAGAAAAAAAAAATGTTTTTTTTTTTGTTTGGTTATTTGAGGAAATTTTTTGGGCAATTCATTATTTTTTTGAACATTAACTTCCTACGGGAGAAATTGAAAGTTTTATTTAAGAAACCAACAATACGAAAAATTATTTTTTTGTGCCAGAAAATTGAAAAAATTGTGCAAATTCGCAATATTTTCCTATTTTGATGTTTGGTATGCAGAAAATTAGGTTCACGTAATTACAGCCTTAACTTCTTGTTATTGTTTGTGTTTCTAACGTTGTTTTGGAATTTTAGCAAAACCAGCTAAAGCCCTGGTTTCCTGGAAGCGAATCGCCAATCTTCGACGTCGCTCCTCACCGTGACGCTGAAATCAAAGTCAAGTGGATTCCGGCGTGGCCATTCACGACGTCGATTTAGCTCGGGCGCGCATGCGCAGAAGAATCAAGTTTTTGCCTCGGCGAGGAGCGATGCCGACGATCGGCGTCTTCGCTCCTAGGAAACCAAGGCTTTAGTTTCACACTAAATATTCAGTAAGTTTTGTGTTCTTTTACACAAAAATATTCGTAACATTTCTTCCTTTCTAAAAAATGTTTTTGCAGTTTTCGTTTTCTTTTGTTCACACCTATTAGACAAATATTGTCGTTTTGTTCGAGGTCTAACATGTTTTTCCAATTTTTTCTATTTTAAATTTTCTTTCGAAACACGAACCATAGAGCAAGGGCATTTGGCATGTCATTGTTCGATGCATATCAATGTTACAAAATGTGTACCAGAACGCCAGTATAAGACGTTTAAAATTGTTTTTGTGAAATTAGGAGGAATACGTATCAAAACCAAAAAATGTTAGCTAGATTTTTTGGTACGTTTAAATATGGTAATAGTTTTAGGTTCTGTAAAAGATGTAAGCTTAATTTTTAAACTCTGTATATTTGATGTGGCACTTTTCGAGAGCAAATGCGAGATACTGCTCTACAATGCACTAATAAACATAATATCGCAACTTTTGGACTTACGTTAGTCTGAGTCTGAGCTATAGAAATATAAAGGGTAGCAAGAAATAACTTGAACACACATGATACATTTTAATCTTAACGCTAATGAAAATATTACGACCAAACTTTAAAATAAATATGAATACACGAGCAGTACTCACACGGCGATGCCGTGCTAAGAAGTTGAAGGAAGTCCTGTTGAACAAGGAAAAAAAAAAAAAAAAAAGAATCCCTCCTCTTCTTATAAAAATGATAATTTTTATTCAACTTAAATGCGTACACACCTTTTCAAAAGACCTATTAAAGTCTCTTTGAATTTAAAACTCGTTTCCAAAACACATAAAAATATTAACAGAACTTTAAAACTCAAAATAATCCTTCAACTACATACTGTATTACCCCACATTATACGACCTGCCGGAAAAGCGAGGTTGACCAGCATGTCGGGAAATTCGAATTTTCCGGCATGTCGGATAATTCGAGGTTTATTTTGCAACAAACAAAAGTAAGTTTTCCCATTCAGTTCCAATCAGAAAGCAAACCACTGGAAAGAAAAAATAAATAAATCCTGAAAACAACCTTTTCTTTAAAAAAATGTGTATTGCATAAATATGTGCTTGTTATTTATGGTAGGTGGCTTGTTATTAATGGAATTAATTATCTGCCAATAAAGTGAACAAATTCAGAAGCAAGCAACGTTACTGAGATGGGTTCATATTTTTTTTAAATAAATTATTTTAGGTTCCCTTTAGAGAGGTAAGTTTACTTTTTATTTATATAATAGCTATGGTAAAATTTTTAAGCATTGGTTCAAGGACGGTAACTTTTACTGCTTAAATATTTGCTTACTTAGTTTCAATTTAATTTTTATAAAATCATTCATTATTTAACAATTTTTTTCTAACATGAATGTATTTTTCTTGTTAAAATAACAAATGACATTGTTAGTAAATATTTTTACAAAATTAAACTGCTTATTAATACTAATAAGATATGTATAAAACTTATATTTATTTTTAAGCTGAACTTATACTTTTTACAGTACTATTTTTTTCATAACCTCGATTTTTCCGGCATGCAGGTAAGGACTAGGCAATTGTTATTGAAAATCTGGTGCCCCTCCCAAATTTTGCGGCATGCCAGATAATGTGGGGTAATACGATAGTTCATCACTTAACGCGCCAAGCAACCACGCTACCGTAACCTTGCCTTTTAGCAAGTAAAGCAGTTTTCTTCCCCTGCAATGTAAAGTGTTTCGCCAAACAAACAATGCTATAATAAAACTTTAGAAAGAACAATCACAATTGAATAATACGACAAATCAAATTATTTACTTTGATAAGTAACTATCTTCAACTACAAGAACAAAAACAAACGTTAAAGAAATAAGAGAAACAAAATCCAATAGAAAAATCCTACAAAATCAAATTATGTACCTGAACATCGAAGTCAATAATATGTTTTACAAAAATTTCGGTCAATTTTACAAAAATTTCGGTTCGACTTGGTGGGGTCTATTGCTGAATCAGTCTATTGCACTTTGGCGAATGATAAAATTTAATTGCAATTCAGCCTTAAAGTTAACAAAAAAAAAAAAAAAAAACTTATAAAACGTCAATAAGACGCTCATTTTGATTAATATTAAAAGAACAGACCGATTTGCATCTTGTTTTGTATTCTCATTTATTATTAGCTTTATGTATGCAAAATATATTTATGTCATGAAATCTTTCAATTAAAACCTGGGATAAAACGTGGTCAGAGTAAATCTTATATAACCACTTAGTCAAAATGACTGAAAATTATCTTAAAAATATGGGTATTCATTTTTATTCTTCTTAAACTTATGAAGGAAAATGACTTTAAAAAACCCAAATGTCTATTAACATGCATCCATTTTCGTCATATTTTCATCACATTATAAATCATGGGCGCAAAAAGTAATTAACTTATTGAAACATATTCTTATAAACAGCGAGACGCAATTTCAGATTTTTCCTTAGCGTCCTGGTATCTTGTTCTTCGATTATCGATATAATTATTCAATTACTCAACACAGCATTAAAAAAAAAAAAAAAAAAAAAAAAAAAAAAAAAAAAACATTTTGTTCCTTGTCTCATAACATGAATAAATAGCTTAAAGGATTATTTTTCTTCATTAGCTATATAGAGTTTTAGGTCGTCTTCAGTGTTGAAAGTTTGGCTGCTAAGGGATTGGGGAAAAAATGAAAGTTATATTTTTTTCTTGCTTGAGCTTTTGTTAAGAAAAACGAAAAGAGCACAAACAAAAGTTTTTTTTATTACGATACAAATTTTATGCTTTTTATTGGCATTTACCCAAAAGCTACTGATTTTATTGTACATTCTTGAGGAATAAGTTCGTACAGGTCATATGCTTCAATTTTAAATAAAACAAAATCTACAACTTATTGTTTTGGCATCTTTAATCAATTTATCTGGAAAGGAATTTACCGAAATTACAAACTTCATATAAAGTACTGAACAACAAAAAGGCGTATAAAATTCTTTGAAAATGGACGGTTTTTACGAATCTTATCTTTGGGAATATCAAGAACGAGAATAATTTAAAAAAATTAATTTGAATTTTGACATTTTGAATTTAAACTATGTTTTTCGCAATCACGAGTGTGTTTGGAGGCCCCAATGTGTGTATGTAGGCGTGTGTGTCTTTGTGTAGGCGTGTGCGTGTGTATGTACGCGCGCGTTTGTGTGTGTGTGTGTGTATGTGCGCGTGCGTGTGTGTAGCCGTTCGTGTGTATGTGTGAGTAAGTAGGCTTGTGTGTGTGTGTGTGTGTGTGTGTATCCTACAGTGTATAGGAATTCATGAGTGTAGGCATGCGTGTGTGTATGTATGCTGCAGTGTGTAGTCATTCATGTGTGTAGGCATGCGCGTGTGTGTGTAGGATATTGACGCAGACTGGAGACGGTTTTCGCTAGAATAGCAGCATCGAGAGGGGCCGGTCGGCGGTGGTACTACAAAGGAAGGCGGGGTAAATAAAATCATAGTACATCAAAGCAGTCAAATGAGAACAATAAGCAATGTGATTGCTCCATAAATAAATAAGTAACTTTAGCAAATTTCTCCCTCGTCTTAAAGTACAGAAATGTTTCTGTATCTTAATGTTTTGAAAATAGTATGACATTTGTACTGTTAAGTTTATATGATTTCGTTTGAACATGCGTACCTCAAAAAGTTAACTAAAATGAAATTGATATTTAGATTTTACAGCACAAAATACCTTTAAAATAGCTAAATGAAAAAAAAAAAAAAAATCTATACATCCTCTTCATCCAAAACTTTTTCCAACACAGCTCGAAGTAAATCCGCCTCTAAGTCCGGGATCTATTTTGGTCATAAGTGTCCCCGTAGGTACTGATATTACGGTTTTTTGAACTGTTCAAAATCGAGCGAAAGATTGTTTAAATTAAAATCTAAAATATGGTTATTCGGCGTATTCGCCGAGATCATTGGACTAAAAAAAAAAGTTTCCTGAATTGGACTGTCCGCTCAAAAGATACAAGGAAGGGGGGGGGGGAGCAGATAGACCGACAGACAAATTTTTACTCTTTTTCAAACCCCCTATTTTTCGATATTTATTATTTTCTTTTATTTATGACCTTTTTTTTCTTTTTAGCAATTTTCTTCTTCCTTTTATGACAACAAAACACAACGTTATTATTAATTTCAAAAATAAATTTTACTTCTCTTTAATTTGTGGCTTTATTCTTAAGCTCATTCATTTAGAACCGGTTGACTTAAGGCAAGTTCCAGATTATGGATTCTTTAATCACTTGTTACAGCTATCCTATGTCTAATAAAAAAATTTAAAAAAAAAAAGTGAAACAGATACATTTAAACTTTAGAATAATCAAAACTTAAAAATGCGTTTAAAAAAATTGTATCCTCATTAGAAAAACTCATGTGAGAAATAAGGTGAAAACTATAATAAAACCGCAAGATAATCGATTAAAAAAAAAAAAAAAAAAACTTCGAGCTCACGACCCTCCGCTGCAAAATAAATTTTAATAAATTTCAGGAAAACAGTAGAAACGGTTTTAACCTGTCACAAAGTACATGTCAGAAAACTACCCATACAGCTAGACATCTACACAACCCAAACTTCTGCTTTATTTTTCGTAGAGATTACCCACAATTAAGTGTAATTTCTCCCTTGCAATTAATTTCTTACTTTTTTTTGGTGGATTTTTAAATTTATTTTTATCTTTTCTACCTTCAACTCTTTAACTTCTACTTCTTTCTCCTTTATCCTCAGTGCAAGCAGACTTTCCCCCTTATACTGTACCATATAGTGAACAATTTCTCCCGTGACAGATCGGAAGGAGTGGCACTCAAGACCTGTTTCAAACATAAATTGAAAAGCAATGATTGCTATTCTACCTACGCGTTAAGGTGCAAGGCCATTCTCCTGAATTAAGGTGCAATAGAAATGATTACTTTTCTAAAACGATGTTAGTCCAGACATGTTACTGTGGGAAAATGCCATTTGGAAGAACGATAATGCTTTGTAGTGGTAAGGTCAAAATAAAAAGTGAGAAAGTATTTCCAAACAAAATGGTCCATCAAAACCAGGAAATTTGTGGGAGCTAAGTACAAATTCGAAGTAGCAGATTTTAATAGTTGGAGAGAACAGAGGTAGAACTTTTTCAATCAGTTAAACTGAGTGTTGTTGAAATTATACAGATGCATGTAGTAATATAAGGATACTTTCGCGTCCTTAAACTCTGGTTCTTGTGCCCACATAATAAGGATATTAATACAGGGTGGTGCTCAGGGATCGGGTGTTTTTCTAACGGAAAGTACGGCCGAACGGAGGGGCAGCAAGGTCGCCAACCTCACCCCCTTGTCGGGGAGGATCCAGTTTTAGTCAGCATGGCGACCTGGTCGGTTGTGCACCGTGTTTTCGCGGTAGAGCAGTTTCTTCGAAATAACGAGTCGATTGTTGCGGTCAAGCACTCCTTCCGCCATCGTTTTAGCATTCCTCCTCGTGGTGTTGTTCCTAAACGAGACACGATATTGGAGTGGGTGCGAAAATTCCTTGCAATGAGTTTATGTGTTGCGACTTGGAACAGGAATAAACCACGAACAGCAAGAACGCCAGAGAACGTGGAACGTGTCAGAGTTGATCTTATCGCAAGCCCTCATCGCTCAAAACAGACGTAGAGCTCAAGCGCTTCGGAAACCTCGACTCCAAGAATGCGTCGCCTGAGATGGAAGACATTTAATGGACACAATCTTTCATAATTAACAAAATTTGTTTTCCGTAATAAATTTCCATTGTAACTAAACATTTTAAAACTTTTTTCATCCCGATGTATTAAAAATTGATGATTTGGTGGATTTTAGAAATCCACCTGGCTTATCTGCGCCACCATGTACCAATTCCATACAACTGAAGAGCTAAAAGGTACACAAAAAATAACACATAAAAATGCAAAAGAAGGGGGAGGGAGGAGGCATTTGGCAAGAAGAAATAAAAGCGTTAATTGAAAAACAGGTTGAAAGGTAACACAAAAGCTTGAGAAGCAGACACAAAAAGCAGCGTTAAAGAATACAAAACCAGTAATCAATGAAAAGGGTGTTATCAGGATCGCAGGAAAAAGGACGAGATCATTAATTTCTTTCTCCTTACTTAATTTATCATCAAATCGATTAAAGCCGATAAAAGTATAAGATTAATTAACGACGATGATGTCTTAACAAATGATTTTCTTTAGACAGTAAAAATTAGCTTCCTATTCACAAAAACTTATCAGCCAAGTTTATTAGAAATTAATTAAACATTTTAATTAAATGATATTAAGATTAAATTTGTATAAAGAATCGATTAACGTCTATTATTCATAGTGAAGAAAAATCAGTAGCATATTTTTAAAATTTCGATACAAAACTTCTGTTTTTATTCAATAAAACCTCAAAACTTTCCTGCCGAAAGGGAACCCATATTTTTCTTTTAACTTGGAAGTTTTAATCTGCATATGGTGGGCGTACAGTTTCTTTTCTTAACAAAGTTTTGCCAGTCGGGTTATTGCTCATTGTTACGCACTGCAATGGTGTTTTTACATTCCTGACATTCCGTCGTGACTGATCTCATCTGAGGGAACACCTGTTTGAATTAAGACTGAAGGAAAATGTACTGACACGGCCGAAAGAAAAAAACACCCCTCGAAACAAAGAAAAGAGATTCTACAAGGAGTAGATACGCAAAAAATAACGGAGAAATATGTGTGCTGTTCTATGAAATTCAGTGAGATTGTTTTTCCCTTACCAGCGCATGATATTTTCTAGAAAAGGTTATATTTTCATTATTTGGAAAAAATAGTTTTGTTTACAGCTTCGTTAATGCTAAACATCAATATGAAATAATATACCACATTTATGTTTTGAAAATAGTGGCCGACATACACGATGAAGTTGTTCCTAACAGCGCCTATTATCGTACATGGGTTTATACTATTTGTAGCGTATTGCATTGGTAGGAAAAAATCCATAAAATCTTAGAAATGTTAAACTAAAAGGTTTTAGTGCTAATATACTTCCGTGCAGACCATTACAAAAGGCTGAATTTTACACGTAAGTTGTGAAAAGCTTTTAAAATTTGTCTACTATGATTCTTCATTCTGGGTTAATGAAACTGCACAAATACAGCACATTCAATGTAAATATAATTTTAAAATTTTGTACGTACTAACCACCTCGTTCATCAACTATCTTATGAGTATTGAAACATAAATGTTTTTTTCAAAATAACTCTTACTAACTGTAGCATGCGCTCTTGTGTTTCCGTTTCGGAATTAAAAAAATGTATGCGTAGCAACACACAATATATAGTAATTTCACACATTTTCAGAAGTTTAGAAGTAGTACAAAAAAGTAAAAGCAAAATTTGAAACGTCGCCTGAAACATTCATAATGACAAAATTTTCGTCGCAATCTTTGCATACCTCTGCTGTACTTTCAATGCGGTAGTCCACGATGTTTACATTCATCTGTAAATTGCCACTCTTTTCCATTCGGTATAGGAACTGGTGCACGAAATAATTTGAAATACATTTGCTTCAAACATCTTACAATTCGTGACTTCTATTGCAGATTTTCTTCGAATTTCACAGACGTATCTGATGAACTCGAAACAGAATGTGAAGCAAAGTTTTAATTAGCTCCAAAAAAAAAAAAAAAATAGTTCAGTAACAGACATATCACATGATATATGCATATTATTAAACCAAAGATTGTTTTTTACATTGTTTCTGGAAATCTTCAAAATTGGAAAGTAATTCAAAATGTATTAGTAACATAATAAAATAGAACACAATCCATGTTATTCACTAAAGTCATGCAATAAAATACGCATTTGATATCTTTAGACAATGCTAATATGCTATTTCTTTTTATTTTGGAGAGGTGTCTTGTGCAACCGGGACATCTTCAATATAGACGGACAGACAATGTCTTTTACTCCCACGAATTGGTAATCTAGTAAGATCCATGCAAGTCTGATAGTGTTGGTTAAGAAAATAGCAATAAATGCGTCTCGAATCGTACTAGACTTTTGTAAAAACTCAAGGTAAAACATCATCTGGAAATCTAAGCGCAAGCTTCGCAATATAAAGTTTTGTTTAGGTCCTCAACATCCATTTAAATGTATTTGCTCCTCAGCAAAATGTGAAAGATTTAACTAAATCGTTTGAGGTAATCGCTTAGAGCCCATTTTTGTTCAAAGAAACTACTAGTAGTAATTTTAGTTGATGCATTTATTCAAAGCCACTGAAGTATATATGTACATGCCATGTTACTGTCCTCAATAACATTTCAGATCTGGTTTTGTACATCAGCTGCTTATGAGTACCAGAGCAAAATGTGCATTTTATTTTTTAGTATCTTGGATTATGTGTGTTTAAATTTCAAAAAGTTTCAATTAATCAAAATTATATTTCATACCTCAAACAACAAAAATATAAACTGGAAAATCGCCCATTTAAATTCAGACACAATTTGATAGATGTTAATGATTTTATTTACTTATTATCACATTTACCAGAAAGCAATGTACATATAAATCTACTTTCTTTAATAAAATTTCAGATTTGGTTTTGTACATCAAGCTGCTTTTGAGTAAAAGAGCAAATTTGGCAACTGATTTTTTTCCGTGATGTTTCAAAAAGTTTTAGTCAAAATTATGTTTCGTACTTCAAACGACAAAAAGATTAACTGACATTTTGCCCATTTAAATTCAGGCACTATTCGATGGTAGTTAATGATTTTATATACCTATTATCACATTTTATTGTACTAAATATAACCAAGTTCGTAATAAATAGTTTTGTATTAAACTCAGTAAAGAGAGGGTTCAAGTTTTAATCATTCCAGCTCTTCAGCGTACTGTATCAGGGACATAATTTAGAGACCATCAGGCCCAATTCGAGGTGTCAAAGGCAATTTATTTTCACTTATCTACAATTCACCTGGATAACGTTACCGAAACTAATGACTCTGACTACTGCCAGAGCAAATTAGGATACTCTAATTGTTAACATTCAGTTGCGACATTTAAAACTCGATAAAGAAGGGACGTTAACTTTTAGACATTTTTAGTGTCAATAAGTTAGAAGAAACGCTCTAAAACGAATGAAGTTCACTCTTGAAGTACTTAAAAGTACAGGTTACTTAAGTAAAGCAAATGTTTTTTTTCTTTATCGTAAAAATATGGAGAAGGAACCATATCTTCAAAATGTATAACATTTTTTTGTTAATAGCACATTGTGGATACAAAATTCGATATACGGAAGTAACAATAAATGAATCATTAAAAAATAAAAACTTAAAATGGTATTTCTTAATTTGGTAAAACTATAAATTGCTGTGCTAGCATTTCTTGAAAAAAAAATCTTTACTTTTCTATGAAAATTACACGAAGTATGAATGAAACATAATTTTAAAAAAATGGCTTGACGTATCCAGTTAGTACTTTACCAGAGAAACATTCCGCATAAGGTGAGAAAAGAAGGTATAAAAAGCAACTTCACATATTTTATCTAATTTAAAAATATTTTATTGAATACTTAAAATTCCAGTACAATAAAAATTTTGTCTAACTAAGAATGTTTTTACAGAAAAAAAAAGAGTAAACTAATAAATGGCACGAAATAATAACAATGAAGATAACACATTCAGCTAGTAGTAAAGAAAGGGAACTTAAAAGTTAAAGCAAAACAAAACAAAATGAATGTGAAAATAGGGAGTATTTTACAGTGCAGGAATGAAATAGCCAATTCGCACGGAGAAGTCTGTGCAAAAATGTCTTATCCGTCACTCTGATATGATTTTTTGAACAGTTAAGCCAAATGTATTTAATGAATATGAGACATGATTTTCTTATAACATTCAAAAATTGATGATATGGTAGCCATGAACCTATTAGTCAGTCAATAAATGGCCATTTTCCTATGCAAAAGAAGAAAGGAATCCACGGTATTTGTTTGCCATCAAGTTGTTCCAATAATTCAGATCTTTATTTTTCTGATTTTTTGTGAGCAACATCTATTTTTTTTAAATTCCTATAGCATCGATTTATAACATTTTATTTATGAACCAAAATTATCCATTTGACCAAGTTAATTGTTCCAACTACAGAGGTCGACAATATTGTAGACTCAAAATCTTTTGACTTTGTTTTAATCACAACTTAACCTAGTCTAACTTCTTTTATTAAAATTAAGATGAATAATTGAAAAAATAGTTCTAAATTCAGTATAACTGATCAATGTCATTAAGCAATTGATGTACTTCAAAATCTGAAACTTTATTATTTTAACACGAAGTAAAACCTGGACAAAAGTATAAACTCAGAGGTAAATATCCGGGATTACGGTAAAGTTTTGTTCAAAAGAGTTAATTTAAAGCCACTAAATTGTAAAATGATTTATTTTCCAAAATTAATGACAAACCTTAACAGACATAACTGGACAAAATTATAAACAGAATTTTTTAGCAATGTTTTACTCATAACTTAACCCAGTTTAATGTCATCTATTAAAGGAAAGATACATAACAGAAAAAATAGTCCAAAGTTCAGGTAACGCATACATTTATGAAACAATTAATACAATTTAAGAAATGGACAACTTCAATGTCTTATTCTATGTGAAACATGGAAAAGAGCATGAGATCAAACGGGGGAAAATTCCTGAATTACAGCAAAATTTTGTTCAAATGAGTTCATTTAAAGTTCTAACATGAACAATGTCGTTAGTGAGTGTGAGTTGCTGTATTTACCAAAATTACTGACAAACGATAAAAAATATGAATAAATAGTAATGAGCATTTTATGATGTATGATATTTTACATTTCTGGTTTTCTCTTCAAAAATGCATTTTCCTCTCCTTCTTCTTTAATTGACCTGATGATAATGTTTTCTTTGAAATTCAAAGGCTTTTGATATGCCTAGAGTTTTAAATCTTAAACAACTATAAGTGATCAAAAAGTAAGGCCTTCAGACTTCAGACGTGTTTAAGAACCTCGAAGTCATAATGCTGAATTTGTTAAATGCTCCCCGGGAGTGGGAAAAAATGCGCTGAATTGGCATTTCTTATAGCAATTTGGCATAAAGATTTTTTTAACATTTCATCATACGTTTGACCAGTTGTTCGTACTTAAAACTCTAGGCATAACAAAATCACTTTATTTCAAAGAATAAAAGTATCCAACGATTCAACTTATTAGAAAATAGGCATTTAAAATCCTCAAATCGTTCTGAATATGAAATCGGTATATAAAAATATTTTGCGTAAAAAAACGAAAGATGAGAAAATGACTACTCTTTAAAAAATAACAATTTACTATTTTTAAAGACAAATTTAATCGTTTGGCATATTATTTTTCCAAAATAGCAATATTAAATCCCGTGATTAAGTGTTTGTTTTATTTTCTAACCATAAAACGCATTTACGAGAAGAAAAAGAGAAGTTTAGAATTTCATACATTATAATTTTTTTTATTTAAATTTTTATTGCTTGACATTAATTTAAAAAAAATAAAACAACTAACAATCACTAAAGACAGCACGAAATCCTCTTATATTTAAAAAAAAATATAGTAACTGTACTTTAATTCTCTTGTTAAACTATATTATGAAAAGTGTTTGAATCCGTAAATGTATGCACGAGTCAAAAAACATTCGAACACTAATGGCATGCAAAGTTCCGTGAGAATGACCCATATACACAATGTTTTAAAACTGAAAACAGGTATTTAAACTAAATAGTGGAGCGTTTAAAAATTAAAAACTAAAATTGAAAGCCAATTTTTAACACATCCATTCTCATTATTTATTCTTCAAAATTTCGATAGCATATTGTATTGTATGAAGAGTCTTTAAAATTTAAAAGATTTCTAACAATTAAATAAAAGCGTATAGAGGGTTTATTTGACACCACACAGTACGCTCTCCCGGGAAAAATTAATTCCGAAGCATAGGAAAACGCTACTTACGTAATGCTTTCATTGATTTTCCCAACGTTAAAGGGATTCACTGGAAACGGATTCAGTTTTGCCCTTTACTCGCACATACTTCGCAAGTGGTAATCGCTGGTAATGCGATTTTAACGATGCGACTAAACACTTGCTACTGATTTTCGATTTTACAAGTGCTTGGGGTAAATGAGACTCGGAAGTAGGGGTATACAAATGACATTCAAGGTACCTGTTACTGCCTTTGAAGCAAGATATTGGTGAAATACGATTTTTCTGTTGTGATAAAGGAAATAAATCCCTTTTGTTTCCGTGAAAAAAACAATCTACTAACTTGGGTTGTTTCTCTCAAGTATTATTGAAAGAGATTAGCCGGCTCATTGCACATTTTTGATGCATATTTTACTTCTTTTATAAAAATATCTGCAAATTTCAAAATTATAATTATTCACGGGCGGCATTTCGCGCCAAAACTTTTTTTTTACTTTCATTTCACGTTTGTACCTACCAAGCTTATGTTCACATAATACTGAAGAAACTCTTCGTTGTGAAACATAAATTTTATGAAAGGAAAGTACGGGAGGGTGGGGCACATTGGAATATTTTTCTCTTTTCGGTCTGTAACTTAGTTAAATTAAAAAATAGATTAAATGCTTACATTGTTTAATTTATGCTTACATTGTGAGTTGAAACATTAGTTAAAATGGAAAATAAATAATTTTTGAGCAGTTCATGTGTAAGAAAATAATGAACGCTAAATAAACACTCGGCACACTGTTACCATGGTGGGGCATGTTGGTGCATTGTGTGGGGAAAGTTGACAACAATCGAATCAACGCTTTCTCAAAAGTAATTGCTGCTGTGTCTATTATTTTACATAAATTTACTTCCACCATTACTTTAATTTAAAATACAATTATATTTTATGAAATTTCCTTCTTTAATTAAAAACTTAACTTTTAATTCATATCAGTAATTCGATTCTCCGTTACTTTCTCTTTTTTTTCAAAGCAATTAATTTAAACGAAGCTGATTTAAATTTGAGAAACCGGAAGCTAATATTTCATTAATGAGGTTAAAAAATAATATTCATACACTATTCTAAGCAAGAAAAAGAGAGGGAAAAAACCAAAAAAACATTATAAACACTGTTTCAACGTGCTCCACACGACACTGCAAAATAGGTCTAATACAACCGTGTCTGTGTTAGATCTATGTCTTACATCAATTAAAAGACTAATTTTCAAGCAATGTAAAGATTCAACTTAAAAGCAGATTAATATTACAATTTAAATATAAATCAATATTTTCAGGAATATGAAAAGTTGAATTACCTTGCTTCACGTTTTCAAATTATTATCTCCTCCCTATCTAAAAATAGCATTGAAAATAGCTGTTTTTAAGGCACACCAAAAAATGTCCCCATAGTTTGCTGATATTTTATAAATAACTACCAGCTGAAATGTTTCAATATGTACGATTTTCCAACGTGCACCGTTATCCACTAAATAAATAAAAACTTAGTTACAAATACGTAATCACAAGGAACGGCATCTTCAGATTCCAAAAATGAAACTTAAATCTTGCTACGCTATTAGTATTTAGGGTACACACAGTTCACTCACGTTTAATATTATTTCTATTGATACATCAATACACTAAAAAATGCAAAACATAACTCTCAACATTTCTGAAAAGCGATTGAAGTTAATATGCCTAATTTATGTCACTAATACGTGTTGTCAAACACAGGTAACTTGTCTCCCCCCTAAAAGTCAATAATCTTTCTGAAATTTATAAATTGCCCCAATAAAAGCCAGTTTCCTTTTTGTAACACATCAGGAATTTTCCACAGAACTTTAAATATGAGTAAAGGAATAGCCTGGTACCGCTCTGAATTACCAGAAAGGTTCTTAAAGTATTTAGAAACCCATAGCTAAGGTAGAATTGCAAACAAATGCCGAACAGCTCAATTGCCTGTAATTTTGGCAAAACTACAGCATCCAGAGGTTGCAAATTCGCTCGTATTTGGAGTTCATTTAACTGAAACAGTCTTAGTTGAATTGAAGAATTAATCCGTCATAATGAAGGTGAGTATATCTTGACAGTGGTGGATAGAAGTATTTTATCGCATATGAAATACTTCATAGGGTAGCATGACCGAAAAATGAACAATTGAACCCAATTTAAATTTATAGTAATCTATAAAATTGTTAATATTTTGGATTTTTCACAACACATTACAAACATTTTTATTGATATAGAAATTCTTAAGAAAAAACTATGATTACTTTGATGATTCTGGTTGAATTTATTTGAGCAGTTGAAATGGAAAAAATTGCAGTAACCCAGGGAATTAATTATAGAACAAACAAAATATTTTCTCGTTATTTTCTTTTTTGATTGTATAGAAGAAAGTTTTTTTTACCAATTCATCTAAGAAAAAACTTTTGTGATTTTAGTTTTAAAATTTTCAGTGGAGTTATCCACTGTGTGTAGTTATTCACTTGTTGGACTTGCCCTTTGTCCTAATACTTCATTGGGGAGTCGTTCGATGCTTGAGGATAGTAATTATACTTAGCTTCCAGTATGGAGATGTACTTATATTCTTTATGAAGTTTGTATTTAGGTTTACTACAGCCATATTTCAGATTAGCATTATCAAACCGGGACAAAATAAGACCTAAAGCGACGAGCAAAAGAACTAATATACATAAACACACGCTGACACAAACACGCACGCATACACACAGAAACTGGATTCAGGAAACTATTCGAAAAGATGATTGTTTTTTCAGGGGAGACTGATAGGAACCTGGGAAATCCTGGAACATCACTAGAAAAAAAATTTGACGTTTTGGAATGTCATATCTTTCGTCCTTCTTCTTCTTCTTCTTCAAAAAAAGGAAAATCGTAATCTAAAATCAGACAATTTTATCGTGAAATATTTGTTTTTTGCGCATGAACGTTGTACATTTCCTATAAAAATCTTACAAGAACTTTCTACTTTTTGTTTTTAAAGACAAACTCATCAGCAAAACATTTCAGCAAGGTTTTAGTGAATAAAATAAAACTGAAATAATTTAGTGTTTTTACTGAATGTGGTAAGTTTGACTTACAAAATGACACCCGATATTCCTACCGCTTTTCCCAACGCAATCATATTCAGCACATTTATAAATCTATATGGTAATGGCGGGTAGCAATTACCACATAATTCTTACACTTAAATCCGCCCAATTAAAACATAGAGCACTATGAAAGTTATGTTTTGAAAAGTTTTATCATTTTTACTTTTATTTAAAAAATATTCGAGTCTCATTTTCTTCGACGGAATTTTTTTACACATGAAAATTACAACGCACTTTCATAAAATTGTGGTATATATAAATACGTTTTATGACTTAAATTTGTTTTTATTACGCATCTAATAATCCTTATTGAAATATTACGCTATCGCCTAATCATAAACCCTATAAAAGCAAATTAACTTTAAGTTTCGCCTCGATTCACCTCAAAATTTTCTCGTGCATAATTTTATGCATATTTATGCGGAACTAAGAGAAACATATGTTTTTTTTCCTTGCAAGCAAATTCTATCGTAAATGCTTTCTCGAAAAGATTAGTTTATGCATATTAATCTATTTGGCTTAATAAAATTGAGTAGATTCATACATGACTTTTTTTTGCTTACAACATTTTTTCATTTTCTTGATGCGAGCTGCACTACCATCAGCTATGGTTTTTTTTTATCGTAGGGAGACACCAGGTTAAACATATGATTTTCATCATAAAATTAATTTTAGCTCTAGATATGTACTTTGAGATTACGTTCGCATAATTATCAATATATTAAAATGAAATTCTTAGAAAAACCATTATTTGAGAAGTTGTATAAAAATATTTAATGTTCGCTTTGTTGGTATGTTTAAATTTCATTTCAATCATTTTTATGCATAAATTACCATACATTTTTGCTATGTTACCTTTCTTAAAAATAAAAAAAATAAACTAAAGGAAAGCATTTTTCATTAAAATTATATTATTTCGTAGGAATACAAGACAAACTGTATTTTACTTTTATAACCTTATTAGTTTTATATGATTTTAACATTTTTTTGCTACAAGTCATAATTTATTTCAAAAGTTCTTTTATAATACTTGTGCTAACACTCCAAAGAAATCTATTCTAATACTAATATTTAACCTCGTTTATGATAGGTCTTCTATTCTATAGTAACGCTGAATAGGATATTCAAATGTACTAAGTATTTTGCTAGAAGTGAGTATAAAGCTGAATGAACCAGTTTTCTCGTAAAGAAAACACCAATTATGTAATATTAGTTGTCTCTCTTGCATGTAGAAATTAAACTCATTTATGATAAGCCCCAGGCCTGTCCATACGGCCCCTTAGGTCACATGTGAACAATTTAAGACATTTTGTGAAAATACGATAAAGAAAAGAAATAATTTTTAATAAAGTGCCTAAATAACTTAATTTCTACGAAGAAAATACTATTCAATCACGGGGACATTTTTGCGCTCACAAATTGATAATATTTTATGAAAAATATAGAAAAAAAAATGTTCCCATTTACTTCTGCCAGTTTTGTAAAATTCGTTGTTTCTGTTTCATGTGCAATTTTCCTGATACTGCAAATTCTAAGTCCACGTTGGAAACACGTTTAGAACACTTTAATTCAGAAAACGTGTTGTCTGAATGTACACTAAAATGTGTTCCGAATGTGTTCTGCTAAAGAAAGTGTGCTGAAATGTGCTCCGAATCGGTTACAAACGAGTTCCGCTAAGGTTTTTTTTTTAGCCTAAACTTGGGAACATAGGGGGAACAAATTTTGACATACTTGTGAATTCATTGCTTTATTGGTAGAAATATCTTTTTAACAGCTTTATCTAACTACCAGTCAAAGCTTTATTTAACTACCTGTCAATAGAATCTATAGAATCTCTCAAGGAAATTTTGTTCGTTAACCAGAATCGCCTTGGGTTGGATTCACTAATGGTCTTATTACACTGTGGAAGTTGAGTTGCAGCAACTTCCTGAAACTGTATCCGCCCACTCACAGGTTTACCACAAGTATTGGCGGATGTCACTGAGTGCACATAGCTGAATACTACAACTGCAGGACTTGACAGAGAGGACATCTATTCCAAATCCTCTTCTAGTGTACGATTTCTTGGAGACTCTTGGGCTCATGGACCTGGTCTAGCCTATGGCCGGACAGGAGTAATAAGTCAACAACTACAACAACAACATAGCTGAAGTCACTGACGTCATGCGGTCTGGATAATTCCCCTTGGATAAAACCTGCAACGTGGTGCAACTATTACATGCAATTGTCGGTGACACCGGACAATTTTTCCCCTTAGAAATAAATGGAGTTGCGTGGAAAAGTTGCTGTTGGTTAAACCCTGTAATAAGACCAAAAGGCAGTCAAAAAGGATCACCTTCCCTGGTTGAAGACGATCTATTACACGTGAGGTTCAACAGCTGCCCCGTGATATTGCTATAAAGTTGACAGCAAAAGCTAGTGCAATAACCAAAGAAGACTTCCATTAGTGCTGTTTAAAGTGTTTCAAAATAAGGGATATGTGTCAGTATTCGAAAAAATATTTTGAGATGCATAACCAAAAATATTAAAAATGTCTAAATCAAATCAGTATTCTGAAAAAAGTTGTCAAAAGGGTTTGGAAAACGTGTGCTTCAACGTGCTCTAAAAAGGGGGACAAGTGTCCGTGTTCAAAAAGTGTCGGTAGATTAAACCCATGACTTTGATGTAAAAGCAAAATTGTGGATATAAATTTTGACAACGATTTAATGTCTGACTATGGCATGCATTGCTCATCACTGGGTTTGTAATCTCTATTTTTTTTTCTCTAAATTTTGCAAAATATTTCTCCATTTTTCCGCGAATCATTAACATGATAATGTCTGATAATAAATACTACTATTTTAATACGCTTACAGCTGAACAGGTTTTGTGATTTTTCTTTCAAGTCCATCTACTCTCCAAAATGCTTTCCAATTCATTTTTCGTGATATTTTAAACACGACACATATATTAGACCTTTAAAGTGGAAAGAAACATTTTTATATCGTACATTTTTACGCTATTTGAATTCAAAAGGGAAATATTACTTTAAAAAATAATAATACTACTCCTTTATTCGAAAGAACTGTAAGCATACATTTCAAACCTTTTTATAAGATTTTTAGCGTCATCTTCAATTTTCTTGCATAAGACTGTCTTTGACATGTAATCAAAATCCTTGAAATTTATTCTGAAAACCGTTGTTATTAAAATTTTATAAATATCACTGTTCCGTATGTCAGACGTCTACGGTATGTTTCCTTTTTGCATTCATGTAATCTTTTGCATGGCATGAAACTGTTTCTGACGTATTTGATGAAATGCAGATTGCTTATGGTAAAAATTCCTTTATGTAATGTAAACTATCCCGAGTTTTTCTTCTTACTTTAAATCTGCTTCTTCCTGTTCGTTAGAACAGAATGTATAATGGCTACGGATTTTCAATTCTGTACGTTCAAGGTATATTCCTTGAAAAAATGTTATTTTTGTTTGTGAGCATATTAAATAGTTACATTTTACTAGTGAGTTTTTGCACTAGTAAATATGATCGTTTACACTTATTTCTATTCTTAAATTTTATTATGTTTGTTGTACAATAAAGCGAAAGATTTGTATGATTTTTTTCAAACCAAAACATGAATAATTTATGTAAAGTGTTCTAAAAAGAAGTATAATATTTCAGGCTGAGGATTCAGAATTTTCGTTATATGTCAAAATAAAAGGTGCAGTAGTAGCTCCTATATATATTTTTATCGATTATAATTTCTAAAAATAAATCAAGGGAAAAGAATTGAAAACGAAAATGCATGTGTACTGCCGCTAAACGTAAAATGAATTAATTTTTTTTTCCTGAGTAGTGCAAAACAGTTGTAAAATGGAATTACGGATATACGTTGAAATATTTTCTGCTTTACTTTAGGTCGAAAACTACGAAAAGATCCATAAAATCCACGAACTTAACACCATATAACAAACTATTTTTATATTTTTAAACATACTTTTCTTACGTATGTTGACAATGTCAAGGGGGTTTTAGACTCAAAGGATATGTAACATTAAGAATTATCTCTTTTAATCCTGAGTTGAAGCATATAGAAGAACAGGATGTAAGTGTGAAGATTAAAAGTTTTTGGAAGTTTAGTGAAAATGGTAGAAGTTCTCATCTGTGTTTGGGCAGAAAATGGTTCTAGAGTTTGATCTTTGCACACGTTTAAATCATAACTTTTAAAAGATCTCTTGTATCCCTTTGTTTTTCATAGTTTCAATTATTACATTTGAAACACTTTAGCTTCAATTATTACATTTGTAGCTTCAATTATTACACAGCTGTAACACTTTGTTACAGTGAGAAGCAAAGGGTAAGTGCCAAAATTTATAATTAGGAGATAACCAGTACAAATGGCAGGATAACCTTCCCTATGTTTTACGGCAGGAGATGGTAATAATAGATCTTGTGAGTGCTGCTGTACCACAGGATTTAGGAATAAAATTCAATGAATTGCCTAGGAGCTGAATTTTAAACGCGTTTTACTCGAAACTTCAAAAAGTCGAACTACATCCCTTTGCTTCTCACTGAGTCAACTATATTTTCCTTCTTCAAATTGCAAAAAAAAAAAAAAAAAAAAAACGTAGAATTTAGTTTGTTTACATTTCTGGCCCCTTCCACAAATAGAGCTGCCTCTCATTGAGAGTTTTACAACGGTAATTCATCAAGCGTTGTTTAACATTCATATATTACACAAACACCGTATAACAAAGCAATAGCAACGGCTGCTGTGTATCATACGAAATATCCCTGATTATTATATTCTTTTGCTAATGTTAGGATGTATTTTCAAGTTCATTTGCTCTTGTAGATGAAATTGGAGTGGTCTCAAACTGAAGTTTGATTTCATCAATTTGGCGACTGTCGTATTAAAATAGGGGAACATTTTGTATGTTGTGTAATACCTTGGATATATTCCACTTACACATGCTATGATTCTAGGTACGATTCCGTACATTTTTTCCCCTTGAATAAACATTGGTAGATATAGAGTTCATGTTAATGCCTCATTTTTTGAAAAAAAAAAAAGCAAAGAAATAGATAAAAAATAAGTTAACTAAAGTTTTCACTTACTCATTTGTAATGTAGACCGTTTTGGAGAGGAAAAGAGCAGTCAAAAATCTCATTCAAGTTTCTAAACTCACATCACATGTTTCTAAGTTTTCTTACAGTTGTGAATATAACAAAATTATTTTCTTCGCAAAAAAAATCTTTTTGTAAAGTATCATTTATTAATTACTCACATATCTGTACATCACACGTACACATGCATGTCTATTTGCATTTTAATGTCTATTTAGTAGTTAGTAAGCCTCTTTAAAAAAAAAATAAATAAAAACTAAACTGGCGTTCCGCACAGCTACGAGTAGAAAGGTTGAGAACTACTACCCCAAAAGGATTAATTTAGATTTAAACGATATTTTAGTTATACTACTACTCTCAGAACAGTAACTTAACAAATTAAAAGAGAACACTCTGTATCAACACTAAAAAAAAAATGTGTATGGTTACCAGTATTAATGGGTGTAACATCAACACAAACTCTGGATTGTAGTATCATTGTTTTAGAAATTCACATTATTAAAGGAACCTTGCACAATGATTCCCGCCTGCTGTCAGTAGAATTCAATTTGAAGATTCAAAGTATCGGCTCAGAGCTTCTAAACTCACTTTGTAGCCGAGTGGTAAAATCTCTTGCTTTGCGACCTGTCGTTGAGACTCGCGTTTTGGGTTCGGACACCACTCAGGTGTTTTCCTCTTTTAGTGAAATAAAAATGTCTTGTTTGTATATTAAAATCAATAAATAATTGCTCTGTATTTGTTGAGAAAAAGCATGAACTTGATAAAAATGGAATAAACGAGTGATGAAAGCAAAATCAGTAAATAAGACAGTGGTTCCTAACACTTTTGTACATTTAACTCAAAAAGTTTAGAAAAAAAATTATTACTTCATCATATCTGGTTTAAATACCATCGAATATTTACCTTTAAGTATAAGTCTACTTACAATTAAAAATGAGTACCCGTTCAAGAAAATCAGATGAAAGCTTAACTTTTGCTAATGTGTGACCTTAAAAGAAATTTATCTCTAATCTTACAGAAAATTCTGGTGTAACCTTACGCACAAAGAAGTGAGACGTTACGCTTTATTTACTTTACCACGGTGTAATCTTCCACAAGCGATGTGTAACTTTACTCCAGTTATATCTGTACACCAGTTATATCAGTTTTTACTCCAGAGCAGTAGAGACAGCTATGCTACCACCGATTTTACGGAGTAAAGTTAAGCAGTTCTTAAAGTAAGCGATATTTTTTGGGGAAGGGAGTGGGAGAGACTATATATCATTTTTTTGTGAGTGAACAAAGCTTCTTTGATAAAAATTAAAAACGAGTAACAGTTTCAATAAATTTCTTCTGATACAATAGAGTTCAAAACAGTAGCAATTTTAGTAGCAACCAATCTAAAGAGGTTCTGTATAGTAGTTTTTTTCCTCCATTCTATTAAAAATCATTATGTCTGTGACAATCCATAAAAATGAACTAATTAAGGGCGTAGTTATAATGAATTTTGAATTTCTTTCTTAAAACAGAACCAACGCTACTGCATATTTCATTTGATTTATGATCTTATTAGAACGAAATATTGCGCTAATTAACCTCTCAAAATTCATTTTATGAAATCAGTTTTAAGATTACTGACAAGTTAATTCTTTTAACTCGATAAAACTATCATTTTCTTTTTAAATAACATCCTACATTTGATGAATTTTAACAATTGCGTGTAAAAAAAAAAAAAAAAACTCCATCGGTTAAAAATGTGCAAAGAAAAAACGTTCGTCCAGTTAACTGATTCATAAAAAATCTTCAGCATATTTGAATAAATTTATCTTGCATCAGATTTGAAAAACCAAGCAGTATTAGAGTCGAGCCCACTTATTGGAATATCGGTTAATAGAATATCTCGTTTAATGGAATGAACTTTCAAAACACCAAATCGTTGAAACTTGTGATTTTTATCCCGGATAATAGAATATCCCGCTTATTAGAATATTTTCTCATGGCAAATCGGCTATTTCAATAAGCGGGTTCGATTGTACATTAAATGAACTATGCGTGTAAAATTTCAAAAATATTTGAAAATAAGCATATTTAAGGAGAACTGTTTTCCTCGAGTTTCTTTATGTTTGTCGTAAATATAATGTTTTAGTAAAATTTCAAGAATTCCGTCATAGTTTTTAAGAAAATTGCATACCTCCTACAACATATTTTTCTGAAAAGTAACTTTTAAATTGCAATTAGTTTCCCCATTTAGTTTTGTCTTCTTAGTAGATGAAAAGAAGGGAGAATACATGAACTCGTACCTTTTGTATTACTTATTTACTATTAGTTTTAAAAATAAAAGTTTCTTCCGTTGTTAAATAATGCTTGCGTTCATTATACTGTTGACAAAGTGTAACGGTAATTATATTTTTCTAATATTTCGCCAGCTTCTAAAGCTAATATGCGGAAAAGTAGTTTTAATGTTGTTCAAGCAAAGTCTTTTACTTTATACAATTTTTTCAGCGCAATTTATAATTAGAACGTGAATGTTGGTTTAGTTCTTTTATTATTACTGGTTTACACGTTTTTTCTTTCTAGTTAACAACCACTTATGTTATCGATTCAAAAAATTACTAATGAACAAAGTGAAGCTGATTTCTTTGTATCCTGCAATACACAGTAAAACATAAGGCACTCAAAATATATTTTCTGTGTTTTTCAGAGCTGAATTTTCCTTCAATTAGCTTTCTAAATGAGTTAATTAAATCTTCTTATTTTCAGTAATAGACGCTTGTGAAATTAAAGTGTACCTAATTTATTGTTTAAGCCATTACTCTTTCGGTGTGCAGATGTGTACGGTTGCAATCTTTGATGCAGATAAACCATCAAGATTCAAAAATTCTTAAGGATCAATAAATATGGGAAGACTAAAGTTGGGAGTTAAAAAAACCGAAACGTAATAGCTCGGAAATGTTCACGTTGATAATAATAAATATCCCCGAAGTATTATACTAATTGGTTAATATCTATATATCTATAATATTAATATGTGCAAGTAATTTTCATCACTTTAATAGGCAATTTACTCGAAATTTGAGCTTAAAAAATTAATTAAAAAAAAACTAATTCGAAATTAAAAAAACAAAACCCCAGGTACAAACCACATGGGCTCGAAGTAATTTTGTACAAAATTTCAAGGCTGTAGGTGCTATAGGGTCTCCTGGACGCAGGGCCGCCACAAACTTCCTTCTTGGACCTTACTTTTTTAATATAAAGAGAGAATTTTATTTTCTAATGAAACACAATATCCAGAGCATTAATGTGAGAGCAAATTTCGATAATGGCAAAATCATATCCTCTGCCACGGAAAAGTTCCCAAATTTAAGGGAGAAAAATAATTTAAAGGAAAAAGGCTGGCTTTTTTATTTAAAAAAAAATCATTCGAACTTCAGTCTTGATGAGATTTATCACACAATCAAAATTAAAAAAAAAAGTATCGTGTATAAAGATAAATATCTACTTTTTAAATTTGTTTTGCGACGGATTAAAAGTTAGAGTGTGTCCTTTTTTGGTTTTGCCACCACCACTTCATATTTATCATTTTCGTTTCACTACGAGACCAAATTTAATGCACCCTTAATCCCAAGAGTGATGTAAAATGAGTAACGAGTTTTGTTAACTGAAATACACAAATTTTTGCATTTAACTTTATAATAGATAAAATATTTTTGTAGAAAAGTAGAAGTATTTAATATGAATGAATTTGTGACTTGATCAGGAGAACAATAGGCTATTTTCTTTGAAATCAAAGGGGATAGAGTGATTGCATTTTCATGTGATGGAACTGCCTTTAACAGAAGAAGTTAACACGGTGTGGTAGTTCTTTTCTTTTTTTCAGGAGAAAAATAAAACTTTAGTAGTTCTATGTCTAACGCACTTCAATGAGCGTTCATTGAAAGGTCTTCTTGAACATGTTGACAAACTGGGGGTCCTCGATCCTATGTGATCCTATTAATAACTCTCTAGCAACCTCGACTTTTTAATTATTGTGAATCTCAAAACTGATATTATTAATTTGATCTGAAGCTGAGTTATCAATTGTTGATTCAGAAGTTATAGCTGCTAATCAGAACTATCAGTTTCAAAACTGCTTGAATGGGCAAAAAAGTTCCATTGATCTTTCTCACCGAAGACAATCTTTGGAGAGCATATCCAGCATTTGAATTTGTCGTAAAGTTCGAGTTAGTTGTCAGAATATACTGCGTTATTTATTTCACTATTAAATTCTACCTATTATATTCATATTTTTCCCAAATCTGTGGACTACAATCAGAAACTACCGATATTAGTCAGAACACCTAGGAAACTTAATAGATTTCTATAATTTTTCCAATGGATATTTAGTGGTGAATAACACTAGACATAAATTGTGATATAAGTCCTTAATATGATGTATAATTTATTCTTCGGAGGCAGATTTTGCTTTCAAATGATAACCACCAACGCTTGTGAGATAGAAAATGTCAATTAAATATTTCAAATTTTTAAAAAATACATTGCATGCAGTCTGTTAAGAGACTGCAAGAGCTTCCTAAGCCTTTATAGATTGGAAAAAAATGAGGAATTCATTGTCTCTTCGACCGCTAAAATGACAAAGGAAAGTGTACTATACCTTCAACTTAAAAGCTAAAGATTACTTTTTATGTATGGCTATTTATTATATCGCTTTTGAACTTTCAAGCGATACTTCGTTTAGAAAAATCTAAGGTAGGTAAACCGAATTTGGAAAATGTCCCTAAGATAAACCACCAAAAAGTATAACTGATTTTATTAATTATTAAAAAACGGTGGCGCTGCATTGTAAAACATGTATCTCCAGACTTTAAGCAGACTACCTCGATTGATTGCTATTGTATGCAGTAATTTCTGTTTTGAAAAGTAATTGGTCTAATTTCGAGGTTAAAATTTATTCGAACTTACATAAGTTTAAATTCTTAAAACTTTGAGTTAAGATACAGTTTCTGAAACATTATTTATTTCTCGTAAAAGAAATTTCATTAACTTTAACAATTTTAACAGATTGATCATATGTCGTTCAACTTGTGATTATATGTGTGTCACCATGGCGGACACCCGAAGAAAAAAAGTTGTAAACTAATTAAGTAAGGTAATTTTTCGTGCTCCACTGTAATACATTATTTTTTAATATAACATATAGCTCTGCTATTATTTTTTACAATTTTTTCCTGAACACGTAAGACCATGGCAGCGTTGGACAGAAAAAATACAGTAGTTTTTGTCCTCGTAGTTTCCTCGTAATTAATTTTTATCTCTTAATGCAACACTACAGTACTTTTCTAGAAGTAAAAATAGTTAGTCAATTATGTGTACATTTTACAAGTGGTTTCATCTCATGGGCTACCTTAGAAACACGAAGTACGAAACGTTGTCCACAAGCGTCAATTTTGAAATTGTTCTATGAAAATAGTTAAATGTAATGTTCCAAAAAAAAAAAAAAAGCATTTGATACGTGGTACAGATAAGTGTAAAATTCAACACTAAAAATTCATTAAATTTAACCAGAAAGTTATGAAAAATCTTCAAAGCTTAACTGTGACGACCTTTGACTCACTAACTTAAATATTAAGTTTTTTTAAATTTTGGTGTTAATTTGTCTAGCCATTTATTAAAAGCATCACAGGCGAACATGAACGTTGGAAAATACTTACGCACATTTTGTGTTGATTCATTCGGTTGACTCAGTTCTTGACCATGTACTTATATCCTTTTTAGAGATTAAAAAAAAAGTCAAATATGTTTTCAATTTTTTGATCAGGTTGAATATTCTATTTTCGTAACAAAGTCATTTAATTCGCCAAAATACTCGAGAACAGTATTTTTAGTGTTATTACTGTATAAAAGCAGAAATACATTTCGTTGAAAAAATAAAATTACAGGTATTTGAAAAAAAATGCATATAATCAGAGTGGGTGGAAGGAAGCATATAAAGAAAAAAAGCACCTCTGAAAAGCAAGTACCAATTAAACAGAAAGTACCACTGAAAGGAAAAGACCGATTTAACTTATCTTCTTTTTCTGAAATCGAAAAACTGTCTGATATTATTACTTTCCTCTTTTGAAACCTCTAATCAGGTAGGCGGCGTAGGTTTATTAATAGTTCTTACCAAATATAACAAATAGATTTTCTGCTTTAAAAAAAAAAGAAAACAAAAACGCAGTGATGCAGAACTGAAGAATAATTAGCTCAACTGCGAATAAAACGTAATCTGCGGAGCATCTGCCATACTTTCGTTAGAACGTAATTACAGCTTAAGCTGGAAAACCAACAAATATGTTTTCTACTAAAGAAAAAGAATTGATATTTATCTTGAAGTTCAGGGTAAAGCTCATTAAAAAGTTAATCCATTTTGATTAATGATGTTTGTATGGGGATGCGAAACTAGAAAAGTGACTTGAAAAAAAAAAAAAAAAAAAAAAAAACAGAAATGCTGTAAACAAATGTAGTTGTCCTGTAAAACAACGTTGTTTTCAACATACATTTGCAGCCAAAAGTAGTTTTTAAATATTTTTCATATGCTTTTCCTATAAATACAAAGTAAATAGCATATCTACGTGATGAGTTTGAAGAATTGTTTTACTAAGTTTGGCAAGTTGCGCACCTCTCAGTAAAAAAGAAGCTTTTTTTGGCATAGCTTGTATCACTTTGTTTGATCATTATGACTAGAATGCTTATGAATGTACAGTTTTAATTAGAAAGGCTTTTAAAAACACAATGTATGTACACAACTTAAAGCGAAACATTTATTGTATGTGTAACATTTACTATTTGGATTCTTTCTCTTTAATTACTCGAATTTTACTTCGCAAATTGCAGGCATACCGTTTTAGGTGATTTATGCTAATGCAAGGTATAATAATTCATTATTTCTTAGACATTACTGAAAGCAATGCCTGGATTCTAATTTAATCTACTACTTCTTGCACGGCAGCTCTAAAAGACTTTACGCAAAGCAATAGCATCACCAACTTCGTTCGTACTTTTGTGAAAAGTTTACCTGCAAGGACATAGAATAAAGATGACATCTTTTCAATATCCCTTTATCGTTAGAGGATCAATTCAATTTATTTGATAATCAGACAAATAAAGCCGTCTGCCTTGACTAGTGGTCAGAGAATTCTGACTGCGGCAGGAAGATCCGGGTTCGGATCCCGGCTCGGGCATGGACGTACTTTCTCTCTCCTGTCCTTGTCCTTTCTTTGTGCAAATGCGTTGTTGTGCTGTCAATGGTTGCCTACCCTATAAACGGGTCTTATGGTATGTGTGTACTGTAGAAGTGGAACTTGACACCAAATTACGGTACAGTTGGAAAAGTGAAGCCGCGTACCCCAAATTGCCAGCCTAGCTGCCACACGACGACGTCAACACAACAAGTAAAGATGCTAGTGGATCAGGTGTTTTTACCTTTCATATTCAAAGCAAATTCTGTGCAAATGCTGAAATTTAATGAAGGATTTACTAAAATTAACAACATAAGTCATGTGAAAGTGATTTCAGATAATTCGTTTTGTTTGCATAAAGGAAAGGTTTTCCAAACGGTTAGAAACAAGTTATTGTTTCCCAAACGGTAAAACAGAATATTGTTTTACAAACGGGTATGCTTTAGTGCTGATAATGATAGTATAATTTATGTTTCTTGAAATCGTAGTAATTTATTTTCGGAAAGCATTGAATGTGGTAAGAACAATTCACAAAAAAAAAAAAAAAAAAAAAAAAAAAAAAAAAAAAACAGTCATGAAAGCCCCTGAAAAAGAAATATGTTTATGAAAGAACAATGGAAAAAAAATGTTCAGAATGTTACTTTGAAAATATACAAATTATTATTTTTCTTTTAACATAACAAGTTTTTTTTTTCTTTAAAAAAAATACATTTAGAGCCTGTTCACGTGATGTGTTTCAAATGCAGTAGATTTAGTATTTATAGTTAGTAATGCATTTAGTGCAATATTATATAATAGAAAGCTTTCACATAAAACATTCGTTGATTTCAACGCAACGATAACGCATTGACTTGAAATATTGTTTTCCAATGCTGAGCTAACGTGCATTACTCAACCCTCGTATATCGCACACTATTACACAAATTCTCCGTAGCTTTGCGATTGCGCTACGTTTTAACCATCATTGGAAAAATCGACGGTTCTATCGCAGCAGTATCGCAACTCTAATTGCATCGAAATCGGGACCCTTGATATTTATGAAGACAATAAATATTTTTTAAAACAAAATAGTTGAAATAAACTAAACACCAGTTTAGTGCTAGCATTTTTCCTATTCTTACGGAAATTCGAAATTAAATTCCGGAATCACTATTATTGAAGAAGTTAATCACTTGAATAACTTAATCTTAAACAATAGCCCTAAAAACGATAAGAGTCGTTTTGAGATTTTGTTGATGCTGTAGCTTAGGGACATTAATCGCCATTTTCCCTTCTGCGTCGTTTTATCTATTGTTCTACGTTACTGGTGTAAGGCACGTTCTGAATTGCGTTTTTATAGCACCATTGTTGCTTAAGTCTCCTTCATCATAGTTGGAAGAACTTGTAAGTGAGGACACATAAATTTTTGTTTTGTTAATTTTTTAAATTATTTCTTTTGAGTTGAAACGAATATATTGAATGTCCATGAGCTAAGTGTAGTGTACAAAGAAATTGGGTTTTTTACGCGTGAATCTTATTTTTTCCTGTTTTTAAAGGAAGGGAAGCTTTGAAAAGTAAGATCAGGTTTTAGAAACCCACAAACCTGAAGAAACAATATATATATATATATATATATATATATATATATATATATATATATATATATATATATATATATATATATATATATATATATATATATATATAAAATTACGGCTGAATGATGAAAACTTCGAACAAATTAATGACAAAATTTAAGTTGAAGGATTTCGACAATCTTGTTAACTGCAGTGACATTTATTCCAGTATAAGTTCATTTAGTTTTTAAGAAATACTGGTGGCCTTTAAGCTTTTACTTAGGCTGAAATACTAACTTTGAATATACCACTGCTTTTCTGATAATTGCCCACTTTACACATCCTGTCTGTTACGTTATTTCTTGCCAATAAACATTAATTATTTAAAATACAATAATGTTAAAACCCCTTTAATTCCGTTTTACTTTTTTATCAATTTGTTATGCAGGCAGTATATATATATATATATATTTAGTTTTTTATTCTTTTTTTAAATTGTTGTTTAATTCACTTTTTGTTTCTGAACGCGTCTAGAGCTCCATACTCCTTCAACATATAAAAGATTATGAAATATATTAATTAATAAACTACCTGCTAACTAAAATATGGAGACTCTCTCTTAAAAATTTAATAGTATATTAAATAGTATATTAAATAGTACTACATGTTTTATTTCATCGGTTCAAGATAAATTCATAAATTTTATCCGTAACTTATGACACAGCTATAATTTTTCTTGTCTTTATACTGCGCTTAAATCAAACCCGACACTCTTGACGCAAAAATACCCTACTCGATCATCGGGGTGAAGCTTACCTGCAGTAAATAAACTGAATTACAAAATTATCTCTAGCCGTAAATAGCTGTATTTACCAGCTAAACTTAATAATTCCCAATATGCCTCTTTCACAAAACTGATTAGGTGTCATTGAAAGCTACTTACACTCTGATTTTCGTCCCCTGACAAACAGCTGACGGCTTTCAGTCCAGCAATTTTCGGATAATGACAAGTTGCTATCTAAGATATTAGAAGCACCAGTTAAGGAAGATTATTATTCATTGTTTCTTTTTCCTACTTAAAGAAAAAAAAAGATTTTGCTTCTTCTTGGAAAACAAACTTATTTTTGATTAAATATTTTTATAGTGCAGTGAGTTATTTTCGGTAATGTTTTAAAAATGATTAAATTTTCATCATAATATCGTTAGGGTGAAATATAGTAATGCACTAAAGTTATGCGATAGAAAACAACTGAACTCTTGTTTGCTTATAAGTTTGCATAATACTTTATATGTTAATATATATTATCAAACATGGTATAGCAGATACATGATAGTTTTGACTTTAGAGTAGATTTGACATTGATTTGTTTTTGTATATGATTTATCCAGTTCAATAACACAAGATGGTTGTCTGTATGAAGCAAAGTAACATGATTTTTAAAAATCTATTTATGAGCCATTTACAAGTATAATCGAAGAAAAATCACATGTAATATAATTTTGAACTGTATATGGTTTTGTAGTTGGCCATGACATTTGTCATTAACAAATTCAGAAGCGCAGTAAATTGTTTGTGAATTGAAACTAATATACTGAATGACAGTTTTCTTATTTTTTACTTTTGCTTTCTTTTTGACATAAAAAAGGGAAATGGATATTAAAGAAAATGTGGTTTGTATGACTGAAATCTTCAGATTTAGTTTACTAGCAATATGAATAATTTTAAGCAGTACAACAAATTTAAAACATTATTAATGCCTTTAACTTAAGTGAAGAAAGATGTTTTAAATTGGTGATTAAAATTACTGAATTAGCAGTGTCCTCATGTATATAATTACGAATTTACTAATCGTGAAACACTGACGTCATCAAGAATGAAACTCGCTCCATAGCATGATAATTTGATAATATTTTCTGGTAATGTTTTACATGCAGGGAAACGCCTTATTTTGACAAAGCTGAACTGGAACCGGTAACGTAACTGTTTTACAGCTAAGACTCATTTTAGCAATGTGAAGGAACGAAAGAGTGGTCAACAATAAACGCTGTCTACTGGAGTTAAATTTCAACAGTTAAAATGTACAAATGAGGCACTTGCTTCGTTCAAATGTAGAAGCAATTTCACCCCTCATACCTTTTTTTATATATTTTTTATTTAAGAGCTATTCAGAATTCCTCATGCACCACAAAGCAATTTTCTAGTTTGTTTAGCAATAGTTCCCGAATTTGTTCCATTATATTACAAGAGACTGAGCAGACGAATTATTTACTATGACTGTTTTCGGAAAGTTACGTTTTTACTTGCTCTCTTAGTGGAAGTTGCAGATTACAAAAATAAATAAATAAATAAATAAAAAGAGAAAAAACCAATTGAATTTACAATATGTTTCATGGTACTATCGCTTTAGTGAAATTCTGATGAAGATTTATGAGAATTAAAAATAATTTGGAGAAAGAGCATAGAAACGACACCTACAAGAACAAAGCTGCAAGTTTAAACTTTGTTATAGTGGTTGTACAACTACTTGGAGTCGCTTGCGCTTACACTTGCTCATCTCTTTTATTATGTTCATATGCAATCTTCCAGACTACGTCCATTCAGTGTTGCCAGATTGGGTGAAATTTCCCCATTTTGGGGAAATCTGGTGCTCTCTGGGGAAATTTTGGGGAAATGGGTTTTGAGGGGAATTCATTGGGGAAAACCTGGGGGAAAAAAACCCTCGGGAAAATAGTTTTTTTTTTCGTATTTAAATTCGCGTCAAGAAGTAGTGGGAACATTGTTTGTATTAAACAGCGTTGGGTTAGCTTTGCTCAACTTTATGGATTTCGCATTATGTGGAATACTATGCTATGGAATTCGCATTAATGTTCTGCGTGAGTAACTAGTTGATACGTGAAACAGGTAAAAATAAGTGTAATAAAGAGTGTTCTTGGATAAATATATACAAAAATAATAGTTTAAATGTACATACAGAAGCAGAGTAGTAAATGCGAGTAGAAAAAAATATTTGGTTATTTCTTATCTCTCGGCCAGGCCCTTGTATTTATGACTAGTGGCACTCGCACGGCTTTGCCCGTAATAGAAAATTAAAAGGTCTTTTGGTCCCCCTGTATATTTACAAATAATGCATAATGAATTTCTCACCAATGGGATTGCTCATGTTACGGTTCCACGTTATGATAACTTGGTAATTTACTCGTCCATCTTATGATAATTTTGCTCGGGAAAATGTTCTTTAAATTGGAATAGAAAAAGAAAAAAATCAAATTTTCAAAAAATCGGTTAAAGGTGCACACCCCCATGCTACAAACTAATTCTTTGCCAAATTTCATGAAAATCAGACGAACGGTCTTGGCGCTATATGCGCGTTAGAGATCCTGACAGACAGAAAGAGAACCGGACAGATAGATATCCAGACAGAGAGACTTTCAGCTTTATTATTAGTAAAGATAAAGAAAGATAAAGATAAAGAAGAGAAAAAAAGCGAAAATGTGAAGGAAAAAAAAGTTGGGGAATTTTATAAGAAAATTTGGCTATTTGGGGAAAAAAAAAATTTTTTCTAGAGAGAAAAATATTAGAGGAAGTCGATTCATTTTATGAAAATATTGGTAGAAAAATAATTTTTGCATTTGGGGAATTTTGGTAGAAAACATCGCTTTTTGGGAAAAAGTTGGAAGGGAATTGGGGAAATCTGGATTTGACCATCTGGCAACACTGCGTCCATTTCCCATGCCACTTCGTCTTTATCAACAAGTTGCACGAATCAACCCTCTTTTCGAAGTTCTACTATTCCGCCTACAAATAAAAAAATTATTTTTCAGTACAAGAGGTAATAACTGCATAAAATACAAGTTTGGTTTAAATCGTATAGTAAAAGATCAAAATAAATACTTCTGTCTAGTCTTTGTATGTAGAAAATAAAAAAGTGGAAAAGCAAAAGGATACTTAGCCTTGTCTTAAGAAGGTTCCTAATAGAAAATCAATAAGGATAATAATCGATAATTATGTAGTCAAAAATCCACAATAAAAAAATAATATGAAAAATAATTCATGTGCCAATTATGTAGTCAAAGATCGCCAATAAAAAATTAATAAGGAGAATAATCGATGATTCGGTAGTTTAAGAACATTAATAAAAAATCAGAACAAAAACTGATGCGTCATTAATTTGTCAAAGATCATCAGTTAAAAATCAATAAGGAAAATAACCAATTTGCCATTCTGTAGTCAAAGTTCCCCAATAAAAAAACAATAAGGGAAAGAATCGATGATTCTGTAGTTAAAGGTCATCAATGAAAAATCAGTGAGGAAAACAATCAATCGGTCGTTAAGTAGTCATATTGAATAAAAAAAACTTTGAATTTTGAAGTAACGAGATTGACGATTTTGAAGATTTATTAACGAATAAAAAGGCCGATTTTTTTTTTTTTTTGTGCATCTACTTCCAATGATCCAAAGGCTCTTGATAATACTTGTCCAAAAAAGGGAAGTTAGGAAATAAGAATGAAATTATTTAGGTGAGTTAAACTAAATTTGAAGCACCTAGAAGAGAAGGGGTTAAAGTGCCGAAATTAAAAATTTGAAAATAACTAATACGTAAGTTAAAAGAACTCACCCCTGTTTTAAGAAAAGAGTTGGAGCTTGAGGTGTTATTGTATAGCATGATATTTATTAAAAGTTTTCTATAAAAGCCTACCTAGGGTTTGCATTTTGCAAGAGTTTTACTCAAATTAGTTTTACAAAATACACTTAAATCCCTTTGCTTCTCACTGCCCCACTTTCTTAATATGCATTACGACAAATTACTAATTTGCGTCCAAGAGCAATACTAAGGATAGTATTATGTACATTAAAAAATTGGAGACCAAAGGCTTTTTATTAAAATTTTGCAAGTAACCTGGATGAGCTGGCTATGAAACTAATAATACATCCAAGAAAAAAAAAATATGTACTGCCTATTTATTGGACTGTTTTTTGTTTCCAAGGTCTAGTATTTAAAATTATTTTATTGTTCTTTTCCATATAATGTTCTATTTTTTGCGTGGCAGAAGTTCCATTTTAAAATTATAAAATATCTATTTTGTGCACAACTTTACAAGATGATAGATTCAATAAAAAAGGCACGCTGTTGTCGGAAGGTAAATGAAAGTATCTGTACATTTTTCATTCTGCGTTTATTTTTATTTTTTTATTATTTTTTATTATTATTATTATTATTATTATTATTATTATTATTATTTTTTGCAATTTTTCACCTATTGCATTTTAGCTTTGTAGTACAAGATTGCTTATTCATTTTCCGCTGAAAATAAAGCACAAAAAAATTCAAATTCCAACATTTCCCTATTGCTAGCATGGAATCCAAAACAAGTTTCTTCAAATGTCTTAAAACTAATTTCTGCATATACTGCCCTTTACCTTCCCACTGCAGTAGGCTGTGTTTTTGTTTTGAGATACGTTGCATTCTATTCCCTTAAGAATTGGATCTTTAGATATTGAATAGTTAAGTTTGATCTTTGCCCAGCGATTCCGAAAAAGAACAATTAATAGGGTAACGGCAGGGCCGCCCCGTTCCTATGTGCAAGGTCGTGCGGTGCACGATGGCGCCAGAGTCCAAAGGGCGCCGAGCTCTACCGATCAAAAATGCTTCAAATGAAGGGTAAATAAACTCTAACCCAAAAAGTAAAATGGAATTCTTCATGATATCTAATGGAGGCAGTGAATTTATACTGCTCACTGAAACAATTAATCCGTCTCGCTGAGAATCTAAAAGGAAAAATTATCGACTTGTTATGTCTAAACATGCTATTCAAAAGCGCTATCTTTTACATTGAAAACAAGTGACTTTAATGCATACATTAGCATTTTCCTTCTTAATGTGGTTTCGGTATGTCTTTATTACACAAGGTTGAGCATACGAGGAGCAATAAATTTGCTTATCCCCATTTCGGTTCTTGAGGTGAATATCTTGTATTATAATTTGTTCAAACATAGCTTTTTTGTGATTTTTAATTCATTGTAATTTCACTACTTCATGTTATCATACATGAAAAAAAAAAAAAAAAAATACGGTAAGCACATTTGCATATTACTTAGATGTGTGTAATATTTATACATTGTAGACAATAATTTAGGTTAATTTTTTAGTTCCGAAAAATGTTGACCATAATTACTTGATTCTCCTCCCCCCTTTTTATCTTTTTCACTATTTGTGCATTAAATTAAAAAAAAAAAAAAATTGGTGAGACTATTCACTATTTGTTTTGGATCTTAAATTCAATGCCTTTTGTAACGGTTCCGTAATTTAAAATTTTTTATTTTACCGGAAATGATTTCAGTTTCAGATTTTAATGGGAAATATCCTCTACTTCAATTTAGAAATCTATTCAGTACTCTGTTGTCATATTTTGACGGGCACAACACTTTAAATAATTATTTATTAATTAGTGAGATATTTAGAGCGGTGTTAACTTTGATGCTTAAAATATTTTCTTTTTCCAAAAATTAATTAGCATATCACAAACCGGGTTCGTCAAACCGGGCCCAGCCTGAAAAAAACCCGCTATCTCTGCAAAGAAGGTTTTTCAGAATTTTCTATATTTTGAAATATTTTCTTCAGAAACACACTAAATATCGATCAATATAAAGTCCAGAAAAAGACATCTTGCTTTCTGGACAGTATATCAAATATTAGAAATTTAAGCTGCATAATAGCAAAGTAATGATTATTTCGATCGCATTCCAAGATTTTTTTTTAAAAATTGTTGGGGTAAAATGATTTGATTAACTGAAACTGACCATCTCTTTTTTAACGGCAGCTCAATGCAAGGTTTCCAAGAGAAAAAGTCATATTCCAAAAGTCAATTTCAAGCGCCCCTTCCTTTTACCCGCCCATACTCGAAATAACTTAGAGATATGAAGTAAACACGTACAATGTGTTCCAAAATTGAAAATTTACAGATTGTTTTTATTTTAATAAATTAAATTTATTCCATATTGCATTTGTTTACAAAACCTGACCCCAGAAGTTAACTATATTTTGCTCTAACGTCACTGCATAAAGGCGCTCAAAAGACATTTGCACGACGGCGCCGATCAGGCTTGGCGCGGCGCTGGGAAACGGCACCAGGAACAGACAAAGGTCCAGAAACAGACAGTCGTAAATTTGGATTTAAATGATAAGCCTTTTAAGCGGGGAAAACTGATGTTGCTTTGGCGCATGAATACGGTGCAACCATCTCGTGTTATCAGAGTAAATGTTATGAGCCATTTGGTATTTACAAGGCAGTGATGGAATGTTATTAGCAGCCACCACGAGGTCTGCCGGTGCTTCATGCTTATTTGAATTTAATAAGGTTTTAAATCTAAAAGTAAAGAAAATCTGTACATTTTGAAGAGAAAAGGGAATTTTGTCCATTGTTCATCTGTCCATTATTCATCCTATCTGTTACTGGGTGTCATCTGAGCCTTCGGTGCCTGTCACTAGGGGGGAGGGGGGTCGTACCTTTTTAAAAATTTCATCAAATATAAAAAGAAAAAATAATTCAGAGGATTCAGATGTAGTCAAACGTTAGATGAGATGTAGTTGCATGGGAGAACAGTAGTTTTGAAAGTCGAAATACATTAAAAGGCACAGAAAATTGAGTTAACTCGGGAGAACGCGAGCTTCCTGGGCGAACGTTAGGACGCACGGGGTTCATTGAATGACACCAGATAAAAATCCAGTCATACGCTAATAAAAGTATCATTTTTCGACTTGTTTACTGTTTAAACCATAACGTCTAAAAATTTTCGACATCAAAATTGTATTTTAGACGTAAGTGCGATTTATAAATGAGCTTTACATCGCACTCGTAATGAAAGAATTTCTACATTTGTTCTTTAAATCAAGTTCAGACACACATCGGATAATTATTAGAAAAGACGCTCCAATAGTGATCTCTGAAGTGAACTGAAGAGGAACCTTGCTAAACGCAAACCAAAAGTAAACTGAAACGCGAACTTTCAAATCCCAACCAAAACTTTTTCATTTTTGTTCCGCGTTCGCGTCCATATTGTAAAACAGTCAGTCTCTCTCGAACCACCGCAGTGTGTAGATATGTGATGTAACGTTAGCTAATAAATGTATTTAATTTCTTTATTAGTTAAATTATTGAGCAGTGACTACATAAAGCATGTAATAATGACAACGCTACACAATTAAAGGAAATATAAAATGATTATAGAGAGAAGGCCCAACGTGAACTACAGATGAACAAATGAAGGTAAGCTCTTTGCTTATCTATTATCATCTTGTTTTATTTAAATTGATTTCATATAAATGGATAATTATTATTAGAATGGTCTACCGAGTTATAACAATAATAACGCTTTATGTGAGTTCTACAAACTTTATAACTACTATAATGCTGTTATTGTTTTGTTTTTTAATGCAGAAACTTGTAGAATTACTGCTAAAAATGTTTCATTTTTTATTAAAACTTAAAAAAAAAAAGAAAAAATTGCTACATTAAAGGCAATCTCGTCTCACTTTGTTCCACTTTACATCATATTTTGTAATTTAAAAATCACAGTTATTCACTTTATTTAATGTATTTATATCCTTTTTCAACTCTGTATCACATTCGCTGAAATTTTCATGATCTAAGAATTTATCTTCTACAAAAATCTTTAACTCCATATTTTTCATTGATAAAACAAAGATTTGATTCCAGTTCAGCAAAAAAGATTCAAAAAGGACCTATTTCTTCCGTGTATGGTACTGGCATTACTATTTACATGAAAAAGCTTCAATATTGAAGGGATATTAAGAAAATAACCGCAATGGGCCATTCGAAATAGTTGGTCTGTGAGACAAACGGCGAACGCGCGGATTCATTTTATGACCCCAGTAACTGAGTAAACGTGTTTTAGCGGAGCACAAATGTCCACAATCCGTTCAAAATGCTACCAAAAGGTAGATGGGGGGAACAAACTCAGCTACTATTAAGAAAAAAGTGAGCTGATGGCTAGTTTTTTTGCAATTACTATTTGCAGAAGGCTTGGGGTAATAAAATGACCCCCGCGCGTCCTCCGGGTTAACCTGAGAGTAATGCCTTAAGAATGTCTGTTAGTGGTGCCATTACCTGCTTACTTAGTTCTTATCGTTCTAAAATAGTATGTCTTGAAGTTTTATAGTCTATTCAGAAATAGATGTTTTAAATTTTTTTTTATTAAAAAGTCTTTTCTTCTTTCTTAAATCAAGAACTGTATTACAATAATTCCTTGCAAAAAAAAAAAAAAATAAAATAAAATCAGCACATCAAAACAAAATCATATCATTTGTAGATCATACTTCTCTAATTTTCTTTACTACTCTTTCCCGATACTTCTGGCAAAATTAGTCTAGAATCGGATAGTTCAAAAGGAATGTGTGTCTCAAATGCTTAATGATTAAAGTTTAGAGTCAGCTTAGACGCTGGTGATGTCGCCTCGTTTTCGTTGAACTATGGTAAAATCCCTCTGGTCTGTTAAATCACAGAGCCACTAGAATTATTAATGGTGTCCCATTCTCCGACTCTTTAACTCCTTATCATTAAAGGATTAAGTTCTAATGTGGAATCCATTTTAATAGAATAGTTAACTCAGCGTATAATTTCTTCTGGAGATTAGTGGAATAACATTGCATAGTGGAAAATATTTGATGGAAATCTTCACAAATCTGAAATTGCATTTATATAGTTAAGTAGTAATTTAAGTATGAGTTAAATACACAATAAAAACAGATAATATAAATTTTGGAAGGAAAAACATATCATAATGTAAGAATTGAATTAATATCTTTGTGCTTGTAAAGTAAAATAAGATAACGCATCATTTTATTATACAAACTTGCAGATTACTGTTGACACGTTATTTTAGGTTTCAAAGAACCCCATTTACAATGCAATGGAGAATGAGCTTTAAGATGCAAAGTCATCCGAAAAACCTTGCATTAAAAGAGGAGTGATTTGATTCCCCGAAACACGTGTATGTATTTCTTTTTTGTAATAACATGTTGTAATATCTTATTTTACATGTCATATGCTAGCTGTTTTTAAAGTTATGGAAAATAGGTTTTTTATCTGCTTACAGAACGACAGATAATAACATTTATAAGAATGTATTCGAAAATGTAAGATTTAAAGCAAAAACTACGGGCGTTCAATCTGAAATGACCTCCTGTCTTGTAATTACCCGACTGCGCGTGTGCGACGCAAGGGAGGCAACGTGTTTATCAGTCTATGTATGTATGTCTGTTTCTATGTGACGTTCTAGGGGCTAAACGCTTTGATCAATTTTGGTAATTCTTACGTCAATCAATTTGTCTTAAACTTGGGAGTGTCATTAAACACATGACAGTAATCAAAATTCACCAGATCAACAACCAGTTGACAAAATATGGCAGTTTGGGATCGGCGCACGTTTGGTGTTGCACACTGTGTCGCACGCTACCTGCGTGCGACAAATGCAGGTAGTTTTCGCTGCCTGAATTTTTTTGTTTACTAAGTCTACCATTTGGGATCTTGGTGGCCGAGTGGTCAAAGCGATTGCTTCTCCCACTTGATGCGGTGGGTCAAGACATCCTCGCTCCGCATGTATTTTCTCCTCTTTCTGATGTGAATTCTTTCATGTGTTCTTTATTTGTATTCTGTACTGTAATAGAAAGTATATTATGCGTAACGAAGGCAAGACACTCGGATTGTAGTCCTCATCAAAATAGACCCGTGCAATAAACACCAAAAGAAACTCTACTAATTCGATTTTCATCTCTAACATGTTGCATTTGTTTTTCCCTTGATTCAAGGGACTGAGTTTCGCAACGTGTACTTTCTCTATAGGCTTTTTTTAGTTTCGCGAGAAAGATTTGACTGACGGGGGTGGGGGGGGGGACGTTTCCTATTTCGCGTCATCATGAGTTATGCAGGCTGTTCATATAGCTGTGCTGTGGTTGACTTAAGTTCGCGCATTTTTGCCGAAGGCCAAGCACATGTAGCTTTAAGCGGAGTTAGCTCCCTAGAGAGATTAATTATCAGTAGTTTAGACCACCGCAAGTTACTTAATAGACCTCACGATACAAACTCTCTCAATGAAATGACAAGATTGCGAAACGTACCGTTTCATTATCATAATAACTAAGTGAATGAAAATTAACTAAAAAGTGTCACATAAAAAATTATTAAATAAAAACAAAAAACCCGACTGCGTAAAAAACAAAAAATCCAAAAAGAAAAATGTATAAGCCCAATAGTTTAAAATGTTATTAGGTACTACTGAATAACTACACCGTTGAAATAGTTTTATAACCGTACAAAGATAAGACAAATCATAAATTCAAAAGCAGAATAGAAGGATGAACAGTAGGGTGGGCCGAAATAAGCCGAAAAATTTTTTTTTCGAAATCAATTTTTGGATAGCGCGCAAAAGTTGCGTAGTGAGCTAGTTAGCACTTACAGAAAATTTCTTGGATATTAAAAGATATCTAGCCGGCGCTATTTGACACTGAAAAACCGAAAAAAAAGAGAGAAATGAATTTTTGTCGAAATTTTTTTTTAAAAACTAAATTCCAAATATTTTGCTGGAATGCACCGAAAATGTTATATAATGAGCCAATTCGAGCCCATAAAACGTTTCATTGATTTTAATGAGCATTTAACCGCTCCTTTCTGACACCAAAAATTGGAGAAAAATGAAAAAAATATTGAATTTCTTTAAAAACCAATGTGAAAATTATTTTTCAAAATTAAATCATAGATTAATCAATTAAATAGCGCCATTAATCATAGTAATTATTATCACGCAATAGTATCGTACATTTTCGAGAACTACATATATAGATAATAAAATTTTAAAAAAGAAATCTTCAAATTTAATTTATAATACCTCATGCATAATGAATATTATTTTTTGAATAATATTGTCCCTTGTTATCAAAGATGGAAGTTCTTCCCTAGCTTGAAGTTTAGCACGAATGTATGCATCTCGTGCAGTTTCACCACGAACTTTTATTGCAGCTTCGGTTATTAGTTTCACACAACGTTTCACAGCTTGCGTGTGACAGGGAAATTTCTCGAAAGTAAACTCTGTAGAATGTTCTTTGCACATTTCTTTCCATTGTTGGTCTTTTAGATGCATTGTAAGAGGTGGCTCTGTTACAACACAGTTTGCCCAATCAACTAAATCAACATAATCAACGGCTTCAAAATTGAGTTTAGGACGCTCAAAAAATTGTACACCATCCGAGCTCTTCGTCTTCTTATTTCTAGAGTTCAGAATGCGCCTAACAGCTAATTCCTGAATGTATTTTCTTGAGTCAAACAACATTGTCAACAGTAGCTGTTCAGGATGAGCGAAATATGCATTACTTGAGAGAACTTTGAAAATTATCTCCTTAACGTTGTCTGGAAATTGCCTTGCAAAAGAAATCATTTTCCAAAAATGTTGGGCCCGGTACTGGCAGTTCGGTTTCATTTTTATTTCAAACCACATTGGAGCATAAACTAAAATTACATATTTTACAAGCATTGTAAGGTTTTTTGATGGAGTTGGAGTGTCTATATACAAGCGTAACAAACGGTTTGTAGTTGTCAGTCACCGCGCATGACTGACTGAGTTTACCTGGGCTACTGTCAGCCACGCTTGAAGGACAACTACCATCTTTTACGCCAAGACAGACTCTATACAAATATTGTTGTTCAGTACTTAAATTTTTTATATCTTCCATGTCCAAAACCAGAAGATTGCAGTCAATTTTATCAAATTTGACCACCGGAATTTTTTCACAATCTCTAAGAAGTTGTTCGATAGCTCCAGAATATGAATGTGGCCACTTTGTGCAACCGTCCAATTCCAGTATAAGATGCCTCAGTGGCAACTCCTTGTGGACATTGGACACAAGAGAGGACCCCTTTAATTGCTTAATTCCCAGCTGTGGAGGTGTAGAATTACAGCATTTCTTGTCGTGGGGTTCTGTCTCTTAAGTGGGTTATAAAGTCGAGAGGAAGAAATGGCTTGAGAAAAAGAAGAATACTTGCGTTCAATTCATTAATCAGTTTAAAGGACTTCAGAGGATTCACATTTTTTTAATACTCAAGGGCTCTATTTGTCAAATATATCTAAAATAGTTATAAAATAATCGTAGGAATAATAGAAGTAGTTGAGCGCCGTTTATTATCCAGGAGAAACAATTGGAACCGAAGATTAAAAAATTAGCATCTTATGTAACTATTTTTTATTTGAGTGTGTGCATTTTTTAAAATTGGCGTACAAATGTCGCATAAAATTGATTGAATTTTCACTGTTTTTTCTAAGTAACGTATTGCGTAACATTTCAGTACTTACTTATTTCGAAACTACTTTTAATTTTTTTTTTCATTTTTCCAATGTTTCAGTCTTAAAGGAGCGTAGCTAAATATTCTACGAAATGTATAAAAGTCTTTGATGAGTTCAACTAATTCACTGACAGATACTTCTAATGTTTGCTGAAAATAGCTTCAAACTTTTATTTTCGACCCCCCCCCCTGTTTTTTTTTTTTGAAAGAAGTGCATTTTTGCCCTTTTTTTCAGTTTTTCGAGGTCAAATAGCGCCGGCTAAATATTAAACAAATTTAGCGAATTTTTTTATGGGTAATAACGGGCCCATATAGCAACTTTAAGGCAATATCCACAAACAGATTTCCAAAAAAAGTTTTTTCAGCCCACCCTAATGAACAGTCGGGGTCTATTCAAATTTTACGGGTTTCTTTGAATCAGAAAGGAATGGGCCTCGATTGTTGATCCTTCTATTCTGCTTTTGAATTTATGATTTGTCTTATCTGTGTACGGGTTATAAAATTATTTCAACGGTGTAGTTTTTCAATAGTACTTAATAACATTTTAAACTACTGGGCTTATACATTTTTCTTTTTAGTTTCTTTGGTTTTTACGCAGTCGAGTTTTTTTGTTTTTATTTAATATTTTTTTTTATTTTCTTTGAAGAGCAGAGTGTTTTGAACGTGATATTCACCTTTTGCTTCGAGGAAAATCTGTTATGAATGAAACTTTTTTTATACACAAGTTTAAGTACATCACGAAAATCATGTACACAAAATAAGTTTTTTTTAAAGATGTACTTCATTGCAGTTCATCAGGTTTTACGCACAAGGAACAAATAAATTTTTGCATTAGAGAGCACACTCGATATCTTCAAATGTTGAAAAAAGATTTCAATAGCATTTTGAAAATTTTTAACTAGTTTTTCATTCATTTTTTCTCTTTTTTGCGAAATAATGTTGTCAAACTACTTATTTTATAAATTCCAGTACTGAGTTAGATATTTCATTATTCAACCTATGAAAGTCTTGAGGTGTCCAGTAGCTACAGAGTCATAATAGCTGTTATCTCATGAGCTGCATTTGAAAATGGTTAGACAGAAAACTGAGGCGAATACCTGCAATGCGATACGCATTTGCTGTTTTTAACCCCACTCAAACGATTTGATGCACAGCGAGCAAACTGCTACTAAACTATTTGAAACACTTTTGCATATTAAAAAAAATCTTGTTGACATATTTATCAAAATTCATTCTCTATAACAGTTTTAATATGCAGATTTTGTGCATTTCTCTAAAAAGGAAATTCCATTAATAATAAAACTTTTTTCATAAAAGAGCTCTTATTTTTGTTTAAATCATAACAATTTGGAGTATCTAAGTTATATAATCACGTCGAACGTGTTGCTGTAATTGATTTATAGAAGATGATTTATGATTGTCAGAAAAAATTCTTTACCCATTTTCGGCTTTTGCTTTCGAAATAAATGCAAATGAGAAGAAATTCAACAGTATAACTTTGCAAAGCTATTCCGAATATTCTATGCCTTTTCCGTTAATTATGAATAAAATGGAATTTGCATCAGACAACATTGACAGTAATGTCCCTCTTTGACAGTGTTACAAAAATAATATTCCCTCCCATTTATACAGATTGTTTGTCACATAGGTTTTGCAGCTTTAACAGCGTCAGTGCAGGAAATTCACCTTCGCTGATGGTAGGTTTAATAACTGATTTTATGAATTTTACCAATTCTAAATGATCCACTTTGGGTTACATCTCACTATATGGGCATCAATTATTTCTTTAATAATACTTTTGAAATGAGTCGAAAAAATGTAAAATAAAAATGGAATAGCTATTATGCTTGCGTGAACAGAAAGGACAGCATTATACATCGTGGGCATTTTAATGTCCACGCTGTAATATAGATACAAATATCAACCATTTTTCAATCAATCGTTCAATCAGAAAAGACCTAAAAGTTCAAAATCATATTCAAAATTTCGTTTCATAGTTTGTACTTGCAAACGAAATACTACTTCACACTTAAGAGGGGTGACCTGTTTGACAATACAACGGTTTTGGTGCTGGGAAATCACCTACCGTAAGAGCTTGAAAATATCATAATTTTTTTTCAAAGACTTCGTAGGAATCGTATAATGCTTATCGTCTAAGGCACTGGTTGTTCAAAATTAATTTATATTTTTATTTCAGCTATAATTTCTTTAGTAGCAACCCTCGGCTTTGTTATAATCGCTTGTTGTTAAAATTTATTAGTTTATTCTATTCCAAGAAAGATTAACATACGCAAAAATGATTGATAGCAAGTATTCTCAAAACAAGTTGAACAAAATGGGTTTTTTCTTTTCGAACTAATTTTTTTTTGTCGGGATTTTACAGTTTAAAGTATATTTTCGGGGAAATATGATAATTTGGAACACGTCGAATTGACGATAAATTTCCCATCCACCATTCATTAAGAATTTTTTACAGTATAATTGAACTTTTGGCTCCAAATTTCTTTAAACACAAGCGCGAGACGAAATGTATTATCGACGAAAATAATGAAATGAATGAGCAATTAGCGATTCGTGATTGCTAAAAAATAAGAACCGTAGTTTCATACACATAAATTTTGAGCGGAATATTTTTTAAAACTATTTATGCAGAAAACTGCTTAGGCATACAAAAAAGATTCAAATAATTTAAAAACCGACTAAAATAATTAATTTTTTTAATAGGCATATTTTTAGAAGTCTTGACGATTTTCTTTGAAATTAGGTTTGCATTAAGATGCTATTTTGTAGGGCTCGATGGCAATTTTTGGCCGATGGGCCAATGCCGATTATTGGCCGATAGTTCAAAGATGGCCGATGGCAGGCTATTTTTTGTTTAAATTGGCCGATAGCCGATTCCGATGGCCGATGGAAATATATTTCTAAAGACGGCCGAAATGTAGGTTTCAAACATTTAAAGCTTTCAGTACGATGTAGAAACCCGATGGCAAGTCATATTTTTGGAAAAAATGAACGGATAAATGATTATGATGACTAAATAGGAGCTTCTGGCACACACACACATATACATAATCTTTTTTTTAATGAAATATATTCTATCGAAAATCACAGGAAAGTAGAGAAAAATACATGAGCCGTAGGAATATGCTTCTAATAGATGAAAAAATAATAGATAGAGAGAGGTATTAAACATTTAAGAAAAACTTCTCGGACCTGTAAGGGTTTCTTCCTTTTATTTTTTTTTTCGTTTCTCAGCAAAAAAAAAAAAAAAAAAAAAAAAAAACACACTCCCATACTTGCATACTATTAAAAGTAGGTCAAAAAAAAAGAAGATTTTGGACCAGTGAGGTTTTTTTAAACAAAAATAAATGAATAAATAAAACTTTGCGTGGTGTTAGAAAAATTGTCACAAACAATACGTGTTAAGATAGTTGATTTGCAACAACTAGCCCCCCCCCCTGTCCTCGCTGCTGCTCAAAATCCCTCGAAGATGACTTCGCAATCTTATTTGTTTCATGACGATTTAAAGAGCCTGTTAAGAAGAATCTGATTAAAATGCACGTGAGTTATTTGATAGATGTAATTGGCTTAAAAGAATAAAAGCATTAATGTAATTTCTCGAATATTTTTTAATACTCAATAGTATTAGAAAGAAATCAATAATATTGAAATATCGTGATTTCGTTTACTTTAGCCGCTCCCCTTAATAACTGCCGAGTAATTATTTTTTAAATTAGTTTATCACAATATAATCGAGGGGAAAGTTGAATATAGAATTTGAAGAAATGTACTTTTTTTTCTCATTTTTCATCATCACTCCCCCTTTACAAAAAAAAAAAAACTGTTTTAAGGCGACGCGCTAATTATAAATAGAGATTTCAGTGAAAAAACTAGTCTTCTTCTTCGACCTGAAAAGTGAAAAAGAAAAATGAGGACTTTTAAAGAATTTTTAATTACCATATAAACCCTAAATTCGGTATTTTTTGCATTTACGAAAGAGCTTTTGCTGGAGTTAAAGCTTTCAATTAAGGGCTAGATTAAATGTCAAAATATGAGGGTATTTATTTCTTTAGTGTTCAGTTAGCAAAGTTTAAAATCGGGAAAATTACAAGATTTTCGATTTTTTTTTCGGGAAGAAAAAATTTCGGAAATTTTATCCCCCGGCATAGAGTGAGCCCCCCCCCCCCCCAAATTTGAACATCGTTGTTTTGTACAAAACTACTCGATTAACACGTTAACATGCGGTAGTTATTTCAATTCAAAAGCGTAAAATTTTTATAACTCTCAACAAAGTGATTGCTTTAAGTGTCTGCCATGTATGTTGTGAAAATTTGGTAGTGACCCAAAATTCGGCATGCTCCGAAATCCAAAATTGGTGTTGGTTTCGTTGCTGCCTGACTTCAGGCCTTATGCTGTACTTACTTTTAACTATGCAGTATAAATTTGATAAATAAAAGTTAGGTTTTTTCCGGCCATACATTGGCATTTGAATGTTTTTCAAGACCGATGGGCCGATATTTTCTCCATGTTAGCATCAGCCGCCGATGCCGATGCAGATGGCTAAATTTTTGAACCATCTAGGCTGATGTATCGGTCGAGTACTACTATTTTGCGTAGAAAGATTAAAATACTAGTTTTAATTAAGCATGTTGTTTTAAGGGGAGTCAGTACCCTCTATACCGTCAATGTTAATTTGCACAGGTTCATGTACCTTTTTCTGAAAATCTATTTAAGATACATTTATGAATTTCTTTCTGTACCTTAAGTAGACTGTTTTCTCTATACTGAAGTAACATTTTACAGAAAGAAACTTAGTTTTTTTTTTTTTAATTCTAATGCGTAAGTCACTGTATTTTTTCAAAAAATGCCATTTTGTAACACGAAATCAGCTTTATAAAAAATATTTTTGGAATATGAGAAAGATTTTACTTCAGTATATGCAATTATATATATGGAATAGGTGGTAAAAATTTCAAAGCCTAACACAATTTAGTTTCTGAGAGAAAGGAACATTTAGTTTCAAAAATACCATTTTGAGATATTGCAATTTAAAGGGGAAAATCATACCTTATCAACATGCGTTTAAATTTTTTTAAAAACTTATTTTAACTTACTTCTAGTATAAGCACGAATAAGAAATTTATATCATTAAAAAAGTATTGAAATGGAGTTTCAAAACATAAAAAATCAAAAAATCAAATTTTTGAAAGTACTTACGGTACTGACTCCCCTTAAGCAATTTTAATGTTAAGCATGTTGAAAGGTTGCAGTTAGTAGTTTAAATATTTCTAGTTCTTTTCATCAAAAAGCAGAGGAACTGAAATATTAATATCATTGTTTTATTTTAAACGGTGAAACATAAAAAAATTGTTTTTCAGCTGAACATACCTAGAGAAAAGAGAATAAAGGAGGTGTTCCCCCCTTTGTCGGCTAAATGAAACGCAGTTTCATTATAGTTTCAAATTTCATCTTACCTATTATGAAGTTAAATTTAATCCATATGTTATGATACAGTTCTGAATGAACGATGTAATGCTTTCGAAAATTTAAAACACGCTCTGCTAAGTATGCATACGCGATATCATTTGTTTTCTCAGCATTCTCACTGCTGAGGCATTGTGAAACAGAAGTGTTTTAGATAAATGTATTTAAAACGAGCTTCAACGTGCCCCTTTCGTAAACTAGGGCACGCATATCTGTCAAAACAGTTCTCTCATAAACAATAAGCGTAAGATTTGATAAACACAGGAGTGAAAACTGATTCAGATTTTCGGATATGAATTTTCGCTTTTCAAAACTAACGCAGTTTCAAAAAGAACTGGGAACAGAAATTTAATTTTGGCGCAATGTGTCTTAGACACTGATGAACATTTTTGAAATCATCCCCAGCAAGCCTTCCCTCCCCCGGAAAAAAATCTGTTAATATTTTACTGTTGACAGTGTTCTTCGCAGGAGTTCTACTCCGGCTTATTACGGTGGTTCCTCAGTTACAGTTTTAAATTAGAGAGTTAAAGGGATTACCTTAAAGCTTACTGTATTCAAAATACAAATATTTTTTGCAATTAGTTGAGCTAAAGTAGAAAATACTGAATTAAATTATAAATTCTCAATTTAAGAGATATTCTGAATTTACTCTGTTTCTCATTTTTGAGTTTTTCTGTATGAGGCAAATTACCATAACATCAAAGAACATTAAAAAAAAAAAAAAAAAAAAAAATCCTAAATGTTTCAATGTTTTCAGTTTTCTATTGTTAACACTACACACCGTCGCAGCTGTCGTTAAAGCTTGTATGCGGAAAAGAAATGCCTTCTCGGCTTTCCAGTGATGGCACATAACTAGAAGCTGTTAGACAATTAAAACGAAAAAAAAAAAAATCATTAAAAAAACAACTAGCTAACCTATCCCAAATTGATAATAAACAATGAAATCTCCGAGTAGAACGGGACGGTAGAAATGCCTGTAGTGCACGACTTTTTTTTAAGCTAAAGGTATTGTCTACTGATGTATAGCAGGTCGACGGACCGGCACCGATCAGCACCTGTCCCCAGAGAATTTTGCTCGTACACGTTGAAAAATGTTCCTTACTCAAAAGAAGAAAATACGATGATTAAAAAAAAATATCCTTCACTATACCTTTTACGTGAATTTGTTACTAATTATCTTACTTTTCTAGCAATTTTTCAGCAATGTTCATTACGTCTGTATAATTATTACAGTCATTAGTTACCCTATTCTTACCATTAAAACATGTTTTAAAAAGTTTTTTAACACCAAGGCAATTTTTATTTGTATGCTTAATTCATTTATTATTATTACTATCATATTTTGTAAAGAAAAAAAACTTTATTCTCACGCAAAAGTAGTTTTTCACGAGTATTTAACGATCATCGAGTCTAAAGTTTTTTTAAAAATATTTTATATATATATATATATATATATATATATATATATATAGGGAATAAATACCCTCACCGATTCGTATAAAGGTCCGGTTTTGAAGGTTCGCAAATGTAAGTTTTTTTTTGCGGAAAAATAGGAAAAAAAAAGAAGAAAAGAAAGAAACTAAAAGAAAAAAAAAAAATTGAATTTTGACATCTTGAATTCAAATTATGTTTTTCGCAATCACGAGTGTGTGCATGTAGGCGTGTGTGTTTGTGTAAAGGGGGTATGTGTATGTGTGTGTAGGCATGTGTGTTTGTCTTTGTGTACTGGTATGAATGTGTGGGTAGTTGTGTGTATGTGTTTGTTTTTGTGTGTGTATGTGTAGGTGTCTGTATGTATGCGAATGTGTTTGTGTGTGTATGTGTGTAGGTGTATGTATGTGTGTGTGTGTTTGTGTATGTGCGTGTGTGTAGTTGTGTAGGTATGCACGTGTGTGTAGGACATGGATGCAACCTGGAGACGGCTTTTGCTATAGGAACAGCATCTTGAGGAGCCGGTCGACGGTGATGGTGCGGAAGGTGGCGGTGGGAAAATAAAATGATAGGAATTCAAACCAATCAAGTGAGAACAATAAGCAATCGTGATTGCTAAAAAAAAAAAGCAGTCACGGGTCCACAATTGCTTTACAAAAGCAGGTTTTGCGGGTCAAAAAAGATTCAGAAACGCTGGACTAGAGTTAACACTTTGTAATAGTAATGTTGATAACACTGCGCACATTAAACTTCTATGGGATACTACAAACTTCTCTGTAGGTATATAGGTATGTAACTCTACAGGTATAACTTCTCTACAAAAGTCTCTACAATGTGAATTTTTGCTGCATCTGCCAAATGTATCCAATCGATTTCTGTTCTTTAGTCTGAAATGCGGAACTGTTCAGACTTATCGATTTCCAATTACTCTGACTTCACTTAAGCAAATCAAGTTTCCTCTAATCTTTCTAAATGTACTGATTTGAATTAAGTTCTGATAACTGTCTAGCTAAGCTGATTATTACAATTTGGATTATCTAGTTAAAATGCAGCAGAAAGGGTAAACTTTTGAACATAGCAAGAAATAAAAATATTTTAGAGGTATTATGTATGTGGAAAATGTCGGCATTAGCAAGTGTATATCAAAATTCACATACCTCAGCGGAGAACTGAATAATTCGAGTAAATCCCCAGTATGTACGAGCATGTATAATATATAATAATAAAGGGTATATTTAAGGAAATCATATACGTAAATAAAAATTTGCAGAACGAACATAAAAAAAAATTGAAAAAAAAAAAAAAAAAAAAAAATAGAACCGACTTCAAAATTGCTCTAAAAAGTGAAAAATAATTTTATTCTTTAAACACCATCGATAATACTTTTAAACATAATTTTTGAAGTTGGCGCAAAAACGATCAATAAAATCATTCACAGCTGTAACTCAACTACAAGTATAAATTTAACCAGGTCCAGTTTCTTCACTATCAGATGCATTACGCATTGATGACAGCATATTTGAGTAACGATATAAATGTTTCTTTCCTAATCTTGGATGATTTTTTGATAAAAATATGAACGAAGCATGGTTACAATGAATTTTACTTTTTGTTTTTGCGCCAACTTAAAAAAAGATGTTTAAAAGTATTATCGGTGGTGTTTAAAGAATAAAATTATTTTTCACTTTTTAGAGCAATTTTGAAGTCGGTTCTATTTTTTTTTTTCAAAATTTTTTTATTTCATTCTTTTTAGTGTAAATGTAGATATTTCAGTAAAAGTAAGAAGTTACCTAGTAAGAAGTTCGGCCCTATATCACTGTATTGCTTTAGAAAAGCCTTTCTTCAAAATTATCATTACAATTGCTCTTAATGTTACTGTCATATGGCACCAAACTTTTATAACAGTGAGTTTCATATTGTCGCATAGATGAAGATAGCGAAGACAATGTGAAATCCAAATGAAGCGTATACTCGTTAGTCTCAACTCGAGATCTTTATGCAGAACCATGAATGAACGTTACATCTCCTTATATACAGCTTGAGAAAGTGCTGGAACTTTCCAGACTTTGAAAGATACAGAAATTAATAGAACATTCGAGAAAATACGGGAAACAGTAGAAACGAAATTTTAGTAAAATTCACTTTTGTCCTAATCGGGATTTGAATCCGGGTCGCTTGTGTGGGAGGTGAGAATTCAACCACTGAGCCACCGTTATCCACGGATGAAAAGTGCGATCTTCGCTACAATATCATTTTAATCATTTAATAGGGAAATTGCATAAAATTTACTGTTTTTTGCCCATAACTTTTTTTCTAAAGAACAAATATGGTCAAACAAAGTAATGGGACCTAAGTTGAGCCATCTCCTATCCATTAAAAAAAGAATCATTAAAATCGGTTCACTAGGTGAGACGCTATGAGTGGACAAACAAACAAAAAAAAAAAAAAAAAAAACATACCTACGGTATGAACTGATAACCGCCTCCTTTTTAAAGTCGGTTAAAAAGTAAAAGCGAATAATTTGTTACACAGCATTATGTATATTTTGTTCATAGTAACCTGATAATGCTTTTATATTTTAGAAATATTAAGCTCTTTTGAACACATCAATTTTAAAATGAAGAATTAATTTTGTATCATCGTATCAAAGTTCTTTTTTTTTTCTGAGGTTTAACGATAGTTATTTAAGGTAAACTTGAAAAAAAAAATGCAACTGCAATCCCTGATAGTGATTGAAAAAACATAAAATTTGTACTGAGGGAAAAAAATGTGGCAAATTTTTCATTCATTTTAAAATTGCTAAAGATTTGAAGGAAAGTACTGTTATTGGAGTGCATAGGCGATTATTAATGCAACAAGTCATCTGTCCACTAGACAAAGTGTGTAGACTGCTTTTCTTCATCAAATTTCCTTGATGTTCCATCAAAAATGCAGTAGTGTTGGATACAATAAAGAGCAAAAAAGTATTAAAAACCATTAGTATGTCGCAAAAATATATAAAATACTTTACTCTTTAAGCTAATTTTGTGAATTTAAAATTAAAATGAACTATTAACGCATTATTCATACAATAATTTTTATTAATTTAGTTAATTGATTTCACTTTTGTTGATCATAATCTGTTTAATGATGACATTTCAAAGAGTGCATTTAAACTGTTGGAATGGGGCGATTTGCGTGACTGTTACACGCCTCTAAGTTGCAATTATATTTATTGATAATTAATAATTTATTTCATATATGTTAGTTTTGATGTGTTTTCCACAGCACCTGGAGCTATGTTGACAGAGGAAGATAGTATTATCTTTTATTTTACATTAACAAAGCATTTTTTAAACGGGCGTGGTACCCCGACTTAAGGCCCCTATAGTGGAGGAGCCGACGCATCCGCCATTTTGGGGCAAACTTGATCCATTGCTTTGCAGCGATAGCATTGCGACTGATGTTTGCATTTCTTCAGCATACGTTAAATTGAGTCAAATGGGTGGTTTTTCGGCTATTAATTGTGCAAACAACGCAAAGAAAGGATTTCAGCTTTTCAGATTTCCAGCAGATGCAGAAAGAAAAACGAAATGGATAATTAATACCCGACGAAGTGACTGAAATAGAGCTCGCTTATGTGAGATAACTCTATCGATTTATTTTTTCATAATTTTACTCTTATTACGTTACAAATGATATGAAATCTTTGCTAACAAGTTGCAGTGTTCTACGGAATGTCTTTTATTCTGTATTTCTTTATTGTGCGATAAGTACGCCTGCTCCCACTTGCTCCAATATGGAGGATGCGTCGATCTCTCGTCATAGGGGTTCTACCCCGATTTACTCTATGTATAATTTAGGAATTACTAATATTTGACGCACGCGTAATTTGCTTAGAATGAGGCCATGATAGTAAAGTAATTAAATGTAATAAAACAAATTTAATTTGTTTTGCAGAAGGTTTTAAATTTACCGTGTTTCGCGTGAATATTAGTCACTCTGATTTTCTTTCAAAAGTTGTAATGAAAATTCTATTTATATTTTGGGGGCTTAGTGTTACACTAACGTAACTAAACCCACTCTCAATTTGACTTACGTTTGTGTGACCCTAAGCCTTGTATTTATGGATGCTATTATACGGTTCTGTACAAAGTTTTATGACTAATTGAAATTTCATTATTTTTATCCCAAAGTTTAAATTGTTGTACCACAAAAAAGAAAGAAAGAAAAAAAGATATAATTAATTTGAATTTTGACATCTTAAATTCAAATTATGTTTTTCGCAATCACGAGTGTGTGTGTGTGTGTGTAGGCGTGTGGGTATGTGTGTGTTTGTTTCTGTGTGCAGGCATGATTGTGTGGGTTTGTGTGTGTGTAAGTGTGTGTGTGTGCAGGATACGGACGCAACCTGGAGATGATTTCCACTAGAGGATCAGAATCGGGAGGGGCCGGTCGACGGTGGTTCAAAGGCGAAACGAAAAAAAAAAAAACAATGTGATTGCTCAAAAAATAGTTTGAATGTTGACATCTTGAATTTAAATTATGTTTTTCGCAACCATGAGTGCGCGTGTGAGTTTGTGTCTGTGTGTGCAGGCAAGAGTGTGTGGGTATGTGTGAGTGTGTGTTTGTTTGTGTAGGTGTGTGTATGTATGCGTTTGTATGCAGGATATGGACGCAACCTGGAGACGGTTTTCGCTATAGGTGCAGCATCGTGAGGCCGGTCGACGGTGGTGCTGCAGAGGGAGGCGGAGTTAAAATAAAATTATAGGAACATCAAATCAGTCAAATAGGAACAATAAGCAATGTGATTGCTCAAAAAAAAAAAAAAAAAATGTTGTGCCACTTTATAGCATTTAATTGATTTTTTTTTGGTTTTGCACTAATTAAAATGATTTTCTACTTGAAATGATTGCCCATCATCGCCCATCAAATGATTTCCCATCCCATGATAATGGAAATATATAGCCATGCTTTTAGAATTTTTCTTAGAGTTATTTGGTTTTTAAGTTTTGAAAAGAAAACATAATCAAATGTTTTACTTTTGTTTTTTTTTCAGCTTTTTAAGTAATATTTTGATAAATCCCCGCAGGGTTTTGAATATGTTAACTTCATCTAATAAAATTATGTAATTATTTTCATTTACTATTAATTTTTATTCAGATTTCGATTATTTCCGAGGCTTTAAATTCCTTAGGCATTTTGTTATTAAAAAAGAAACTACAATTTAGGTTTTGAAAATTTTTTTTGCGCTCAATAAATGCTTAAACTATTTACTGTGTCTTCGGATACCGTTAGTGTATACAGTGGTGGACATAATTATAAACTCAAAAAAATATTTTTTTTGGTTTAATCATAGCTTAACTTAATTTAACTTTTTTTCACTAAAGTAAAGATGAATGGTTAAAAGAAAAGTTCTAAAACTAGTACAACTCATCAGTTAAATTAAAAAGTTAATGAAGTTAGAGAATATGAAAAATTAATATTATTACGTAATTTTATCATTACGTGAAACCTGGACAAAAGTATAAACTCAAAAGTAAAAAATTCAGGATTACAAAAAAATTTTCTTCGAAAACATTGATTTAAAGCTATCGAACGAATAAATGTTGCCATCAGTGATTGCTAAATATTTTGTTTTTGAAAATTAATGAGAAACATTTAAATGCACTGCTGGACAAAATTATAAACTCAAGACCTTTTTTCATTTTTTCAATCATAACTTCACCCAGTTTAATTTAATTTTTTATTTAATGAAACAAATAATGCAATTTAAATGCTCAACTTTAATATATAAATAAACTTTAAGGGCTCTTGTGTAGTATATTCCAAGTTTTGGATTTTTTCATCATTAACTTTTTTTCTGAAGAATAAAATAAAAACATTCTTGTCATTAGCTACTGCTTATTTTCTTTATCATTATGTCAAACGAAAAAAATGCCACTGAAAAAAAAAGTAATAAAAAACATTTATTTTCATTTCAGACGATATTTTATCATCAGATTAATTTTTCTTTATTATTCAAGTGAAACTTTTTATCGTCTGGTTTTCATGTTCAGAACGATTTGAGCTTTTTTAAGTGCAAGTTTTCATTCTGTCGAGTTGTTAAGTTCTTCGTGCTTTCGTATTCATTGAGTTTTGAAATGCCTCAAGGTTTAAAACTTACAGAGCAACAAGTAGGAAAAATTGTGGCCTACAGAGATGCCGGTAAAACCCAGCGCCAAATTGCCTATTTAGTTAAATGCTCCCAAGGGGCAGTAAAAAACGTACTGAAGGATCTCAAGTTATGGAAAAAGAAAAAGGACAGGGAGGTATTCGAAACTAACTGAGAGAGATCGAAGATATATTTTACGCACAGCATCAAACACTGGAGCTTCTTCCAGCAAAATTGTGAAGACTTTAAAACTCAAGGTGAGCTCTAGGACAGTTAGAAGAGTTCTACAACAAGCTCAGAATATGAAGTGGAGAAAAATGAAAACAGAGCCAAAACTGGAGGTTCAGCATATTGCTGAAAGACTACAGTTTGCACAGAGACATATGTCTTGGAAAAAAATGTGGAATACAGTTGTTTGGTCCGATGAAAAAAAATTCAACTTGGATGGTCCAGATGGCTTAAGATACTATTGGCATGACATTAGAAAAAAAGAACAACACATATTTAGCCGAAACTTTGGTGGAGGTTCTGTAATGGTTTGGGCTGGTTTCTCTCAGCATGGTAAAGCAGGATTGGCGTTTCTTAATGGAAGACAGAACGCTGAAGATTATCAATTAATCCTGGAAGATCATCTCTTACCTTTTGCTCATCTAATTCCTGGAGGTGACTGGTTATTTCAGCAAGATAACGCGAGTGTACACACAGCGAAAAGTACAAAAGAGTGGTTCAAGCGCTGGGGTATCAAAGTTATCAAATGGCCAGCTCGTAGTCCGGATCTTAATCCGATTGAAAATCTTTGGGGGACCATGGTTCGCAAAGTTTATCATGATGGGCACCAGTACCAAACCACAGAGGAATTAAAAAGGGCAATACTTTCAGCATGGAACCATATGCCACAGCAGCTGTTGGAAACTCTTGTGAAATCTATGCCCAGCCGCATATTCGAAGTAATTCAGAAAAATGGTGGCCCAACTCGTTTTTAAAAGTTAGTAGTTTATACGAATGGCTAGATTTAATGCAGTGTTAATTTTTAAAACATTTCAAATATTGGTTTTTTTTTTTCAATTTATCCATGTTAATAGCAAAATTACATTTTCATAAATCTATGCTTTGGTTTTTTTTACAATAATTGCAAATGTAACTTAATTAAACTTAAAAAATTTAAATTTTGTCAGCTTATAATTGTGTTTATGCAGTATCGTAAGTTTGTCATTTTTTAATTCAGCATTTGTTCATTTTTGGATATTAAATGATTAAGTAGTTGAATAAAATTCTACCAAACTTCAGAGTTTCTTACTTTTGAGTTGATACTTTTGTCCAGGTTTCATGCGTTATTAAGTTTTCAAAGTTGAGAATTTTTTAAATTAAATTATTTATTTTATATTTTTTATGACTTATACTGAACTTAGGACTATTTAGTCAGTTATTTATCTTTACTGGAACAAAAACTTTTTTAACTGAGTTCAATTATGATTGAAAAAATGAAAAAAAAAAAATGAGTTTATTATTTTGTCCAGCGGTGCATTTATATGTTTCTCATTAATTTCCAAAAACAAAACTGTTAGCAATCACTGATGGCAATATTTATTCATTCTATGGCATTAAATTAACATTTTCGAACGAAACTTTCTCGTAATCCTGGATTTTTTGCCTTTGAGTTTATACTTTTGTCCAGGTTTCACGTAATGATAAAATATGAAATTAGCAAATTTTCTAATTTCATGAACTTTTTAACTTAATTGATAAGATTTACTAATTTTAGAACTATTTCTTCAACTATTCATCTTAACTTCAATGAAAATAATTTAAACTGAGTCATGCTATAATTGAAACAAAAGAGAAAAAAATTGAGTCTATAATTTTGTCCACCACTGTATCATAAAAAGTTTATATTCCTTTAGTGCAACGAATTATGTAAACCGTTTTGTCTTTTGTAAGAAATTGCATGCTTAAATAATTTATTAAATTTATCTTTTTGAAATTTTAGTTAGATAAGTTTTTTTCTTTAATTTCAAAACATGCTAAATTAATTAAGTGGTATTTTTCTTAATTTTTTTCTTGTAATTTCAGTTTGTTATAAAAAAGTAAGAGGCTTTGCTTTTAGACTTTATGTCTTACCTTTTAAAGGAATTGCTTTTCTTACTGATTTTTAAATTAGAAACAATATTTCTCATATTATTTATAATTCTTTCCATTTCGTTCATTAGGTTAAATTTTTCTCAAAGCTGTTTTTCGATTTTTTGCGTGTCTCCCAATAGTTAATGTTTATGTCTTTCAGAAAAAGATGTCATTTTAGCAACGTTTATGTATTTAATTTGATCTTAACTGCTGTACTAAAAGTATTTTTCTCAAAGTTAATTTCTGTTCTGTCGTAGAAACCTAATTTTTAAAATTTAAACCATATTATTTTAGCATCTTATTTAAGTTGTTTGTCGCATATAATCTTATTATATAAAACTCTTCTGTGCGGACATTTGTCACCATAAGGCTTTTAAACGGCAGGACCGATTTTGATCAAATTTTTTGTGTGTAATTAAGTTGTGGCAAGCATGGTTTCGAAGCGCGATGGATCGAATCGGAAACTTTTTGTTAATTAATTAATTAATTTAAACATTGGATGGTTATAAAGAATAAATACCTTTGTGCTGAAAAATTAAAATGTCATTAATCCAACGTTATTAAGCACAAAACTTGCAAATGATTGCAGACACGTGTTTCGGTGTTACAAGGAACACCTTTTTCAATGCAAAGAAGTGTGAGCTTTTGGATAAAAAGTCATCCGAGAAAAGCAACACGGTGGAACAGGAGGTAGTATAAATATCAAAAAATAGAAATTAAACAAAACAAAAAAGATAAAATGACACATGGAGACAAAATTTATTATATAATTCCATCAGGAAAAAACCGTTAAGTAATAAATTTTAAAAGAAAACCCATAAACAATGCAAAAAGTCCAAAAATGAAACCACTCTGAATAAATTAGCAATAAATTTACCAGCGGGAAAAACTATGTATGGAAGCAATGTATCAAATGGAGAAATGCAGAAAAAACAGAGTGAAGGATAAACATATTGGAATTAGTTAATCACAAAACGAAATAAGAAAGCAAAAAATGAAAAAATAAAAGTAAGAAATGTACGACGTTTACATAAAAATAATAGAAAATCTAAACCAATTTTAACAAAGGAGTCCACACAGAGGAAAAATAGGGAATTGCAGTAAGATCGTTAACTAAATTAGAACGGTTCCTCAGGATGTGAAAAGATTCCCAAAAATCAAGATCCAACGAATTGGGGCATTTTTGGATAATTTGATAAGAGTTAAAATCAAAAGAGTGATTCGATTCCCAACAGTGTTGAGCAATACTGGATTTATTCAGCTGTTGTTTTCTCACATAGCTTTGATGTTCTTTTAACCGAAATTTCAAAGAACGGCGGGTCTGTCCGATGTATCCGAGTCCGCAATTGCAAACAATTTTATAGATCCCACAGCAATTAAGAGGGTGAATAGAATCTTTAAGAGAAGAGAAAGAAAGTTTATTAATAGGAGAAAATACCACTTGGAATTGGAATGAGATTTTTTGCAAAGTTTTTTATAAATGGAATCAACTAAGGTGGGCGGATAGTCTCTATCAACAGCCACAGCTCTTATATAGTTAAGTTCCGCATTAAGAAGCTCACGAACAGCCCTGATTGCAGCCGAAACACGTGTCTGCAATCATTTGCAAGTTTTGTGCTTAATAACGTTGGATTAATGACATTTTAATTGGATGGTTATATCTCCAAAATGATTAATATTTATTTTAACCTATTGTTGAGCGAGAATTGAAATAAATATTTAACCCGTTGCCAAAGGACAATAAGAAAGCCAGTTCTGCTTTTTGTAATGAAATTTCCTACTGTGACTGCTGTGACATGTCAATCGAGAATAGATGAAACTTAGAGAGAGTGAAGCCTTCATTTCTTGAAAGCAACAATTTTAGGTCCAGTGATCTATTTTAAAGTAAAGCTCTGGAAGAAATCGGATTTCTTTCACTAGGTTCACGCAAAACGCTTATTTTTCGTTGTAATTAAAGCATGTGACCGGGTCGGTGCTTTAGGTTTTCCAAACCAAATGATCGAATAGTAGGGTACATAACGACATTTGTTTTTCGTTCAAATCCATCTGAGTTTTGGCACCAATGGCAACAATTCTTTAAGGATTATCAAACTAATCAGTACATTAGTTTGATAAAAGAAAAGATGCTGGAATTTGAAGACGACACAAATTTTATTTTCGTCCAGATTAATTACAACAGGGTAGTTCTGTACACACAAGATCAGTGCAGTGGAAGATTTTTTATCTTTGATGAATAGAACAAATTAAGCAAAAATATGAAGTTTTCGCTCAAAAGATGGGACCGCTAATCGATCGGAGTTCGCTTCGCTCATTGATCGACTGGATTACAGGAACGTGGTGGCTTGGCGACCTCGACCATAACAATAAAGTTGCGTGATTATTTGTTTACTACTGTTAATGTAATTTATTGTTTTTTTTGTTCATTTGGTCAAATATTTTAAATTGCAGAGTTGTTTTTGGTTTTTAAAGAGTGTTTAGTCATTTTAATTGAAGAACGTGTTTATTTTACATCGGAAGGGGGGGGGGTGATTTTCGCTTATTCAGGGAACTGTTTTCACATATATCATTTTTTAAACGATATCCATTCGATTGTTTTATTCTTTTTCATATGTGGGACGTTGCAGCGGGATTTCCCGTTTTTTTTTAGATGGGTAGTTATTTTTTTATACTTAATGTCTGAGGATTTTTATCCTTTGAGTATGGCTAAAGGAACAAACCATACAATATCTGAAGATCTTTCAAGTACACGAGAAAAAATAGTTGATAAAACAACTGCTCAGTGGGCACTAGATAAATCAAGTTGTAATAAATATACACATTCAGACACCAAGCATACAGATTAAAACATTTTTTATTTACTTATATTTACTTATTTTTTTCAACAAAGCGGTTGAAACACTTGACAGTTTTTTGAAAATTTTCAACTATTCGATTTACAAAGTTTGAACAGAACGTCTGCCGGGTCCTCTAGTAATGTATAAAAATCTTCTGTTCGTACGTTTGTCACCATAAGGCTTTTAAACGGCTTGACCGATTTTGATAAAATTTTTTGTGTGTAATTAAGTTGTGGCAAGCATGGCTTCGAAGCGTGATGAATCAAATCCGAAACATTTTTGTTAATTAATTAATTAATTAAAACATTGGATGGTTATATCTCCCTAAAGATTAATATTTATTTTACCCTATTGTTGAGCGAGAACTGAAATAAATATTTAACCCGTTGCCAAAGGACAATAAGAAAGCCAACTCTACTTTTCGTAATGAAATTTCTTACTGTGATATGTCAATTGAGAATAGATAAAATGTAGAGAGAGAGAGAGAGAGAGAGAGTGAAGCCTTCATTTCATGAAAACAGCAATTTTAGGTACCGTGATATATTTCAAAGTAAAGTACTGGAAGGTTTACGCAAAACGTGTGTTCTGTCGTCATAGTTGTACCATGTGACCGGATCTCGGTGCTTTAGGTTTTCCTAACCAAATGATCAAAAAGTACCGTACCTGGCAACATTTGTTTCTCGGCTGAAATCCATCTGAGTTTTGGCACCAATGTCAAGAATACATTAAGGATTATCAAACTAATCAGTACATTATTAAAGGAAAAGATGATGGAATTTAAAGACGAAACAAATTTTATTTTCGCCCAGATAAATTACAACAGTGTAGTTCTGTACACAAAAGATCGGTGCAGTGGAAGGTCTTTATCTTTTTTTGGAAAGAACAAATTAGGCAATATATGAAGTTTTAAAAGTTTTCGGTCAAAAGATCGGACTGCTAATCCGCCGGAGTTGACTTCGCTCACTGATCGACTATATTACAGTAACGTGGTGGCTTGGCAACGTCGGCTATAAACTAGAGAGTTGCGTGATCATTTGTTTACTTTTTAAAGCTACTGTTAATGTTTTTTTTTTATTTTATTTCCAATGGCTGGCAGCAAGAAAAGGTTACAAAGAACAAAATAGCAAAAACAAACACAATACACAGAACAAGGAACAATACAGAAACAATAGAGTGAAATATTTAGCTGCCGATACGCTCTCTTGCTTCCCAATAACGGTCACACAGGCTACGTCTGGAAAGCTGGGTGCAACTGTGCAGGTGACGAATGTCCATTTCTTCGTTTGAATTGCAAAGGGGACAGTTGGGACTCTTCACAATCCTTAAGCGGTAAAGATGTTTTGGTAAACAGTCATGGCCAGTTAAAAGTCGAAACAAAGCCACTGACTCTGCTCTTGGTGCTGAGGGGACAAAATCACGGTTTATAAACCAAACTTTGTGGTTGCTTCTAGCTTTTAGGTCTTTCCAAAAAAAAAAAACTCTTGATTTTTTCCTTATATATATAACTTTATTGCATTGAATGAGACTGGCTTATTTGGTAGTTGAATAATAGCAGACCCCCTCTTGGCCAGAGCATCAGCAAGCTCGTTTCATCTAATCCCACAATGTGCAGGGATCCATTGCAACACCACTTTTATATTCTGCTGCACCAGATCGTTAATGAAACTGCGACATTCAGAAATTTCCTGCGATTTGCAGCTCTTTATCGATGCTATCGCCTCAATAGCCGCTTGAGAATCCGATAGGACAACGCATCCCTTAAGTTTAAAATCACGGTATTTCAACTGATCTAGAGCCAGGTGTACAGCTTTTACCTCTCCATCGAATGCAGAAGCATATTTACAACAGGAATAGAAAAAGAAAAGTGCTCACTGTAGACGCCTGCACCTGCATTTATATGGTCTGCTACTCTTGACCCATCGGTATATATATGTATCCATTCACTTTCCGGGTATTTAGTGTAAATCGTCTCCAGAGCAATGGCCCTAAGAACTACTTGGTCAGTCACACTCTTTAAAACAGGCTGTATCAAATTTAAATCATAATTCACTGGTTCGTATTCGCATGGGTTTGTTGGTAAAGGGAGCGACTGTAGGTTAGAATTGATGTCATACGTTCGTTTTGTATCAAGCGCAAATGCACAAACCCCTTTTGCGTTTTGAGAGATCTCGGGTGCAACTCCGGTTTGCATTCGTTTCTAAATGGTATTCTTTGCATTTTTTCAAATAAAAGTAGAGTTTTCTCCTCTATGTATGATTTTATTGATCTGAAATTAGTAAATAAAAACATTGCATCCAATGGTGTTGATTTCACGGCTCCTGTTATTAGGCGGAGTGCTTGGTTATGTATAGTTTTAACTCTATTCAGGACATGTTTTGATGCAGTGCTCAGTACCTCACAGCAATAGCTCATTAATGGGAGAACAAACGTCTTATAGGTAATTTCAAACGTATTACGACTACAGCCCCATTTGCAGCCCGCCAGGCGTTTCAATACGTTTAAACGTCTGCATACCTTTGCAACAGTCTTCTCAACGTGGGATTTCCAATTAAGCTTGCTGTCAAAAATTACTCCCAAATAATCATATTCATCAGTATGGGATAGAATATCCTGCTTAAATTTTATTTCAGGTTTTATTTTCTTATGTGCAAAGCGAAAACGTCTGAACAGCTGACTTTGAAGCATTTAAAAACATGTTATTATTATCACACCAACTGGACAATGCCCCCATAGCTCTGTTAAGTGTCTCCTCAATATTCTTGACTCCATTGCGTTTTTTAGTTTCAGTCCATATGACCAAATCATCAGCAAAAAGAAGGCATTTAATACCTGGAATAGATTTAATCGACTGGATCAAATCATTGATGTAAATGTTGAACAAAATACAACTCAAAATTGCTCCCTGGGGCAATCCAGTATAAAGTAATTTGTATTTTGAAAAGTCAGCTCCACATCTTATTCTACACAAACGTTGGTTGATAAAGGTGAATAACCAATTAAACATATTCGAATGGAAGTTCAAATTTTTTAACTTAAGAAATAGTTTTTCCTTCCAAACCAAATCATATGCAGATCTAAAATCGACAAAAACTGCAGTTAAATAGTTGCTTCGATCTAGAACATCTTTTACATCTTGACTCAATAGAGCCACCAGCTGGTTTGTAGATCTATATACTCTAAAACCTGCTTGTTCATCAGCAAGTAATCCCTTACTTTCAAGGTACCAATTAAGTCTATTAAAAACCATTCTCTCCATCGTCTTACCGAGTACACTAGTGAGGGAAATCGGGCGGTAGTTTTTCAAATCATTTGGATCCTTGTCCTTTTTTTTAAAATTGGAATAATCGATGCTTTTCTCCATTGTGAAGGTACTATACCTGTTCTCCAAGATTCATTAAATATTTTTAAAATTGTCTGCAATGCGTTAGGGCCAAGGTGCCTTAAAAATTCTGGATGTATTCCATCTTCACCAGGTGACTTTTTGTTCTTCAAAGAGGCAATCGAAAGACGTAGTTCAGACATGGAGAATGGATTCACGAAAATATCTGTGGAAAAACCTAACTGGGGTTGAAATTTTGATCTTGCCTTAATTTCTCTCTTCAGGACCTTCGAATTTCTTCTTGCAAGAGGACTCTTCTTTTGATTTTGTGCCAAAAACTGTACAAATGCATTTGCTATATCTTTATTAGAACGCAAAGTTCTGTTATTGACCTGTAAAAAGGTCCAACGTGGAGATGATTTTTTACCTTGTATATTCGCAAGAAATTTATAAGTTTTAAGGCTGTCCGATTGGTAATTAATTTCACTAATAAACTTAGTGAAGGTTGCACGCTTAGCGTTAATAATAGCTACTGTTAATGTAATTTATTGTATTTTTTGTTTATTTGGCGAAATATTTCAAATTGCAAAGAATTGCTTTTCGTTTTTAAAGAGTTTTTAGTCATTTTAGTTGAAGAATGTGTTTATTTCACTTCGGGAGGAGGGGGGGGGGGAGGGAGATATGGGTGATTTTCGCGTATTCAAAGAACTTTTTACTTTTATGATTTTTTAAAACGATATCCTTTCGACTGTTTTTATTCTTTTTCATATGGGGGATGTTGCAGCGCGATTTCCCGTTTGTTCTAGATGGGTAGTTAGTTTTTTACACTTAATATCTGAGGACACTTTTTATCCTTTGAGTATGACTGAAGGCACAAACCGTCAAGTACAGGAGAAAAAATAGTTAATAAAAAACTGCTCAGTGGGCAGATAAATTAAGTTTTAATAAATATACGCATTCTGACACCAAGCAGCTTAAAACATTTTCTTTTCACTTATTTATTTCAACAAAACGGTCCAAACACTTGATAGTTCATTGAAATTTTTTAACTTTCCAATTTACAAAGCTTGAACAGAACAACGTCTGTCGGGTCCTCTAGTTTAAATATATAATTTTTCTTTACAATACTTCCTTTTTTTTTAATCATAGCACAGCAGTTTTGCATAAGATATGTTAAATGACATTGCTAAAATAAGTTTTTCTAATATTTATTTATTACTACATCGACTGTTATTCTTATTAGATTCATACCGGAACTTGAAAGACTTCACAGTTCTCCAAAGTTTATTTAACTGAACTTTGAGATGAAAACTTTGTAAACAACTGTAGCATTATTTAAGTAACAGAAAAGTTCAGGAAGTAATGATAGTATTCAATGTACCAGAAATTTTGTATTCTAATCAAAGATAAAATTTAAAGATACGTCATCCGAGACAGTGAAAGAACACTTTTAGCGGATGCATTTTGACAAAAAAAAAGTTATTTGTTTTGGGTTAAATTCATACTGAACATAAAAGATGTTACTTGTTTCTAATTTTAATAATCAGATTTTGTTTAGAGCATTTAGCTATACGTATATGTGCATCAACAAACGAATTAACAAACATTAGAAGGCAATATCGGATAATTCGTCGCTAAAAAGAGGAATGGGCGTATCTTAAAAAATAATCGAGAAATGAGTTACGACTACCACAGAAATGTCCGAAGTCGAATTTATAATATGACCAATGGGAGTAGCACTACAATAAATACGAAAAAAAAGTTACAGTCCCTTACACTAGTGGCGGTTCTCAAGTGATGCAGTAAACTGGAAATCCTTAAATCGGTTTTCTGCAAAATGCTTAAAAGTGAGATCCGCCCATTCGTCTTTTTAGCGATGAATTGCAGTGGCAAATGCTAGCATATAATGTATTGATGATTTGTTCCGGCATCGTCCGGTGTTTACATTTAACATATTATCTAAAAGTTAAAACATGTTTATGTTTACATACACGTATACTAGAAAATCACCCGTCGAGGTATGACGAGTGAAAATTCTTTGTTTGGGGACATTTTGATCTTTGAAATTTCACCGTAACTCCAGTGGATTAACCCTAAAATTCAGTCATTTCGGACCAAGAACACAATGAGGCTTGGAACTTCAATAAATCAATTATTTTAAATATGGTGGCCTCAGATGAAGTAAGGATTATTTGACATTGATGAATTCTCTGATGATTTTTATGTCCCTTTCTCTTCGTTTTACAGTATGATGTTCGAGTCCAAAATGGAATTTAAAAAAAAAAAACATATATATAATTAATTTGAATTCTGAAATTTTGAATTCAAATTATGTTTTTCGCAATCACGAACTGCGACAGGACCCTACTCACTGGAGTTAAACGCCCCCCCCCCCCCCCCCAAGCCTGCCTCTCCTCCAGGGTGGTTACGTGTGCATAGTTGTGTGTGTAAGTGTGTAGACTTGTGTGTGTGCGTAGACCTGTGTGTATGCACGTAGGCATGTGTGAGTGTATGTGTGTGAAGTCGTGTATGTGTGTGTGAGCGTGCGTGTGTGTAGGACATGGACGCCTCCGACCAGGAGAAGTGGATAGCTCAGGACCGGAGCAGCCACGCCGTCTGCAGAGGACGGTGGGCGGTGGAGCTGCAGAGGCCCCTAGTTCAAGCTGAAAAAGGAACCACAACATCAAAGACGGTCAAGTGAGGACAATAAGCAAACGTGCTCAAAAAAAAAAAAAAAAAAAAAAAAAAAAAAAAAAAAAAAAAAAAAAAAACGTAGCTTTAGTTATAAAATGTATATCACAGCTGTACTGAAATCTTGATTTTAAGAAACAAATTATTTTTGGAAATTTTAATACGATATGCATGCGCACGAAGTTTATTGGACTGATGGTTATGTGTTCTTTTAAAGATATTGAATATGCCCAATCAAATACCACGTAATTTGTAATAAATCGCTATACAGCAAATTGCAGTCATCCTCGTAATAAATAAAATGGGACCTATGATATGTTCTTAACATCAAAAATGATGAAAGTATAAAAACATATTTAAGTTTTAAACTTTATTGCATTGTACAAAGTAATTAGTTTTTTGAAAATGATATCTAAAACCGCAAATTCTTGAGCAAATATTTATAAGATTAAAGAAACCTTAGCCTAAACGATACTTGCTTATGCAATTTAAAAGTAATGAAATTCCTTTCATAGCACTCTAAATTCTAATTACATTTTTAATATTTGTTAACATCCAACGCAATAACTAATAGATTATCCATACTTTCGGCATACGTGAAAAATATTGCTATTTTTTTCACTACTTGAAAAAAATAACATCATTTTTTTCGTAATGATGAAAATTTCTTTCAAAACTAAATTTTCCTTTGTGTTAGCTAAAATAATAAAAACAGCTCAAGGAGCAGAGAAATGTAAGTAATGAATGAAATCCACTTTTGAAAAACTCTTTTTATGTATAAAGGAAAAAAATGCCTTTCCTGATGTTAATTAAAATAAAAACATACGAAAAATCATTATTTTTCATGCTTTTTTAATATATTTTTAAATATTCATTATGTTTCAGAAAACATTGTGTTGAACGCTTGTTCATTGGGAGGGGGGGGGGGGACAGCTATTTTTATTCACACGCTTTACCTGTTGTTGCGACGGAAATCTCTGCGGGAGAATTCCAACATGGCAATGACTTTCTAATTAAATATCTGTATACCGTTTAATAAAAAGTATTTATTTTTTGATAAAACACCAATATCTATTCAGAGGTTTAAAATTAAATACTTTGGTTGATGAAATATTTTTATCTTTTTATGTAATGCGTTTATTGAAATCCATTACCTGTAAACTTTTTATTTTATTCAGGTATCTCCTATAATTAAAATCGGCCTGCGTTTACAAAAACTTTTTCTTTTCAGTTATTAACCGGTATACAAGCAGATACTGGTCGGTTGGTTTACAAAAGCAAGTTACTGTTTTTTCATGCTCATTTACGATCCACTGTCTGGAATCGTAATAACCGAGTTGGAGTCGAATGCACTCTCATTAAGAATCAGATTCCTTCACACTAGTAGCAAAAACAATAGAAAACGATTGTGTTCAAATCTGTTGTGCTCACCTTGCAAAGTTTGGACATACGCTTGATAATGAGGCTTTAATTTACCTCCTTAAGCCGGGGCTATGGTATAACAGCAAGCACATACCAATCAGCTCCCTTAAGGCATAATTTGCGATCAACAGTAGCCTGAAAAAAGCTGGAGGTATGTATAATTTCATAATGGATATTTCTGGCAGAAACATTTTGCCTGGCAGAACGTCGCAAAGTAACATGAGGAATTTTAGTTACCCTCAGAGCATGCCTGCATCGCATATACGGGTATTTTACCAGTTACAGATTTGAATATTCAATGTGCAATAGTCAAACGTAGGGGAGGTCGGGGTAATAAGAGACGCAGGCAAAAAATCACAAAAAAATATATCTTCTAAGACAACTTTAAAAATATGTAATATAAAGTATTATATGCTTTTACTGCAACACACTTATTTAAAAGTTTATAACATGTTTTGAATGAAAAAAACCTTCAAGTTGAATTTACATCAAAAGTTCGTGACTTTTTTTACGTTTTTTATTATTTCGTTTTCTAGGTGAGGTGTTTGAGAGTTATTAATGTGTAAACTTCTGACCAAGACTATGACTATTGATATACTATTTTTTAAAATCTTCAGTGCCTTCTTTATTTACCTTCTTTATTACATCTAATTAACCCATTTTTATTTTTTGTGGGGGTAATTTGAGACAGGTGTCTCTTTTTCCCCTATACTAACGAATTTGTTTGCTTTAGGTAAAATACAATGAGTTTGATAATTAGTCTAAGTTTAGCAAGTTCATAAAATAGTTTTTTTTTTCAACGTAGTCTAAATCTAAAATCAGCTATACTCATCACAGTATACCATATTTACATGTTATAAATGTATAATTTTATGCGTAGAATGTCTGTAAGTTACTAATAAGTCATTACTACTTCATTAGATAATAAATAAAATAAGTTCATCTATACTTAGGGACTGTAAAATAATCCCTCACAGCACTTGTACTTTTTAAAGACCCATTTTTGTTTTGTACATATTTTTGACTATACTTAAGAGAACTTTTAAACCATTTTTTGTTCACTTTAAAAATTATATTGAGATTTTGTGCAATCCTTAGGTTATGTACATTATTAAGAATTATCATTAAGTCTAATATTATAGTATTTAGAACCTAGTAAAAAAAAGGAATGAGTTTCACAAATACATTTGTAAGCATTAATATTTGAGAAAAAATATTTTGTTTAAAGGATGAAAACATCAAGAATGAAAAAATATTGGCGAATTCAGAATTGTTTGCAGATGTCTCTCATTACTCCACATGATTTTACCTTCTATACATAGAGAGTTGAAGCCTAAAGTCTCTTACTACCCCACGTGGGGTTATTAGAGACAAGAATTTATTGAAATTTTTAAACATTCTTTTGACCAAATTATTTAAGTTAAATAATCACTCAAAAAAACAAGAGAAGTTCGTTTAATTCAGTTAATATGAGGTATTTGTTTCAAGTTATTTGGAATATTAGTATAAATTTTATTATTTTTTTTTGTTTCTTATTACCCTTTTTGTATCTTATTACCCCAGTCTCTCCTAGTTGTTTTCTACAATCTTTTATTGTAAATAAATCTTTTCTGGGTGTGAGCTCTGTGCATATTTTAGTTCAATAAAAGCAGTCACTTTTGTCCTGATGCTTCATGCATTTGTTTTCATTTTTCCGTATATTATTTCTCTCTCTCTAACTCTCTCGCAATTCGGTACAAAAGCGCCATTTTGTAAAGCACCATCTTTGAAATAAATGGTGCCGTAGATTTCACTCCCTGAATTCAAAAGCGCTACGTTTTAAAATTTATTTTTAATTAGCTGTACCCGCACGGCTTCCACCGTAGTAAAAGGTTATTTGGTTCGCCTGTATATTTGCAGCTAACGTCTACTATGCGTTAAGTGTTTTCTTTAAAGATCTCTTCAGATTTTTGGAAGATTTGAAAACCTATCATGTAGCTTAACAGAATCCAGCAAAAGCATTAGACATGTTTTAAAAGAGGAAGAAAGTTTCCCTTCCTGGCATAAAACGCAATATAAGACATTTTTCTAAATTAATTACTATCGAAAGAAAATTGTAATTCAATATTTTTTTATAATTTTCTGAACATAAAAACTAAGAAAATAAAAGACGACCTTTTCATAACAGTTAAAATATTTCGATTTAAATCCTTTTCAGTTAAAGAAAAGGATTGATGGCCAAAATAAGCATGTTTTTAAAAATGTTAAGAAAAAAAGAGTAACGAAACAATGAAAGGGAGAAAAAAGTAGTAAACATAGTAACTTACAAATTTAATTTCCGCTTCGAAAATAATTTCCATTTATCTTTAATTTTGATTTTATTCTCGAGCTTAATAATTTAAAATTGTTAGGCTTGCTGAAGATAAGCCTTGAATGTTGGTTTTCTCTAAATGATTTCTACAACTCTCCTAATGTTCGTACAAACTTCATGTTAAGCAGAAAATTCCAAGCTTTTGAACGATTTAAAACTTAATACTGTGAGTTAAATATTTCTCCTTCAGAATATTAAATTTATGTGAAAAATGTGCTTAAAATTGGAATAGAAAAGGAACACAATCAAATTTCGAAAAATCATTCCAAATAGAGGTGCACCCCTCTATGCTACAAACTAATTTTGCGTAATGTCATGAAAAACGGTCTATATCCTATGCGTGTCACAGATATTCAGACAGAGATCCAGATATCGATGCATCCAGAATTTCCGATTTATTATTAGTAGAGAAAATCGCGACAGAACTGTATAGGTGCTATGCACGTCACAGACATCCAGACAGAGATCCAGACATCGAGACATCCTAAATTTCAACTTTGACATTAGCAGAGATTTTTATGGCAATACGTCCGTGTTTGTACGGCTGCCTTTTTTGTGTTTTCGATAAATTTTAGGGAAGGTTCTTCAAAGAGAATAAGTTCTGCGACCTTTTCTCTTGCTATTTAGAAAAAAAAAAAAAAACCCTTCGAATTTAGGTGTTGCAACCAGTGTCAAATTTTTTTATGTCTATTCTGACCGTTATAAGTGGCAGTGAGATGCAAGGGATATAAGTGCCAAAATTGAAACATTGGCGATAAATAGTATACATGGTAAGAAAACTTCCTCTTTGGGGGGAAGATTTAGACAATTTTTTTCATAATAGACCACTAAAGACCGGAACTTTAAACGCGTTTTACTCAAAACTCTAAAATTTCCACTTAGTAAACTCCCGGTTACACGCGGGGTGGATTCCGCTAGTCATTTAGCAATCAGGATCACAATTTTCGCAGTAAAAAACAAATATCAATGGCTGTTTTCTTTTCCTCTGTCAAAATTGTAAATAAACTCATATATTTGTATTTTATTCATTTATATATTTATTGTACTTACTTCATCGTACATACCCTTGTTCTTTATTAATATTGAGTTATGTTGCGTAAAAACACAAAGAAGTTTTACTGTACTCTATGTATTTTCACTGTTTGAAGGAAGTATTATGCATCAATACAGCTAAGTTTTTGAGGAAGGGACAATTTTTACTTTACTTGTCCCTCATTTTAGCCTTTTTCCGGTTCATCCTCAATTTTTATCATCCGCGACCCTTGTGCCAACCCATTCCGCGGATAATCGGGCGTTTACTGTACATCCCTTTGCTTCACATCGCCTGATACATGAGATAGAAGCAAAGAAGGATTTATGTCAATTTCTTTAGGGTTTATTCATTACTGGCGATTAACATGCTGCATTTAAATACCGCTTGAGTTCCGGCGCAGTAACTAGAAATATAAGTAGAAAACGTCATCGGTAAAAAGTAGATGCCCAATGGGGTTGTTTCATTCAGTCAAAAGTAGTACTTATAGTCACTGAAATTGATAGAATAAGCAAAAAAAAAAATTAATTTGAGTTCTGAAATTTTGAATTCAAATTATGTTTTTCGCAATCACGAACTGAGACAGGACCCTATACATTGGAGTTATTGTTTCTAGAAACGGCTCCCCCCCCCCAGCCTGCCTCTCCTACTGGGCGGTTACGTGTGCATAGTTGTGTGTGTGCGTAGGCGTGTGTGAGGGTATGTGTGTGAAGTCGTGTGTGTGTATGTGTGTGAACGTGCGTGTGTGTAGGACATGGATGCCTCCGACCAGGAGAAGCGGGTAGCTCAAAACCGGAGCAGCCGCGCCGCGCCGCCATCAGAGGTGATGCTGCATAGGCTTCTGGTCCAAGTTGAAAAAGGCACGGACACCAAAAACGGTCAAATGAGAACAATAAGCAATCGTGATTGCTCAAAAAAAAAAAAGTAATTTTAATTTTGTCATTTTGAATTCAAATTATGTTTTTCGCAATCACGAGTGTGTGTAAGCATATGTGTTTGTGTCTGTGTGCAGGCATGGATGTGTGGGCAGTTGTGTGTATTTGTGTGTATGTGTAGGTGTCTGTATGCATGCGTGTGTGTATGTGTTTGTGTATGTGTGTAGGAGTATGTGTGTGTATGGTGGTGTTTGTGTATGTGTTTGTGTGTGCGTGTGTGTTGGTGCGTGTATGTATGCGTGTGTGCGTAGGATATGGACGCAACCTGGAGACGGTTTTCGCTGGAGGAGCAGCATTGTGAGGCCGGCCGACGCGACGGGTGGTGCTGCCAGAGGGTGGCGCCGCGCCGGTGGGAAAAATGATAGCACGCCAAAAACAGTCAAATGAAAGCAATAAGCAATCGTAATTGCTCAAAAAAAAAAAAAAAAAAAAAAAAAAAAAAAAACATGGACCCAGAAAATCCTTTCATTTTCCCAACAGTTATTTTTTAATTAATTTTTTTAAAATGTCCGATTTTTCAAACAAGGCCAGGTCTTGATGACGTCACAAATGTTGCTCCTTGGCGCATCTTTGTACCGCGTTTCCACGTTATGATAGTCAAGAAGCGAATTAAAATTGCGCTCTACGCTTGCTATCAACCATATCGTTGCCAATACACGTAAGTAAAGAAGCAAATTAAATATTTTGCTCTGTGAATGGCAACACAGAATGGCATTTCATCATTTGTGATGTCATCTGCAAGAAATATAAACAATGAAAGATCACCAATTTAAGATTTTTTTAAAAATATTAAACTTAAACAAATTATTTAAAAAATGGTTAGATCCTATGTTTTTAAGCATGTTCTTTAAAAAAAAAATAAAAAAAAATACTTTTAAAATATTGGAAACGACCTCATTTTCATAAAAGTATCGTGTTCCGAAGTTTTTGTTTTTTTGCCAGCGATAAGATATGACTAGCCTAGTGCTTCACTTAGCACACAACAATTTCTCATAAGTCATATACAGGGAATCAGTTCTAAAGTGTCAATAAATAAACATTTAAAAGTGCGCCAAAATAACTAAAAATTAACTGTCCTGTACCAATTATTGCATAAAATAACTTCACTGACAATTTACCTTTTATTTTTTTTTTTTTGGAAAAAAAAACGAACCAAACATAGATCTTTCTACATGGGTGTTCTTGGTTGCATGTATAGTTCTTGGTTAACAATTTCAAAAAAGACGAGAAGAGTTAGAGATTTATAATAAAGAAAATTTTATATTTCTTAAAACTTAATTAACTTTTTTTAAGCTTGTTTGTTTCTGATAAATACAAAAAGCACAAAATGTTCAAATTCATTTATAAAACTTCAAAACGTATAAATCTAAAGATATTTGAAGATTTTCATTAATATGACAATTTCGAAACGCATTTGAATTCGAGAAAAACATACTAAGAACTTTTCATTTGAAATAAATTCCTCTGAAATATTTCCTTATTGTTAAGAAGCAAAAATTACTAAATAAATAGTATTTGGTTGAATACAGAACAGTCTGATAATTTCAGATATTTTGTTCTTTTGTTACTTGTTTTGAGCAAAAAACGAGAAAGAAAAATTTAGTGTATGAGTATGCTTCGTAATATTTCCTATAATATCAGTTCTTTTATAGACTTCGTAGGCTATCATTTATTTTGAGAAGTATAAAAGAATGTAGGATGTTTTTCAAACAGCCATTTCATGCACCTGTTTTGCTGCAACAAAAGAAATTTCGTCTGAAGTAAGAGGCTTTACCAATACAATAGATTTTCTTGATTTGTCACTTTGATAAATGAAGATAATACATTGTATTTTCGTAAAAGAAGAAAAAAAAAACATCGATGATCATAAACATTTTGACACTTTTCTATTAGTTTGTAAATGCTTCTTTTTATGAACGTTTTAGGATATTGTAGATTATAAGGAACATACTCTACATTAGCAAACATGTAACAAAGTATGTCCTGTACTCATAAAAATGTCTTAAATACTTTTGTACAAACACAGCTTTTAATTACTAAGAAAAATAACTAATTTGGATAAATACCAAATTCTAACAACTTACAAAGTTTAACTTATATTTTGTTGATTATTAAGGGTATGTTAGTTTGATTTTAGGAGGAGTAAACTGATTAAAAAAGTAAATGACCCTCTGAAGTTAAATTTAGGTTACATTATAAATTAGTTATGCAATGTCCAAAATATTAACGATTATGAATGGAGCAAAGGTAATTTCTATGCCTTCGACGAACGAGTATATTCCAATATTATATGATTTTGGTAAAGTGGAATGAATTTAAGAAACTCCTTTAAAGTGTTAAAGATAGAAATGTAGAACTAACGCCATGGTATATCGTTACTAAACACTTTATTTGACCTTTTTATAACCAATTGAATTTTAATAAAGAAAACAAATTTAGTTTTGAGTTTCATTTGCTATTAAATTTGACAAGAAAAAAAAGTTGACCAAATAGAAACGTTGTAGTTTTTAAAATATCGGATGAATTTGAGCAATAAACAAATAAAATACTTTGACAAAAAGTTAATTTTTTATTGTGTTCTTCATTCTTCCAAGAAACATCCACTTTTATTAAAGTTATTTCAAGATTCTAACGAAGAGAATATCACGGAATCCTTAATGTTTCTTTAACTTTTCCGCGGTGTGCAGAAATAGCGGTGACAATTGTACGTCTAAACATTACATTCTTTTCGCATGGGTATAAAACCGTGAAAGTAGGACGCTTTTTGTACGTGCAATAAAGCGTACAAATAACACGTAATGCTGTCATCTGACCTGTAACACTATTTCTGTATCAAATTTGAACGTTCTGGATCTGCTGGAATACTTTCTGTAAATGATACACTTAAAAACTATGACAAAATGTGTCATCGTGGAAACCTTTGGAAGTTGAAAACTATATTATCAGCCTAAACAGTCACTTAAAGTAACATACGAATGTTTTAAAAGCACTGCAGCTCTAACTTGCATGTACTTTATCAAATGGATATTAAGAGGAGTAATGAATTGTTAACTCATTTAGTTTGCAGTTATTTTTCTATTCAGGATCACTTAGCTGTAAGTACTTCAAATGCTGTTAGTTGACGCTACTGTTCCATTAACTAAATCAGATAAATACTATGTAAGTTTATAACTGAGACAGTAAGAACATGATTAAAGTTTTAATTTCTTTCGTAATGGCGTCGTAGCTCAGCACTAGTATGCTTTTCAGAGAAGTAATATGTAATTCTAGGACAATCGTTTTCAAAATAGTCAATATAACATGTCCAAGTTAAAAATATTCGACTCTATGTAGATTTTATCCAGCAGAAACTACATTTAACTACAGCCTAATTGGAATGTATGTTCTCTCGCGACCTCTGGGATTAATTGACACTTGCGCTTATCATTATCCCCTTGTTATCTGTCTAACATCAGCAGATTCTTACTTCTCTCGGAAATGGATAGTAGCAGGAAAACTAGTGAATCTGCAGTAATCTCTTCAGTCGTAAGCTCAGAGTTACTTTTCCATTCAGTTTCACTTAGTTTCAAGTATCTCGAATGCTCTTAGTAGACGCGGCCGAAACTCCTCTCTTGCTAGAAAACTCAAGAGAGAGAAGACTCTCTTACATTAATAATATTAACTAAACAGAGTGAGTAAAAGATTCCATTTACTCTTTGGTAGTGAATAATTAATCATTTGAGTTCGTCTATAGAGCTATAGAGGAATAGTTGGCTTATTTTCACTTTTTGACAATTTTTTTTTAAATTGATATCACTAATAATTACTTTCAAAAAATTTACAGGTGTAATCTTGGGGTTATAGGATTCAGTTGAGTATACAATGTTTAGAGATGCAACACATACCTACATGCATATGTGTTTATACATACTCACGCAATATATATACATGATGAAATATCTGTTTGAAAAATGTCCGATGAAGAGAACACTTGTCACATACCCTTTTTGTGACAATTGTTCTCTTATTTCTCAAGCAATTCTTTAAAATGTAAATTTTGCAAGTGGTGCGGTTTTGTGACCGCCACTCTAGATATAGATAAACATATAGATAGATATATAAATAGTAGATAGTGTCGATTGCGTAAAAAAAAACCTCAATGTCTAAAATATTTTACTGTCTAGATTTCAAACTGCGTACCTTTTCATTACAAACATATTTTCAGGAAACATTTTTTTAGGTTTACCGATCCTGCCAGAATGAAACAATAATTGCCTAAGATTTGGCAACTGTGTCAAAATCTGAAGTGTCAAATATTTTCCATTGGATGAATTCTTGAACTTTAAACGGTTTTATCAAAAAAACATTATGCATCAAATCTGTATAACATTTCTAGTCCAGTATTATTTTAACTCATTGCAAACTATAGTACTCGTCTAATTCAGACTTTGCCTGAAGATCGTTGATTAAGAAATTCAGCCTGACTTTTTTGCCACATATCTTTTCAAAGTGATCATTGGCTGCTGAAACAGATAACTTTTTTAAACTATGGTAAGATCTATGTTAGTAGTGGTATTTGTTTTTACTCATTTCTTGAAGAAGACGAAGTTTAGTATATTTATTTAAATGAAATAAAGATTTAGGGGTTCAGGAATTTTGTAAAATGCTTCATTAAGTTAAAAATAATCTTTTTTGCATGGAAAAAACGCTGCAAATAAATGTTTTTATGAAACTAAATTGTAATGCTTTAGATGAAAATAAGAACAACTTTTAATAATGAGAATTGCTCAATAGGTTTTATTAATGAAATTACTCTTTTCATCTAATATACTCTAATTATTTACCGACCGCAATTATCAACGTAAAGTTTCCCTGGAGAAAATTAGCACTCACTAAACGAAATTTAGATAATTGAACAAGTAATGATGTTGAAGTAACTGAATTGTATTCCAACGACGTGGGAATTATGAATATATTTGTTTGCAAATTACGTTAAATTGTTTGAAATTAATTACGTAAAGAGTCTGACGCATTTTCCATCTTCTTTTCCTACTAGTAGATATTTTTTCATGTTCTTCGATTTTTTGTAAACAATGTCCTTAATCCCAGTAGATCTGTCGTGAACAAAAAACTCTTTAATTTTGAAACAAAGTTTTTTTTCCTCTTTGTTATCATAAAAAGATATGCTTTTACGGTACTACGGTACTTTTTGAGATGATAACACTTTGCTTTATGGTAGCATTGTTTTCATATAGTCGCTTAGATAGAGACCCAAACACTATGATTAAAAATCGTATTTTAATTTTAGTGTTTACAACTTTTTACAATGGCACTGCTTTCGGTACCATATTTTAATCATAATGGATTGTATACCAGTCTTTGTTTTAAGCACTTCAGTTTCCAATGTAAAACCATAATTAATTACAGTAGCTTGCTTATTTTTTTTTAATTATCTTCTTGTGAATTACCTAACTACAGAACAAATTGCTCATGCAGAACTACCTGTTAATACATTCATCTAACGGTTAGAGTCACATTAGTCAGTTTTCAGCAGTTTGTTTGTTGCCCTTTTGGGAAGCATTGTTGCTCTACCTTTCTTTGCGTTTTTGAATGCCAAAGAATTTTTTTTTTTGTACTTTTAATTCCATCTGAAGAAAAAAAATGATACAAATTCCAAATGGAATTCAAGACAGACCTTGCAGCTGATCGAATCCCTACTCCCAAATATTTTACTCTCGCACTCGTTACGGTATTGAGATCATCGACATATCGAGACGATTTCCGTTAGAGCTGTAAATAAACTTAGGATCTCAATGAAACTTCGCGCATCGACATCAGACTTAAATAGGAAAAACGAGTTCAATTGAAATACGCATAATTAATTTTATTACATAGTACGTTCAGAATATGCAAACTTTTCTAGTTCTTTTACGCTTATCGTCGAGCAACAATAAATGCACTTTTTGAATAACTATAGAAAGAAATAGTCATAGGATATGAGTAATTTCCGATTGCTGTATTACTTTTTTTTAATACAGCTGCTTACAACTTAAATATTCCCTTAGATGAAAAACTAACATAGTTGTATTTTCTGACTGAATTCCTACAATTCTTCCCCTAGTCAAGCCTGTCCAGAGTACTTCCCAACTCGACTTTAAAGTAGAATTGCGGGTACTCATATCCTGTTCATTTCTGTGCATTCATGTCTTTCACAAACTTGTAAGATATATGAACACACAAAATATTCGTCAAACTCTTTTCCATATCTCATCCGTTTTAAAACGATTTAGATTTTTTATTTAAAAAACAGAGCATTGATTTAAATAACATAACATAAGAAGAATATTTTTAAAATCTAGACAGTAAAAGCTTGTAATCAAATCATTTTATATTAAGACATCTTTTTGTTCTTATTCAAACCACGAACTTGAAATAAATCTACTTTGTAAGAAAGGAATGGATATGGATGAATGATTTTAAATGTTCGATGTTTTATGGATCTTCCAATTTTACAGGCTTTGACTTTTGAATATTTTAACAAGCTTTTCCTCAGGTAAAGTAATGAATACATCTGTGTAAGAATAAAATCTATTTTCAGGTTATGTAGGTTTTTAGAAAATGTAATAAGGTATACATTTTAAGATAATACTAGCATTCGCATGCAGGCGTATTCAAATGTGATTAGCAACTGAAACAGCATACGCATGAATAGAACATTGTTATTAATTATGCAAATTTATTATCTTTCTGATGAACTTGTTCATGATATGTTATCATACAGTTAAAAAGTGTGTGTTATTGAGAAATAATGTTTAAATTTTAATTTATAAGAGAAATATTTCGAGACAGAGTTGGTTGGAATAAAAGGGATCCTTTTTGAGAACAGTTCGTTTTTGAAGCCTTATACAAAAGTTATAAAACAAAAAGTTTAAAACTTATTGTATTTCTTCATCTTGAACATAATTAATAAAAAAAGTTCATCATTATTTTCAAAAATAATGCTTTAAATATTCTAAACGATTATATTAAAAAAAGGTAGATGTCCCACTTACCCTATAATAAGGTGTCACCCCCCTTCTATTTAAATTCAAAACAAGCATATCTAAAAAGGTTTAAAGGGGTTTTACTTGATAAAGTATGTACATTTTTAGTATGAATTATTTTGTTTTTGCAAATTCATCCATCTGTGAGATATTTACTGTCCTTTAAATGCATGACGGGCAATTAAAAAAATAATAAAAAAAATTAAATAAAAAAAGAATTAAATCTGAAATTTATTGAAAGCCTATAAGTACACATTTTACTTTTACATATAAAAGTGCGTTGAATAAACGTAATAAAGTTGATTAAGATCAGTTTTGGTAAATAAGCCGACATTTTAAGTTGAAAAAGAAATTGGAAACACTAAATGTTTGCTTCAATTTAAAGTTGGCTAAGGAAGAACTATTATCACTTCATCCTCAGTAATAATTCCAAAATCATCTTCAACAGGCCTATTAAAAGTGTCACTATTTCTATTCGTTTTTTCAAATTCAGCAGAACTTTTTTTTTTAAATCGTATCATCAACATCCAACGGTACTGTATGGTTTTCTTTGATGTAAGTTTCACAAATGCAAAATGCCAGCTTTTGTAGTTTTGTTGCTGAACTATCAATTCCTACTAAATCATCATAGTTGTCTTTTATTACACGAATAGAAATATTTCATCAGAGTGGCTTTTGGTTTTAAACTCCTTGCTATTAGGAGGGATCCTCCTACCCCAGAGTGAGGAGATCCACTTACCCCTTACAGTGAAAATTTATGGGGTAAGTGGGATCCCTCCTCTTAAACACTTTATACAAAAACAATTAACATTAACATATACAAAACAAATTAACAATATTTTATCCAAATTTTTTTGTAACAATTTGCACTTTAAGTTAAACTATACACGAAAGTTTAATGATCATAAAAAAATAATAAAAACTAACCTAGGAACACTTTTTTTAATGCTGCTTGAACTCGCAAAAAATATTTCACAAAAATTTTTTTTTGACCTAGTTCTATGACCTAGAAAAAAAAATCCACGAAACCCAAATATATGAAAAACCAATCACTGTAATAAAGTATGATATGATCAGTGTAAAAAAAGTATGAAAACTTAACCCATGTTTCAGTTTTTTTTTTGGGGGGGGGGAGGGGGTGACCCACTTACTCCAGTGACCCATTTCTCCCAACAAACCCTGTTCGAAAATGTGTCTAATAAAATATAGAAGTAAAAACATAGCCGACAATCAAATACGATTAAACAAATATAGAATTTAGCACAATCTTTGCGAAAATTAAAATACTTATCTTTCGCAATGGGGGTTTGACATGATTCAAGAAAGACGAGTCCTTTAGCATATGTTTATGCAAATTATCATATAATACTGCAACCGCTGCTAGGCGGCTTAAGTTGGTGACAAAAAGCCAATTCCGTCGGCCGAATTTTTTTTTTGAGTGTGCATAGCATAGTGTGTAGAAGAGGTTAAGCGTTTCTTTTGCCTGTGAGCTATCGATGTTTTTCTTTTGATCAATAGCATAGTTTGTTAGAACGTAACAACTTTCATTATAACTAGGCATAGGTGTTCATTAAGCATATTTCCTTCAAAAGAATACTTTTATATTTCCGTTTGCGCTTCACATTAGATTTCAAGTATATATATTGGGCAACAAAATTTATCTCTGAAAATATAAAGTCTTAAAGAAGCAATTCTAAATGAGAAAAAAAAAAAGCTTCATACGTTTCTCCAGAGGCACTCATTTTAAAATCTGTACCTGGGAGGGGAAAAGTAGTAGGTCACAAAAACAAGGTTCACCAGGAGATCAGTTTAAAGTTTTTCTCTGCGATAATTTGTTTTGCTGGCTTGTCAGCTCTAACTTATAAAGTGAAGAGTTGTTTATCATAATCTTAGTTCTTTATGCCTATAAATCTAGGACCGCGGTGGTCAGATCGTTGACGCGGTGAATTCCTTAAAGGATGGTCACGGGTTTGATGCCAGCCGGTCGAAGGTCCTTAGTGTTCGTTAATGGTGACGGGGTAAGTTAAACATGTGCGTGGTCACAAAGTCCTTTCAGTTTCTATTTCATACCAATATCAGTCGGTGGATCAGGGGTTGCTCGGCTCCTGGTATGGATCCTAAATTAGAGCCCTCTTCCGGGCCCCTTCCAACCGGTTAAACCGCGCTTATAGGTAGGTACTGGGAGCCCTGGAGTGTACTAAAATACCTTATAATAGAGTAAAAATGATTATGATGGTACTTTAATCTCGATTTTGAAAAAGAACCTGCACTTCCAAATACGGTAAGAAGGACTTTTCCTATACGTTTTCGTGAAAAATTAAATCTACTAAAGTATGTTTTCAAGGAAACGGAAATCGAAGCTGCGAAGAAGTTTCATTCGCTTTACCATTTGGCACTTAGTGCTTATTAACTTTTCATAGACGGGAATTTCCCGTCGTGCTTGGGGGAATGTATTTACTGCCAACCCTATCACTCTCTCCTAAGAAATAAATTCTTCGAGTTTTTCTCATAGCAAATTGTTTCCGACATCATCCCAGCTTTGTCTCCAAACAAGTTATTGTGGGGGCGGGGGGGGGGGGGGGGAGGGGGGCTGATAAAATGATTCACCCTAATGGAAATGTTTTTTTTTTGACCGAGGGACAAAGATAAAATCCCTATATAAAATGTACCAGAAGGCAGAGGTAAGCTGTTAAACTTCAGATTTTGTTAAACATAATTTTTACTTCATTTTTATTTTATAAAAGAAAACAGTAAATTCTTACAAATTGGCTATATTAAGCAAAAGGACCACTGAATTTAAAACTACTGCGATGTCTTGAAAAGGTGCTCCAGGAACGAATTTTTAAAAAGCAATTCGTGGGAATTTTTGAAAATCAATTACACTAATTTTAGAAACTTAAACACCAATCAAACTGCTTTTAACCCTTCTCTTACTATTTATCATCACTTCCCTCACAAAGTAATGAATATATTGTGTATTGAACAAAATCAGTATTGCTCAACATAATACTCAAAGATACTGTAAATATAAGGGAGCCAGAGGACACAAACGAGGTATGGTTGCTATCATACGTCACGGTGTATTGTTAAGGGATAAACAGTTGTGATGACGCTTAGTGAGGGATTTTCCCCGGCTCAAAACACCCTACTTCAGACCACTTTCGATCTCCATTCAAAGCCCTGAAGGCCCCCATAAAGTGAAATTTAAAGCAAAGAGCTGAAAAGACTGGAGGGAGGTAGGAAAGCATTGTAAATGCAAAAATCCTGATGAGTAGGAGAATGGGAGACTGTATAATATCTAATAATGGTAATAAAGTACAGTCGTTTTATTATGAAACTGTACTGTTTAGTAATAATAATTGTATCTCTGAAGAGTTAGGAGAATTATTGGGTTTCGCAGCTGATCAGATCGTGGTTAGTGTTTTGACAGCGTATGTCCATTGCGCAGCTCACGAAGAGGAAGGAGCAATAGTATGGCTACACTGGTAAGTCTAACTTCAGCTTCTCGTAGAGATTTTTTCAGTACATCACATTTATTTATCATAAAGGATTTTTTTTTTTTTTGATTGCCTTAGCTTTTGGAGTTAAAAGTATTCAATTTCCAGTAGCTAATCATTAACACGTTACGTGACTTGAGGAAACTGGTATAAGATAGCCTGCATCGTATGTCCTCTATATTTTCAATATATTGAGCAATAAATGAGAAACTAATTTTGTGTTTTTCAACCATTACTACAGTGCTGGCCAAATTATTCGACTAAAAAGTTTTTTTTTTTGTTTTTTGTACACTATTTGTACTAAAATACTATTTATTTTACTGTTTAAGTACGGTACATACTGTACACTGATTACGTTATTTAAGCATAATTTAATGTTTGCAGGTGGCAGCACCGTCTGCTTTGTTTATGTTCTATGTTTATCTACCTACCAGGAACATAACCTCAATCAGCTTAAACAGTTCACTAGTTCTTTTCATTAGTGTGTTCTGTTATATTTTAAGTTAGTTTTAGGTAATTAGTGAATATGTGTATGTGAGTATATATAATAGTGAGTATAAACAATTTTTTACCTCCTTTTTTAAAAAAGTTAAGAAATGGTGTAAACCTTGTGAAAAGTTTGCCAGAAAGATTTAAAATGCTCATCAAGAACAAAGGAATGTATACTAAATATTATTAATTATTTCACTGTTCGTTAATGTGTCTATAATTATGTAATCAATTTGCTTTTAAAATTCTTAGTCTAATAATTTGGCCTGCCCTGTATTTATTACATCCAAAATGTACAAACATGACGTACGAGTATATAGGGTATAAAAATAAGAAATATATCTAGATAAGAAATTTAATAAATCGTGAAAATAAATTACCAGTTTGGGCTTTTGAATATATTTTTCAACAGTATCATTCATTCAATATTCTCTTTAGATTTTGCTTTCCAAGAATAGTAGCGCATTAGCAATTTTTATTACAACAACAAAATTATTAAAATCGAAAAAAAAAAAAAAAACAGCGTGAATATGACGCTATACTCCAGAAAAGAACCACGTAAATAAGAAATAAAAGCAGCAAAATTTCTGTTTATTCTTATCACATTCTTACAGACCTGTGTAATACATTCCCAGTAAATAAATTGTAAGATTTTCTTTCTAGTTTTTACTTTTCCGGGAAAGATATTTCCTCATACTCCGAAGGAAGTAAAAAGCGTAACAATAACACATGCAAATGTAGAAGTATCGTTTGCATAAGCCAACATTTAAATCTTATTATGGGTCTGATATTCATGAGGTTTAACTTTTTCTCCGTGCTATTTTGCCCTTTAGAGCATAAAGAATTCAAGTATTATACTAAGATAACAAGGCATTAGTTGAAATATTTCGGATCGACGCGTTTATAAAATAATATTACTACAAATCGTAAAAATACAGTGAAAGTTATCCCCCGTTCCCCCATTTGATGCATTTAGAAATAAAATTAGAATTTTCAACTAAATCCTGGCTCAAAATGAAAAAGAAACTTTAAAATTCAGTGTAGCTTAACGCATTAGTGACGCAACCATTTTAAGCAATATCCTTACGTCACTGAAGCTAGAGGTTTGCAATAGCGTAAAAATTGCTCTTCTATACTTACTTTCAAGTCAAACTGTATTTGACTTCAATTCAAATATTTGACTTCAAGCCTCCCCCATTTATGCACTTAGGATTAAAATTAGAACTTACAACTAAATGTCGGTGCAAAATGTTTAAAATATATAATGCTCAGTGTAGCTTAACGCATTGCAGAAGTAACCATTTTAAACTGTGTCTTTGCGCCATAAAAGCAACAAGTTTGCAATAGCGAAAACATTACTCTTCTATACATTCTTTCAAGTCAAATAATAAAATTTATATCTGCTGCATTCTATTTTACCAAATTTCATAAGCGCGTTCTAATATGTGCACAATTAACTCCAATATTGCATTATCAATTATTAAAACGTAAATATATATTAAAATGATAAATGTATTACCAGTCTGTTCCTTCACAATCATAACGGAAATAACTACTCTGTTTACAATTAATCTATATGCATATCGTGTTTATCTATTTTGTATTAGTCCCTATTGCCTCACTTCACGTACCGGTTTGTTGAGCGATTTATGCAATTTGATAACGAGCGAATTAGGGTGTTGATTGTTAGTTTTAATAAACTGTGTAAAATATTTTAACACATTACTGCGTAGTATGGAAAATGTAATGCTTTCGAGGATTAAAGTGCTGCTTTACCCGCGATGTGAGATCCGTAACTTACTGCTTATGGTTCATAAAATATAGTCGGGACAGATCAGGACATGGTAATGGTTTTGCTTTAGGCTATTCATATCAAGTTGATTTTCTTTTACACACGTTATGCTTAGCGTTCTACTCAAACTTACACCTTGTTAATCATAGCCATGAGTGCGTAAGTAATACGTTAAATATAATTATTTTACTGAAAAATGATGATTAACAGCACTCAAGCTGATATTTAACCATTTCTAATTTCAAAGACAACTATTTTTCTGTGAAGTTTAGATATTTGAATCCCACTGAGTTGACTGTTTAAAAAACAAAATAATTAACCCTAAAAATGTAAATAATCTATCAGGAAAAATTGAGTTATGTAGCATTTTTTTTTACAATGTTTTCATTGTCATTTATATTTAATTAATTCTAAGCGCCATACTCTAAATTAAACTTAGTTATGCATAGACATGAGTACGTGAGTAATACGTTAACAATGCTCATTTTACTTAAATGATGAACAATGGCAATCGAGCTAATATTTGTAAATTTCCAATTTGCAAGAGCTACTTTTCTTCGAAATTTACACAGTTGAATCCCACTGAGTGTACTGTTGAAAAAACAAGATGGTAAACAATATAAGTAATCCGTCCAAAAAAGGGTTTTGTAACATGTTATTTACAATGTTTTGATCGCCATTTTATACTTAAATTACTTATTTTTTGTTAACTAAAGAAGCTACTTTTTCGTCCTAATTTTATCTAAAATATAGTTTTAACTATACTCTTCTGAAACAAATAGGAAATTCATTTAGTATCATTGCTTTAGTAGTATTTTGATCTTTATATATACAGCATACTCTGTTTCTAGGGTGCTGTTGATCTATAACGTAGCCAAGTAAAGAGAAATGTGACGTTTGACACGTATTATTGTGAAATATAAAATAGTTAGGAAAACCATTGACCTTTAAATGGTTCTAATTAAATTAGCGCACAAATAAGTCCTGGAGAGGAACAAAAATTAGTTTTTAGTGCCAATCGTACAAAATGTTATGTGCATTAAGATTTTCCTTCTTTAACCGACTTCAAAACAGACGCTCTCAATTCGTTGGAATTTTTTTATGTATGTCCTCCGTAAACTCAAACACGCATAGACCAATTTGAAAAATTCTTTTTTTTCCTTCTTTTAAACGATATATACTTATCAGGTGATCCCATGGTCATCAGGTGAAAATCTGGTTATGAGATCCTTGAAATATCAAGAAAACTCTTTTAATTTATACTGGCAAAGTTAAATAAAGCGATTTCTGTTGTTTTTTTAGTGACGTGTGGTTCTTTTTTCGGAAAGCAATCTCTGATAAAGTCAAACTGATGATGAAGACAATTTTCTTTGTATGTTAATTGCGCATTTAGAAAAGCCTTTCTTTAGTCTTCGGAAGTCTCTGAGACGCTATGCTCTATTTCTTCCTCTCTTTCTCTATTTTGCTCATCTCAGCTGCTTTCAGCCTACTGTGCTAGACACTTGCTCACTCGAGATGTACGTAAATAATGTATCACATAATCTACCCTACGTACTTGTTTTATATTTACACCACTGAAAAGCAAAAAAATAAATTGTTTTTAAACAAATAAAAACGACTTCAAAAAACAAAGAGGAACTAAAAAGCAAAAAATAATTGGTCATACTTACATACGATTTTCTACCCAAACGTGTAAATCAAATTTATTTTACAATTCCAGCACAAAAATCAACTAAACTAAGCACCCAATTATAAAATAAACACTGATTTTAATTACTATACGTTGAATTACTTTAATACCTAACTAGTTATATGCGATCTCTTTAATAACCATTTGAAGTCGGGTTCTCCTATAAACTACTACCTAACGTAATTAAAAACCTACCAAATCCTAAGTTAGACACTAATTTAACAAAACACGAACGTCTTTAGAACTAAACCTACTGAGTTACGTTAGGTAGTAGTTTATAGGAGGCCCCGACTTCAAACGGTTATTAAAAATTAAGAGATCGTATATAATTAGTTAGGTATTAAAATAATTCATCGCATATTAATTAAAATCAGTGTTTATTTAATAATTGGGTGTTTAGTTGATTTTGTACTGGAATTGTAAAATAAATTTTACTTATACGTTTGGGTAGGAAATCGTATGTAAGTATGACCTATTATTTTTTGCTTTTCAGTTCCTCTTTGTTTTTTGAAGTCTGTTCTTTTTTTTATTTGACAATAATTTATTTTTGTCATTGAGATTTTTTTAAGCCTTTCTCTTCTTACCACTGACTTTACGTTTGGGTGGTTTGGCATTTTGCAAGATGCAGGACGCTTTTCCTCAGCCTCTGATTGCAGCAGTTGTCTCAGACTGGATTCGATGTTGGCAATAATGTCCTCCATCGGAATGGAATTCATTGTAATAGCATTCTTACATTGCATTATGTCTGTTGACAACAATTCCACAACAACAGTTCGAAATCATTTCATAGAACATTTACGACAAAAAATATGCCCTAGTAAATAATCGCCTTATGTATAAAATTTTAGTGTCATCAGGAGAAGTATGTATCATTATGAAATAACTGCAGTTTGTGAAGTAATGAGCTGCTTATCAGTAGATGTGATCCGCGTCCCAGTAGCCCTCAATGGTACTAAATCAGCTTTGGGAAAGGAGGTCGTTATGTTTAGCAGACAAGCATATGTAGTTAGTACGGGAGATTATTTCCGAGTCAAGTTTATTTGCCTGGATATTTAGATTAGAATCAATGTATTAGAGCATGAATACTATATTTAGTGACGGAAACAAATTTCCCAACTAAAAGAAATGTAGCAGGGCTGTGCAAGAAATTTTGCCTGGTATGTGACTATTACATTTATTGCTAACTTGAATATAGTTGACGTTTATAAGAACTAATACTTCTTACAACTAATTCTAATCAGATTCTTCGCAAGTATTTTGGTAAGTCGCAAAATGTGATTGCATCAATTTTAAATTTGACAAACAGTTACATGCTACAGGTGAATATTGCGTGAAAACATTAAAGCAGATGTAAATTAATTCAGTTGAGAATTTTAAGTGTAAAAATTCAACTCCAAAAATCTTAGCACGAATTTGAAATAAAATTTGCAAATTCAAGTTTAGGTAACACAAGGTATTTCGTGAAAACAACGGAGATTTTTTTTGTAAGAGAATGTAATAATCTATCAGTTAAAGTGTTTGGGAAGAGGGATTACATAAACTTTAAACTTAACAAACAGTAACGTATTAAAGCTGAAAATTGCATGAAAATGTTAAAGCGGAATAAAATTGATCCAGTTGGGAATTTTCAGTCTTAGAGTCTGTACGAATTTGAGATAAAAATTGCACACTCATGTTTCAGTAACACAAGGTCATTTTTAAAATCAATTAAGTTATTTGTTTAAGAGGACATATTCATCAATCAACTGAAATGTTTGGAAAAAGGATTGCTTTAACTTTAAATTTGACAAAAAGTAACGCGTTAAAGTTAAATATTGCGTGAAGATGTTATTGAAAAATAAAAATGTTAGCACTTGAAAGAATGAAGTTTGTTTCCTTTATTCAAGCATACTACTTTTAGTCACTGAAATTGATAGAATAATGAAGAAGATAATGAGTTGACATGGAAAAATAACATAAAGCCAGAAAATACTTTTATTTTAATTTATTTTTTTGAATTGTCAGATTTCTGAAATTATACTTCTTCTAAACAAAATGTTTCACTGTGTCACTTCATAAGTGAAAAAAGCCATTTTGAATTGTATCGCTTGTTTGTCTTTTCTGGCATGGTATCCTCTTTTAGTGATTTTTCACTGCGAGCAATAATTAGCGGAACGAGAAACTTAGTAAAATCCCGAAACTTTATTCTGGTAACCCTTGTGACTTGTTCACTTGTGATGTCAGCAGCGAACATGAAAGCAACAACGGAACGTCTTTTTAAATTAGTATTTTAAGAAAAAATAAGTCAAAATTAAGAAGAGAAAAATACTAACCCCATGTTTTCCGACTATTTTCTTTCAGAAAAAATATTTTTGAAAAATATATATATGTATATATATAAGTATATATATAACCCAATCATGAGTCGTAGCGTGCAACTCCAAAATGTTAGCATGAATTTAAAATGAAAATTCTGTACCTATGTTTCGGAAACAATTGGTCTTCAGTGAAACAATGGAGCTATTGTTGTGAAGTAGGATGTAATAATCTATCTACTGACTTATTTGCGATAAAGAGTTTTACAAACATCCTTAATTATGATACGTAATTATATTAAGTAGGATTTTGCCAATATTGGAATAATATAATTGTAATGCTTTATAATTTTATTATCTTTGTCTTTCCTTTAAGACAAAACCTACCTTGATCAAAATTGAATAAGTTATATTACTCTACTTAATATGTTACTTATATGAGCTTAAAATATCACTCGAATTTAATAAAAACTGAAAATCATCTTTTTGAACATATGAGCTACAAGAAGGAGTGATTGATAAGAAATGTACAGTGTTTACAGACATTATATGGCTATGAATCTTTCTATTGTTGTTTGAAACATTAACAGAAAAGTTGTTATTGCTTTTCCCAGTCATAAATCTAAAATATGTTCTATCAGGGAGCAATTTGACACAGCTGTTTTGGTGATGTAACAAAACGTTTGAGAGAATTATCAGTAACATATGAAATAAAAAGACAGAATAGAATTGAATTGATTGATGCTGGTACAATTTTGTTTTGCTGTCTAAATTAAAAAAAAAAACTTTTAAAGAAGTTTTCAAAATTTACTAGTTCTCTTTAGGTTTTTTTCCCAGTTTCGTCAGCATTTTAAATCTCCAAATTTGGAGATAGCGAATTGCTTAAACGCGTAATGAATGTAGAAGTTTGTGTAATGCATTTATAATGAAATAAAAATATTACCAGTGGGTCTATGTTTGTTTCTACGAACAAAGCGAGAAGGATTTAAAGGGTACGTGAAGGAAAAAAAAAAAAAGCTCGAAAAGTTATTGTTTTTTGTTTTTGAGTATGTTGACAATCTAAGAACTTTCCACTTTAATATTGTATGTTACTATCTTCAATAGGGTATACGTGGGCACGTTTAAGCATGGGGATCGTTTGCGCAGTCCCCCCTTTTCGAAACGAATTACAACTGGAGAGCCAACAGTCATAACATATTGATGCTGCTCCCTAGCAGATATCCTCATAAGTTTTTGAGCATCAATCGAGCTTCGGTTTAGCAAGCAGAAAATATAATATGTTTTCTACCAAGTCGAGTAAATTAGAGTTGAACATTTCGAAGCTTATTGTGAATAAATAATACTTAGTTATGAAAGAACAAATATATAAAAATTATCAAAATTTTATATTATTTTTTTTGACGTTTGAGCACCTTATGCACGTTCTTACTCTGTCTTACTTCTAAACGTGCCCAGGCTCTTTTTTGGCTCCGAACTGTCTCAAAACTTTTTAGCATTTTCAGGCTATTTAGTTTTGAAAATCACCATTTAATTTTTAATTGAGTTACAAATTTATATCTTATAGCTTACAATCATGTACAGCTGTCTTCAAGGCCGTTCAGCTTTTACTTTATGCAATATTCAGTGTACAATAAATTTGCTTTATTTTAATGATGGTAAGACGTTATGTTCAAAACACTAACAGAACCACGTTAGGTGTCAAAATAAGTATGCGTAAACATGCCCCGTGTAAGGGGCAAACATGCGTAAACATGCCCCGTGTAAAGAGTTTAAGCAAAAGATTTGGACGCAAAAACATTTTTTTAACGGTTAAAAACACAAACTGAGCAACAACTAAATATGCCAATTTCGATTCTATTAACTGCTTCAAAAAACCGCAATGTCTAAAATTTCCCAAGTTAAAACATAAAATTTAGAAATTTCATTGAGAGAAATAGGCGTAAACGTGCCCCGGTCTCCCCTACTTTGTAATATCTACTTGAAAAAACATTGATGTTTATTAAAAAAATTTCATTTAGATTGTCAAGTAAAAAAGTGTTAAAAGTTCAAATAAACTTTGGACAGCTGAAGCCATAAATAAATCGTATTTTCAAAGACAATGAAATAAAATGTTATTAAAAATCTGCATTATAGTTATACATTTGCCTCATTATCAAAAATATCACACATTGTATTCAACTAGTATTATTGCTAGTTTAGTATAGTAGTTGTTACAGTATTTGTTCAATAGTAGTAGTTTAATAGTTAGTTATAATTTGTATTAGTCATTTTATACTTAAAATTGAGTAATCATATTTTTAATTTTTTAATGCATTGTTTTCCGAAGGAATGACAGTCAAGCTTAATATCAGCTAAAATTAAAATTTTGATTTCAATATCAATTTTTCTGTTAACTGTTTTTACATGAAATGTTGCAGGATAAGTGTTCTATATTTATCTTCATCAGTTCAGGAGCAATAAAAATAAACAGACGCGAAGAAAAGGATGGTGATTTATATTTTCAGGCTGAAGAAACATTGGGGATTGTACATGTCACTCGCTGCTCCTGTAGACTGACATCAAGTATTACTGAAGATCGAATCCGTCAGGTTTTAAACTACTTTGACGTGAAAAAACGGCTTTAGTGATTTAAATTAAAATTCGCTTTTTACACATTTTTAAGCCTCAAAAACGGAAAAAAAAAGATTTTGTTTGAAATTGATACGTTCAGTCGTGATGTGAATTTTATAGCCAGACCTAATTGTAAATAAGTATGATGATACTCGTAGTAGATCTTTTAAAATTGATACCAATCTCTTATAATCAGCAAAAGATTGTGTTTTTACATACCTGATTTATTCGAATATAAACTCATTTTTTAATTATAATTTGCGGGGATTATGAAGACATTTATTAGAATTGTGGGAAAATACATTGCAATGACTTTTTTAGGTTTAAGACATGGAATCGTTTAATAATCGAGAAAATGTTGTATATTTAACTCTTGTATCACTAGCATGATTTGAAATATTGTTATTGTGCAGAAATAAATCAAACTAAAGAGCATTAACAAAAAAAAAAAAAAAAAAAAAGAATATATTTTGGTAAATATGTGTGTCAATCATGGAACATAGCTTAAGAATGATAAGTCATAACGTAAGTTAATAACCTCCTTTCCTTTATCCCTAACATTCAAATCTGGATAAAGAATTTCAGGAAGCTTGTTAGAATCAACGTGGATTCATAAACCCATGTGCTAAATTCATATGATGCTTTTGTTCTTGATAATACCACTTATTATAATCCATCCGAGTTTATTGCCACTTTAATGAAATAGTTTGTAAAATATCCATTGGTGGTAAATAAAGTATCACTATCAGAATAAAAAAAGTTTCCAAGAATCTAATAAAAATGCTTAGTATGTGTTACGATAATGTTTTATGGTCAGATGCTAAATTTTTCAAGAGAATAACTATTCAAAATATGAATAGGCGGTATATCAATAGCATCTGTATAGTCACATTAATTTCAAACTCAGAATTGTTAATTTATTGCATTGCGTAGAGTTTGGGAGGGGTAAAGTGATCATAAAATCCAAGTTTTTCAACTTAGGTGAAAAATAAATAAAACTAATTCTTTAAAAGCTTCTACTTTTTTTGTTTTTATTTTTAATTACAATTATAAAGAGCTCGGTACATGAAGTGTAAGGAAAAAAATGATAAAACTTCCTTTTTCCTATGCATTTATGACCACTTTACCCCATTGGATGGGGTCATAGCATAGGGCTAGGTGCAAGGCGGTCATAGTTAAAAATAAATGTAAAACCATTATAATTGTTCGTAATTTTTATTATTTCGTTATTTTGTCGTGTCTTAAATAAATATATATTTATATGTGTTATGTATATCTATGTTTATATACTAATAAACGAGTATTTACGCGTGTGGATGTATATATACCTATACAAACGAATACCATATGAGTGTGTGTATCCGTTTACCCTTGTGTATACATGGAGACATATACACACACGAGTACCTGTTCTTGTGCTTCAATAGGCTCCTTACTCTCCTGATATGCTACCTTGCGATTTCTGGTTCTCGAACTCAAGAGGCGATTGAAAGGTTAGCGCGGGTTCAGTCTATTTGTCATTTTGTCTTGACACATTGGTTTCTAATTAAAATGATTAAAAATGAAAAATAAAAATAAAAAGGGAGAAAAAGTTAAAAAAAGCAACCCATCAATGTTGATTCGATAATTGTAGTCAAGTTTTCTGGAAAGGAAGAAGAAATGATTTTGAAAAAAATGATTATATTTCTACAAAATCATCTGAGAATTCACTGCGCTTATATTTCTTCATTCGTTGTGTACTCATTTGTACCTCTTACTTTCCGGTGGAAATAATTTTGCATGAAAATATCAAGAAGTTTTTAATCATACATAGTTATATCTAGGTATATTGATTGTATTTAAATGGGGATTGTATTTAAATGGGGATTGTATTTAAATGGGGATTGTATTTAATGGGGCTGCACATGGGTGCAGCCAGGGATCCAGCATAGGCGCAAACCCCCCAAGTGCCGAATCGTCGATTTTTCCTGCGCGGGACAAAGACTTGAAACTGCTGCTCTTACCCATCTTCCTTCAAGTCCTTATTCTTGGGGGTTGGGGCTTTCTCCCCAATATTTTTTACAAAATTCAATTTTAAGTTAGTTTTGGTGGCATCAAAGGATCGGGACGTCTCTCCGAAAATGTTCTGAAAATTAAAAAAATAAAAATTATAAATTTCGAAAATTAAAAATGTCTAAAAATTATTTCAAAAACGAAATTTTTGGCTATCTTAGATGATTGGTGGAAGATTCAGGGGCTCTTTTTGAAGCTTTTCCGGAATAGAAGTTCTATAAACGCATTTTAAGATAATTTTGATGACGTTAGAAGCAGTAACGTACATAGACTTCGACGTGCCTCCCCTAGGGTGGTTCAAAAATATGTGTTAAAAAAAGTTTCTCCTAGATAACAGGACACCTCTCGATATTTTTAGACTTGTGAATAGTAATATACTGGAGAAATTTTAACTTCTTATTTCAACTGAAGGAGGGTGCTCAAACACCGCACCCAAACATCATAAGTATGGAGAGGGGGTTAAAAAATACATTGAACTGTAAAAACAATGCTACATATTATAATATACATGAGTAATATGCATATCTATTGCAATAAAATAATTATTTACAAAAAATAAGCAGCTGGGGAAATTAAATGTTTCTAAATTTTTGACAATTTCCATGCTACGGCTAATGTTAAATTAAGGAGTCATTGAGCGCCCTCTTAAAATTTGAGTAAGAAGCTAAAACTTTTACAGCATAATACTATTAGTAAGTCTAAAAAATAGGGTGTGTCCTGGACTCTAGCTAAAAGAAAGTTTTTTTTGAATCGCTCTCTCCCCGTAAGTTTTTTTTTTTTTTTTTAATTTTAAAACAGTGTTATCTTTTCAGAGCGTATGCCCTCGTGTATGAGACAAGTGCACACACAAATATGTGTACCTGTTCCCATACATAAATGTATACATGTCACGTGAACCTAGTATACGAAGTACAAGTCTATACGGTTATATACTAATATATCCTTGCGTGAACAAACATCATATAAGTGTATGTACGTGCCTGTGTCATAGTTGTACCCCTCCCTCTCCCATGTGTCCATGATTTTAGCATATACGTCCTATAATTAATTCAAGATCACGCTAACTCGCCATCTTGTTAGTCATAGAAAATTGTATTTCGCCGTGTCAGAGTTTAATTACAAGCATCGTTTAAATCTCATTAATAGGTAAATGTGCAATTCTGTTTATCTAGTAAAACACGTTAATACTTAACAGTATGATAACAATAATCATATAGTACAGGACGTTAGGAATTTTCTTTTTATACTATTAAATTGAAACCATAAAATGAAGGAACGATATAACTTAGTGAAAAAATATTTTTTTCTTTTCAACAAAAACTGCCTCGAAAACATATAAATCATAAAGAAATATATATTGAGCTAGAAAGGAGGCAAGAGTTTCAATTTAGCATATGAGGCAGTGAGAGACAAAGGGATCTATAAGTAGACTTTTAAAGTTTTTCCTAGTAAAACGCGTTTTAGTTTAGATCCTGGGTAGACTTTAATTCAAACTTTTTTTCTAAAGAATGATGTATGTCAACACCTACCAGGACTTATGCAAAAAAAAAAAAGGAAGGTAAAAGTTCTCCCATTATTTTACATGGTTATCTCTAAAATTTTAATTTTGAAACTTACACCCACAAGGCCCTTTGCTGCGTTATATGATAAAAAAATCTTTTGCTTCATTTATTATTTCCACTCTTTAGTAAAAATACTTGAGGGAAATAAACTATACTGATTTAACTTTTTCAGTCTTTACTATCCTATTAGCACTGAGCATACTTAACTTTGCAATAATGTGTAAACGACCCTAGAAAATATAAACTAGCATTTTGCTTCATATATTTTGGGATGCCTCTGTCTCTTCTATCTTATGAACGTTTCGATTTCCGTGGAAATGGAAAGAGATGATAGGGACTGATGGGATTCTTTTTCTTTCCTCTAAAGAAAGAAGAAAGGAAAGGGAAACGACCTTTTTCATTTCCTTAGTTCAGTCTCTTGGGCTTAGAAATGTGACGCTGAAAATATATTGCTATTTGTGGTTCATTACGACTATTGTTCTTTATTTGTCCTTTAGCAGTGAACAAGAGTTCAGGTTGACTAATGATGCTTTATTCATGTGGTGTGTGCCAACAGATTCTCAGGCAAGCCCTGAAATATTTTCACTTTTTGATGAAATAATGTAAAGGAATGTGGCTGACTATGTCCTTCTTCAGCAGTAAAAATTTGGCGCTTTGTTGATTAAACAAATGTGTGGGGTTTATTTCTTTTGTAGGTGTATATTTCTATTCTTCTTAAAAGCTTTTAAAGAGGTTTATTATAGAAGTGGACGGGGAAGGACAAGTAGTGAGCAAGCCTTTGCTATTTTCGTAAAGAAATGTGTATAATTGCAAAAGTATAATTGGAAACAAATTAATTATGAAAAAGATGAAATATATTAGTTAGATATGTTCTTTTCACTTCAATTTAATGTGCGTTGCGTCATTGCTTTTAGTGCACTTTTGAAACAATTTTTTTTTTACCCACAGCACAAGAATTTATGAGCTAGTTGTGCTCGTGGTTAACTTTTAAATTGCTCGTATAAAATAACTTTAATGTTTTAATCAAAGTTTCAGAAAAATAACTTCTTAAAAAAATGTATCGTTGGAGTAAAAGTTTTTTCATCTAGAAAAGACATAATTTGTGGAACAGTGCTACTTAACTTTCTTTTTTTAGGTTTATCTGTAGCACGTGTGAACAAAAAAAGCATTTCTTCACCTCAAAATCAGTTTTGACTGGTTAATGCTATCGAGGTGTTGAATTGAAGAAAAATAATTTAAAAGCTCATTCTCTCTTTCGTTTAGAAACGCCGCAGTGGAAAAAATCGGGAAATCAGCTAATTTTTCATATATTTTAATGCATTTGAAAACCGTGTTAACTTATATCAAATCAAAATAGTTTTAATCAATTTGGTTCTTTTACACAAATGTTAAATTAAAAACTTCTGTCCTATACATATGACGGTAGGAATTTCTGCAAACATAACTTTATTTCCTTGAATATCAGTTATCCTTGTTTGATTTTAAAAGTACTTTTTTTAAACTGCAGAGGAGCCTCTGGAATTAATTTCCTAAACAAAGTGCCAAAAATAATTCACACTTTTTTTAGTTATGGAAAATTGAGCTGACCATAAGTACCTTTGTCCAATTACCATCTCTCTACTCTACAGCATTAGTGAACAAGAAACAAAATTCCCACAGATCTCTCCCCTCCCCCTTCGCCGCAATAGTACGCATGTGTATTGCTTACAATAACATACCCATAACAATGGAATAATAAAAGAAGTATGTAACATGCTAAGAACCCCGCTATAGCGAATCTGGGATATAGTGACCCCCAGTAGCGAACCTCTTAAATGGTCCGAACTAAAGTCCTATGTCATTAATGCTATTTCACACGCTTGTAACAATCCCCAAATGATAGAGAATCGGCTATAGCGATCCAAAAGGTTCTAAAATTTCAAGATTTTCATCATCTGGTGAAAAAAGTAAGACATTCTATCATTAGTAAATGAAACCGATCTAAAAAGTGGATTAACTTCAAACAAATTTTGTAGGACAGAATGTTTGACTTTGAACATGTGCAAAGAAGCCTTTCTGGTTTTATGAGCTTCAGTCTTTTTTGATCAATAACTTCACTGTGGACTCATCTTCTGATATTGATAAAGAAACAGAGGATTTTAGTCCTAGGCCTTCAATTTCAGCTTCAAAAGCAGCTGTCAATGTTTTGATTTTTTTTCTTGCAACTGAAGATCAACATGCTGCGGATTTGTTTGCAATTGCTGACTAAAGAATTGGTGAAATGCGTATAAAATCCAAAAGTTTGCAACCAAAAATAAAATACTTCTTCTATGGTATAGATTTTTTTAAAGGTAAATTTTCATAGTTAGATTATTATTGAATACAAAGCACAATATGTTTAAAAGATTTCACTTTAATAATGTCGCCTAAATACTAATTGAAGCATCGTGTAATTAACATTTTCATTGTGGAAGTAACTTCGTGAATTCGGACCTTTTTTTTCCCTTGAAAAATCGAACGTAGAGAATCCTCGGCTGTAGCGATTTCTCACGTAAGTCAGTTGAGAGTTCGCTGCAGCGGAGTATGACTGTATAAAATAAGAAAAGTACAAGAACAAAGATAGGAAGACCAATTTTTGCAAATATTGGTTTAATTTTTGTTTACAATCAAATCAGAGTGTCCGTTTTTTTCTCTTTATTTCAAAGTTTGAGACCGTTCCAATGACTTTCATTAAATTTAATACACAAGTATTTTGAATAACGTGGTAAACGCTTTTCTCTCTCTTTAATTTGGTTTTTTTCTTACTAGTATAATTTCTGTATGAGTTTGCTAGCGTGGAATACATAATTACGAGTACAATTTATGTTTAAGTTTTTACAAGGGATATTAGAAGTTTTTTCGATTGACTCTTTATTTTCTACAGCCTTAGTGTTATCATCATAAAGTCGCCTTTTAAAAATAGCGTTTAAGGTTTCAAATCTTAGACCTGAGAAGTTCAGTCCCGTATTATTCTCAGAATCGTTCCGTCAATTTTTATTTACAAAAGTATCCCATTTCCAAAGTTATTAACATAATTATTCTTTTAACGCATCAAGCTCTCAGTTTCTAAATTCGTCGCACTAATAATTCTGGTACTTTATTTAGTAATTAGTGGCACCCGCACGACTTTGCTCGTAGTAGAAAATTAAAAGGTCTTTTGGTTCGCCTGCATATTTGCAAATAATGTATGATGAATTTCTCGCCAATTGGCTTACCCATGTTACGGTTCCACGTTATGATAATTTGGTAATTTACTTATCCATCTTATGACAATTTTTCTCGGGAAAATGTTGTTAAAATTGGAATAGAAAAAGAACAAATTTGAATTGAAAAATCGCTTCGAGGTGCACACTCCCATGCTACAAACTAACTTTGTGCCAAATTTCATGAAAATCGACCGAACAGTCTAGACGCTACACAGAGATCCCGACAGACAGACAGAGATCCAGACAGATACTTTCAGCTTTATAATTAGTAAAGAAAATAAAATTAAACTTTTCGAATTTTAAACTTTAACCGCTTCCTAGTGCTGAAAAATACATGTAATAAAGGAAAAAGGTGCCATAACGTTTGTGTTACCATTTCAAACTAGTACTATACAAAGTAGCGTTAAACTTTGATTTAATATATTCCAATATTCCAGAAAGTACCTAATGGTTCAAACAAAACGTATGCGAAAGTTTCTATTTCATTTCAATTACTAAAATTGAATTATTCTTCTAGTATAGAAATATATTTGGATAAAACCAAATTTTTAAATGAAGGATGAAGTGTTCTCCAAAGCCTAAATCCTAGCTTTGGAGAACACTTTGTAATGAAATATCGCAATCTCTCAGCAAATATATTGTTGGTGTTTCTATTAAATATTATTTAAAGACGCATGACAACGTTGTCCGACATTTTAAGTCTTTACAATGTTGAAATATATATAAAAGAGTCTGAAATAAGATTTTATGTTTGGGAAATATAGATATCGTTGTGACTGACTTTTCGCAACTCGAAAACTGTTGAAATACTATCCTGTTAAGAGAGTAGTCAAAACGTTGCTTTCCAACGGATTGCGATGCATGATTCCAAAGTTACATTTCTGATGAAAGACCAATTTAGTGGCTACATTGTTATTCTTTAATATAAAACCATATACATATATTTCAATAACTTCGAATGCTTTTTTTTTTTCGGTTGTGCAAACAAGGAAGTTTAAGTAAAAAATCACTGGTTTGTTTGAAAAATATTATTGAGACAAAAATTACTATTTAAGTTTTGAAAATAATCATGCATTTCAGCAATGCATGAGTTTTTTTTGAATGATTGTTGTTCAAAAACGATCAGGAATAGCCTTTTGTGGATGTTTTATATCTCATAGGCTTATAGGATTCGGCGAATCGATGCAGAGAAACAAAGGATTTTTTCAAAGACAATTTTCTTAAATAAATGTTTCATATGGATAGCAGAGGAAATCAGTGTAGGTAAACATTGAGCTCGAAGAAATGGAAAAAATATGTCTCCCATACAATATGTATTTTTCGATCAATCTCGATAAAACTTTATGTGTCAAAGAAAAATAAACAAGCAGATGCAGAGTTTTAAATTCTTTTCCTCATCATATGCTGCAGTGAAGTAGAGTGGAAAAAATATTTCTTTAGATGATAAAACACTTTTCTGACATTGCGTTAGATCTATAAATATATAAGCCGTCCTTTAGCTTGAGTAGATGATCACTTTTTCGTTTATTAATTCGGTTGTGGTTTTTTCGGTTTCCTATACATCTATATAAATAAAACGAAGAATATGTGTGCGAGTATGATGACATGATCCCTATATAAATCCACAGTTTACGTCGGAACTCGACCAAATTTGGCAGTGAAGTACTTGGGCACCCGAGAAGGAACTTAGGGGGGGGGGGGGGGAGTTCAAATTCCAAAAAAGTACCAAACCGTTTAAATTTTAATTTTAGGATCTAAAAATGGCATTAAATAGCTTTTTCTCCACGAAATTATACAAACAGTTCGATTTTAACGCAATTTGAAAGCCCGTCAAAAATACCCATAAAGTACATTGACTTTCTTCTAATTTCAAAAAAAAAAAAAAAAAAAAAATCTGCAATATCACCAAAAGAACAGTTAAAATTATTTTTAAACCCCATGGAACAGCAATTTTGTATCTGATATTTATCGTTTGCCTGAACTCATTTTTAATTAGCGTGAATAAAACCACTCAGTAGGTTGCCATTTTTTTCTCTCGACTGTGGCCAAATAACTTTTTGTTTTGAGGTAAAAATGTCCCTTCTTAAATGTTATTCGGTGACTTATCTTCTTTCTCTTTTTCTACTGCCAGTCCAAGATAATCTATTTTTTTAATTGTATTTATGGAAAGTTGCATTTAATTCAGAAATTTTTGATTTGCCGTTTTCTTACTTTGAGAATGATTATTTTGTCGGAAAAATTTACTAGTATTTTTTTCTTTTGTGTAATTGAAGCCTGATTGTTGAACACGCCTCACTTGACATAACAGTTATTTTAGAGGTAGACCGTGAAAAGCCGGACGACGCAGCTAATAAGAACAAAACAAAACAAAGTATGTATAAAACCGACATAAACACTGCTTTCTAACTCTTGTTTTGTGCCACTCCGAGTGTATTTAGGTTAAAACTTGCACGAACTTGATATACGAACGGTGGGAGAATTTTCAAACATTTAGAAAAATTAAATCTACGAATCAAGATGCTATTTAATATTCTTACTAAGTAGGGGAAACTAGGGAGGTTTGACAGTAAGGAAGTTCTCTTTTTATATTTTAATCTTTATCTTACTGATGAGCATCATATTGCAGCATGGTATCAATTATAATCAAAGTTGTTTGTCTTTGATGTAGATTTAAGGAGCAAGCATATGTGATGACTTTTTCAGATAAAAAGTTTTTTTTTTTTGTTACAAGATCATCTCCCTTGCACGTGAGTAATTAATTGTATAATCAGGGTAATAATTTAAGAGACTGAATACTCTTTTTTTAAATTTCACTCTTTACATTGTGTTTTTAGTTTTTTTTTTTTTTTTTAATTTGGTAAAATGGCTGTTATTGGAGATTTGATCCGGGTTAAACTTCTCTATTATAGTTTCATTTAATGGTGTTTCAATTTGTAAAGTATACAATAGTTAGTTAGTTTTTAAAAAATTGTTTAAATTCAAATGTTAGGAGTTTTTTTATTCCTAACTTGCGTTCAAATACTTGATATTCATTAAAAGCACTTTCTGTTAATGGATGATTTTTAATCAGAGTAAACACAACTAAAAATTGTTTTTCTATACTTATTAGGCAATTTTTAATTTCTTCAATTATCGCTTGTCTTTATTTGATTGTAGCTAAAGTACCTCTTCTTTTATAACACGCAAATAAATAAAATACAGTACCCAGAAGAGGCAAATGTGTTGGAAAACGGACGAAATCAAGGATTTTTCAAGATATATCTGCCAAAGCTTCTATCAAAAAGTTGCACAATATGGAAATAATTTAGTAATGTGATTATTTCAAACACTTACCAACAGCTGTTGTACCATTGAAATCGGAGATTTTTTTGTAAAATGTTTGACCACCTAAACTTCCTTACATTTTATAAGTCGCTCTATGAAAGTAAATGTACTTGAATTTTCTAAATATTTTCTTAGAAGATCTGTTGCATGCACCTTCAGTTTTATTTCTCTTGAAGAAGAGAATGTTGTAACAGTGTCCAAAACAAATGTAGTTAAGCCTCCTCGTTCAAGGCACCAGCAATCATAATCTTTACTGATTCAAATTTAATAATTTATGACTAGCTGCGTCGCCTGGCTTTGCACCGTCAACCTCGAAAATAAAAGTTATGTCAAGTGACGCGTGTTTAACAATCAGGCTTGAACAAAATAAAATAAATAAATAAGTAAGTAAAATTTTGCTGTAGATTAATGAAAAATAACCAAAAAGGAAACATTTTAAATTGCCCGATTTTAGGAAAAGCTTCAAAACAAAAGTCAAAATTTTATTAGTTCATATTCGAGAAAAATTGGCAACAGATATTTTTTCTCAATGATTTTCTTCACGCTACAAATTTCTATAGAAGCATTGTTACGGAAAATTGAGATGAAGCACTAACTAATAATTTGAATGGCGGAAATCCTTCGAAAAATAGGGATTTTATGTCGAAATAAGTGTTATAATTAATAGTTTTTAATTTAGATCTCCGCTAATTATTACCGGAGGATTATGTTAAATAGCCAAACATAAAGACGGGACCAGAATCTATCGATACCTGGCTCGATGGTTAACTCATTGGAGTTCGGGAGAAGTAACTTGAACAAATATACATAGGTAAGTACATAGATACATACGCTCAGTTTTTAATTATATAAGATATATTCTTAGATTTATTATTGCCGGTGCCTTGTAATAGCATCTCATTAGACATTAAATTATTTCAGCATTTTTTTTTTTCAATTTTTAATTTCTGTGGGTTAAAGCTCTCTGTATGTCGTTACGCTCGGAGCACATTTTGCAAAATATCTTCCAATTATGATATTTTTTTACTTACTTTATATTGTTTAACATCAAAAAAGATACGTATGGAGGAAAACATTCATGGAAAGCTCTACATTTTGAAATTAACCAATTTTTAAAGGGTTTCCCTATTAAAAATCATTTTCACGGGGGAAGTCCATGAAGACAAAAAAATGAAATACAACCATTGATATTTTGTTTTTGTGTAAATTAAGTCATTTTCTTCAATATAGAGACTTATCTAAGAGAAATATTAATTAGATTTGAAATTATGAAATTATTAAATATGTATTTACATAATTTCGCAAAAATTCGATAAATCTATTTACAATAAAACTACTAAAGTATAACCAAGGAAACAACCATATTGAACGATAATAATCTACCTAAAGCTCCATAATTTAAATAAGAAATGTACAAATTTTCAGACAGTAGCAAAAACTTTTTTAGTTAGAGCCTAAACTCATCAATTCCTCCATTGCTTAAAATTACCAAAAAACTGGTTTTCTAGAAAATGCTTCCGAAAACATTGAATCAGTCAACCAACAGGGACAACACAAAAAGGATATAACACTGACCAAAACCTTAACATCAAAAATGTGATTACCATTCAAATCAAATGTTTCTTCTGAATTCTCAATCTTATTTCGATTTTCAGAAGAATGAAGCTTCAATGAACTAGCAGCTATGAATGCATGAAGCAACTATGCTAGATGCATTTGAAGTTGAATTTGTGATAGTTGCGGTAGAACGATTCCAATAGAATTTGTGCTTCTTTTTAGAATTCCTGTTGTTCTTGCCCATTGCAATTGCTTATTTACAACAATAAAGGCTTAACAATTTAAAAATAAGCTTCAAAATTGACAAAAAAGTTCACTTATTAATAAGCAAAACTAGAAAAGTTTTGATTGACGTGAAATAAAGTAAGCAGCAAAAATCATTTTTTTAAAGAAAAACAAACATAAATAACTAGAATGTTGACAACATATTTTTTTTTTTACAAAACTTTTAGAATATTAATAAACAAGGCTGAACTATAGCAAACAAAAATTAGTTTATTTATCTGATTAAAAATGTAGCAAATCGCTTTTATTTTAAACTTCCGGTTGTCAAAGCATACGAAAATTAATTTTCTGGTATTAGTTTTGTTTTCGAATCATAATGAAAATCATTGTAACTTTGTTAATACTAAACGCACTGACCAAATTCAAGTATCATTTTGAAGACTAAATGATTAAGTAATTAAATGAGTAAGTAAAATGGAAATAAAATAATTTTGACTGAAAATCACTTTTTTAAAGTAGTGGCATACCGTAAATGGGGAGGTGTGACACAGTTTAGAAAATCTTGAAAAAATACTTATGCCAAAACTTTAATATTATTTAAAAACAAAATAACTGTATAAAAATCTCCAAAATATCCTGAAAGGTCCAAATATCCTAAAGAAAGTGGCAATGCCGGTTTGGAATATTTCTAAGGGGAAAAAAATAGAAAAATATATTAATAAAAAGTGGGACAAACTTCCATAGTTTTCGATAATTCTCGATGTTTTTGAGTTCAATAAATGTTTAATACCAAACGTTTGCCAAACAACTATATTTAATATTATTTTATTTATTTTTATATTTCGCAATTTGATTAAACCGGCTACAGTTTCCTGTTTTAAAATTGAAAATTGATTATTGTTGGTTTTCGCCGTGGCAGCGACTGTTCTAAGCCCGTTTTGTGCTATCGTGCTCTTGCCATAAGTAATATCTTTCATACCTGAAAAAGCTGTCTCAATGCTTTTAAAGGAAAATTTAATTTTGACAGGAGAGCTTTTAGAATGAATTAGTACGTTACGAAGGGCGTGATATGTTGCAGTTTTAAAACAGAGTTCGCTTTTAGTTGAAACAAACTTAAACAACTTGTTTTGTCATTCGAATTGGGAGATCACTTACTTTAAATTAGTTGTGAATTATTTCTTTTAAAAATATAGAATGAGTAATTATATTTTTGACACTGCTATGCAGACATCTTTTTAACACCCCTGAAAGCGTATTTTACGCATTGAAAACCAAATCTGCATCTCAAAAATTTAGTGAAAATAATTAGCGCTTTGTATTGAAAGAAAAATTTAGCACCACAATGTCAAACACGTTAAAGATTAAAAAGTCTAAGGAGTACACATCTTTTCTTTCCCTTCCTCCTTGCTCATATCCTTCGAAACATATTTTTTCATTAATTCATCATAAATATGCTGTTTTCGTGTATTGAAATTCAACTAATGAGATGTTCTTTCTCCGAAAAAGGTCAAAGGATGTTTTTACGCTCTAAAAAAACTCTCTCTGCTGTCTGTATTTTTTGCAATACCATTTGCTTAATTTGTGAAACCAATCTTTGAAAAAAAAAAAAAAAAAAAAAACTGGTAATTAACAAAACATTTATCACTTTTATTAAAATGTAGGATTACCGAAAAGAGTATACCTAAGAACATATGTAAAATTGCATCGTTAAAAAGTAATTAGCAGCTATTATCTTATTGCTGTAGTAATATAATGTACAAAAAAATTCCTGCGTTTTCTTATTCAGAGAAAAAAAGAGATTAATTGAATGTTTTTCCTGAATGTTTAATCGAAACGCATTTACCTGATTGTATCCTCATTTTATTTTATATAATGCCACATCGCTTTTAAAAATATTGATTTAGTATAAACGCAGACTATCAAAATATTTAAACGCTGAAAGAGTATCAAATTCTCCATTGGTATTATCAGGAAAGTATTTTCGTACGGTCTGCGTCAGTGGTTGGAAAAACTACATTTTTAATGTAGCAACTACAAACTACTTTTAAAATGTAGTCGCTAATTCACTACTTTTTAAAAAATAAGTGAATAAAAATCTTACACACTGAGGTGTCTCAAAAAAAAAAAAAAAGTCGATATTTCAAGTCTCATAGCATCTTATATTTTTCCTCTTACATCGAAGTCATTGCAAAAAAAAAGTTTCATATAATTTGAACAACGGCAACTCATGCTGACTTGCATTTGAAAGTGTAAACTAGCACTTGTATAAATGGTTAAATAGAAAAAAAAACTTTTTTTTAAACTTGAAATTTCTGTTGATAAAACGTTGCCTATATATTAGATGTCCTACACTTCGCCTAATAATCATAATTTTCTTCAAAAAATTTATTTTTTCTATTTGTGTTTTAAAAAATTACATACAAATTTAAATAAAATATCAAGTTCAAAAACCATTATCGAACACATTTTCAGATCAACATTTGCAAATGAAGAATAAAAAAATAATGTCTTTAAAATGAAAAATTCAACTTAAAGTTAAAAAAATCCATATCTCTTTGAGTACTATGTAAGAGACTAAAATATTGCACGAAGGCAAAAATTTCCATTTTACGCTAAATACCTACTTTACTGTTTATATTTTTCAGCTTGGTATTTTCGTAAAACTTACTTTACGTTTTTCAAAAAATACGTACTAAAGTCACGTCAAAAAATCAATTTTTTGAAGAAAATCATAAATTAGTGTGTGATAAATAAGTGATTTTTAATTTGAGTAAACGCTTTTGTCTTGCATGTGGGATACGAGGGCAATGTTTTATCAGCAGAAGTTTCGAGTTTCGGATTTTTTTTTTTTTTTTTTTAACTTGGCATAGCATTACAAGTGCTGGTTCACACTTTTAGACGCATATCGGAACGCGTTGCCGTTGTTCAATTATATGAAACTTTTTTTTTACAATTGATTTGACGTAAAAGGAAAAATATAAAAGGATGTACGACTTGAAAAATCAGCTTTCAATTTTTTTTTTCAGACACCCTAATACATAGACATAAAACACCGTTTGAGGTTTGAACGAAAAAGGTTTAGATTGATAAATTAGCTCATGCTGAACAAGGAATATTATTTCTATGATTTCTTTTTTCTCTTTTTCCCCAAAATTTCCGTGATCATATTCTTATATAACAGCGTAATGCTCGTAGTTATTGCATGCGGACCAGGGCAAGGGCAGTTCAATATCATCCTCTTGTATAACATTTACAGTAGCTTCTTTATTTGGTGAATACTGTAAAATCACTTATTTTCGCAAGACTAATTTTCGACGATTTTCATGTGCCCCTCGTAATTACGAAAATTTAATGTTTTTTTTTTTTTTCAACATTCGGTATATTCAATTTACGAAATTTTCAACTCTCAAAATCATCGATATCTTCATTTTCGCGAAAATAAGTGATTTCATAGTATTGGAACAATTATCTCTTTGAAATCTAAAACTTCCATCCACGGGACATTCTCAGCAACCAGAAAAGCAAGCGACTTAGTAAATAGGCGGTTATAGCTAATTCATATACTTTTATTTTTAAGTCAAGTTCTATTTAATGCAAATATTGGTGAAGTATTAAAATTACGATGCCAAACAAACTAATGACGTGAAACAGATAGAACGTATGGCGTCAAAATGATATGCATGTGGGCAGGTCGTATTTTTATGAATCTTATTTCTTATTGCTTCTGCTGATGTACTTGTGTAAAATTTGTGCCAGTCAGATTCGTTTGAGCCTTGATTCTTTTTCTTTAAAGTTTATTAAAAAGTAGTTTCCAGAAATCACTACAAACTTTTTTTTTGTATCGAACTATTCACTACACTACTTCTTTTTTTTCAAAGTAGTGCGCTGCACTACAAAATTACTAAAAAATGTAGCTAGAGTGTGTTTCCGTCGGAGGAGGAGGAGGACACCACACCAACTACAGAAATATTTTTAAAAAAGAAAGCTATTCAGTGTCATATGGTCACAAGTTAGTTTGTATGAACTACTAAAACAAATAAGAATTTTTGTAGAGAAATTTTTATATGATGAATGTGTAAAGATAATCATGATTCTCCGTTATATTTAAATATATATAAATACTTGAGTCTGCACTTCGAAAGTATGCTGAATTGTACAATTGCAAGATATAAGTTAGTTCTTGACACAGGCTTTAGTTTCTAACTGCTCTTCAATAAAGAAATTTTGTAAGATCTTATGAACATCTATCTTTGTGAACTACTTAGTCAAAAGAAGGAATTGACACAAGTTTGGTTATCATTCAATACTTTTCTTTGTGTGGGAACAAAAAAATAGTTGTTTATGATTTAAGAGATAAATAAATAAAACTTCTTCGATCTTTTAAATTTTGGTCTTTTTCACTGTCAACATGAAGTAGGGAAATATGGGGCAAAGTGAAATGGTGAAATATTTACTTTTATTAAAAACATTTTTCACAATCGAATAAAAATATTTCATTCGAAACAATTTCATTTTTCACTTTGCCCCATGAAAACAAAAGGGAAATTTTTTCACTTTTTTTTAAGGCTTAATTTTACTGTCAAAAATAATGATTCAATCCAAGTTTTATTATAAAATATAATCTTCTTTTTTTATACATCTGTAATTTTCTGAACTAATTTCCCATTTGTTCATTTAAAAACACTCAGCCATCTTAACCATTTCACTTTGCCCCACATTCACCTACATCATCAAAAGTGTGTTCTTGAGGGAAACCTTTTTAAAATTAGCAGAAAGAAAAGCGTTTATAATACATTATTTTATATAGATACCTATTTTGCCTTAAGAAAACTATATACATTAAAAGTATGAATTATAAAGACAATATAAGATATTCGGGAAGCAGTTTTTAGTTCAGTTTAGAAACCAATATGCTGTATCTTTTTGTAATTTTTTTCTTCAGCAAAAAAGGATGTGGGGGGAAACAATTTTTGAAATCGATTTTGGATCCATATTTCGTGTTACTATCAATTACCTATGTGACAATAACCCTTTGCTAAACAGATGGAGTTTTTCATATTCATTGATGACTTCATACATCTGCCGATGTCTTTTTGTTACATTTCTGTCGAAACTAGCCATTACGATTGATGTCATTCTCAAAGTGCGGAAAAATGCCTTTTGTTTTTCAATGTTTTTAAGGCAATCCTTTCTAAGATTTTTTAAGTCAGTCCTAAAGTTATTCTGCTTTCTTATGAGCTGTAACCACTGATTTCTCTCTGCAATGCCTTCGTGCTGAGAAGAAGTCAAATATATGTCACGCAAAATGTGAGACAGAAATATCCAGGATGAATCAGGGCGTACAAGCCTCTGGAAAGCAGGAGCGCAGTAAGTAACACCCACATATTGCTTTTGCTCCTTTATTTCCAATTTCCAATCCTAGTAGCCAAGTATAAATGAATAAATAAGTAAATAATATGTACCCAAGGCAAATCAAAAATGGATCAAAATAATTAAAGGATTGTTATTGCATTTAAAATTAATGTTTTTATAAAAATATTGAAAAAAAAGAAGAAAAACTTAAAAAAATTACTTTAACAATATAAAAGGGTTAAAAGCACCTTATTAGGAACGAAAATAAGCATACAATTTATTTCAATTGTTTCGTTATCATTATATTAGTTTTATGTTCAGCATTATGTAGCATTATGTTCAAAACAATTAAAATTTTACTGATAATGGGAGAACTAATTTAATACTTTTAATAATAATATTGCACAATTTTAGCATGTTAAATTTCCAGACGTGGAACTCTGCTGCGTGTGTTTCAAGTGTGTTTCAAGTGTTTCTCTTATTTAAATTTCTATTCCAATAAGACGTTTCGTAAACCCTTTGGGAGGACTGTACTTAGACACAAAGAAGTATTTTTAAAACTACATTTATCACATTTTTAATTAAATTTCTTGACATAAAGTTTTCATTCCAGAGTTTTTTTACATCCGGGTCTTTGAAAATTTTACTTCTAAACTTTTAATTAAATTTCTTTTTTAAATGCCTTGTGGAAGAACATCAAAAGGTTTTCTTAATTTAATGCTAAAATGATTGCTGATTACAAAGAACTGCAATTTACTTTCACGATTCAGGTTGTAACATATTTCGCATGTCACACTTCTAGAAAATCAATTTAAAGTGATGGGGTAACTACTTTAGCATTTGAGGTTTTCTTGAAAAGATATTGCGTCATTTTTCCATGGAAAGAGCTTCTTTCTTCAGTAGAATGAAACGCTTGTAGTATTAACGTTTTATTTTCCTTTTTCTTTTCAGATTCAGAGGAGGGTTTTTCTTAGTTTCAATTTTAAAGGGTGGAAAGAAAATATTTAAGCTGTTCTTTCTAAAAAATTACTTTTACAGTGTATGTGATAAAATGAAGGAAATTTCTTTAGTTTGATTTTGTAATTAAATTCACATTATAAAACACACTTACTATTTTAAAACATTACCTTGCACAATATCAAGTTCTTCACTTATGTCAACAAATTTTATGTTGTTGAAAATGGCAAGGAAGTTTTGTTCTTGAAAAAACGTTACAAAAATGCTGCAGTGAAAAAAATTCATAGGAAAAAATAAATAAATAGGATTTTTTTTAGAAATATTCGAATTCATTATATTTTTTTATATTTATATCACGTCTTTTAGAATGTCGATAAATTGGCTTTGATGTTTGCTTAGTATCAATGATTTGTATTTGTTGTGTTTACGTGTTTGTTGCTTTAATTTAAATTAAAATGTGACCACGTTACATCATTACATAAGGATTACGAGATAATTTATTATTATAACTATTTCAGAGTGAAAATTTACGTACGCTGAAGGAACTTTGTTTTATCTTATACCTCAAACATAGCTGCGAGAATACTGCCAGTGCTGTATAAATAAAATGCGAGTTAGCACAATGGTGTGTTTTTGTAATTTAATTTTTTACTCTTCTCCTACGCAATTTATACTCCGTTCTCCTGAATTCAAAATACAATTCGGACTCTGTACAGTACTTTGTTTATCTATCTTGACTGGAATTATACGTTATTTTCTTTATTCCGTTCTTCATTAATTCGGACTACATGGGTCCCCTATTGACTTGACTTGATTCTCTGAACGCCTAATGGCTCATGAGGCCGCTAGCGTGGCATTTTATCCCGACCGGTTTAATGCCGCCTCCCTGGCACTCCCTCAGCTTGACCAACCAAAGGCATTTCTTTCTTGTATGGCCATCTGACGCCAGGTTAGTTTTGGACGCCAGCATCATGGCCGGTTCCTCAACATCAAATAAATATTTATCTGCTGGGGAACCGCAGGACCCAGCACCATCACCTTCATGAGAGTATTCTCTGCTAGCGGTTTATGTAAACATGGGTTTTTTACGTGGATGGGTGTTTAGGCCATTGCACAACCTTCCTCTTTTACCCGGGCTTGGAACCGGCATAGGGACGAGACGAACTCCAGACTATGGCAGAGTTGATCCCCTATTAGTCCGTACTAATTAGGTTCTATCATTAATTCATCTTTGCAAAAGAGTTTGAGAAATGATTTATTTCATTTTCATAGACTTATTTTTATTGTATTTTCCTTTTGCTTGGTATAACAATTAATATCAAACGGCAGTTTTTATCAGAAATTATATTTACTCAAATGAAAAATCCTTGTCTGATCTCATAATTTCAATTAAAATAAATGATAGTTTTTACACGAATTCTGTTTCTCCAAATGCTATTGAATGCTAACTCTAATTTATTTCAAGTATTAAAAGAGTAATAAGTAAAACGAAAACTTGTTTAATATGATGCGTGTATTGCTAAATAAATTGGATCGTTTACGTTAGATTGGAAACAGAAGCACGTTACAAACTCTATTTCGGGAGATTTGTTCTTATAAAATGATTTTTACGTGATGAATAAAAAAAGTAATTGGATTTCCAAGTTGTCCTATACATAGAATTTTTTGTTAAATCTTTAAAGGTGTACTAAGTTATAATATTTCCCCCCTAACGTACGATATGCGTTTTTATGAATGTTTATTTTTCCAATTACAATTTCAGTTATTTCAACTCAGACTCATTTCTTTTTGTAAAGGTTTTCTGACGATGTACTCGATGCATAGTTAAATTTGTTCTTTAGATATAAATTTAATCGTAAAGAACTAACAATTTTCTTTACGGAAAACATGTCTTTATTCTTTCCGTGCTACAACATGGGTATCTAAAAATGTTATCAATCAAGTATTATTTACTACTAGTAGTACCCGCAAGGCTTTGCCCGTAATAGAAAAATAAAAAGGTCTTTTGGTTCGTCTGTATATTTACAAATAATGTATGGTGAATTTTCTCGCCAATTGGCTTGTGCCTATGTTACGGTTCCAAGTTATGATAATTTCGTAATTTACTCGTCCATATTATGATAATTTTGTTCTTAAAATTGGAATAGAAAAGGAACCACGTCGAATTTTCGAAAAATCGCTTCGAGGTGGACAGCCCCATGCTACAAACTAACATTGTGCCAAATTTCATGAAAATCGGCTGAACGGTCTAGGCGCTATGCGCGTCACAGAGATCCAGTCATCCTACAGACATCCAGACAGAGAGACTTTCAGCTTTATTATTAGTAAAGATAGCTCAGTTTGTATTTTAAGAGGATATATTAAACATATTAAATAATTTACCGTATGCTTAAATACATTTGTTTGAAAAATAAATAAATGATTGAGAAATAAAGGAATGACGTATTATATATCGTTATATATTGATCGTAAAGAACTAACAATTTTCTTTATTAAAAGAAAGTCTTTATTATTTCTGTGCTATATCACGAATATCTTAAAAATGTCATAAATCAAAAATTACTTACTGTTATAAATAAATAAATACTTTTGTGCAGAGAAGTAAATAGTAATCAAAAACGTTTTAACTTTGCTGATTACTATTAAAGCACGCAGCAATTAATCTGCTAATTTTATGCGTTAAAACGTTGATAATTACTATTTATTACTTATTGTTGCTTAGTTTGCAGTTTAAGAGGTAATATTAAACAAATTAAATGTTTTATCGTATGTTTAACTACATTTGTGTGACAAATAAACAAACAACTGACCGAACGTGTATTTAGGATTTATAAAGGCATTCTCATTTACTTTATTGACTTATAAATTTTTATTAGTTAGATTTGAATGGTCTCTTAATTATGTATGCTTTATTTATGTGTCGTCCAACAAAACATTGTTTTAGCATGCGTCACATATATTTTTTATTGTGTATTTTATACAGCTTCCTTTACAAAAGCTGTAGTATATTGTCTAAACTCGTACAAGTGCTGTAGCTCTACAGAAAAGCCTTAAATGTCGCGTTATCAAACCGTTATTTCGGAAAAGTTACGATTTATAGTGTTTTTAACATATTTCTATTCGAAATACAGTCTCACACTATTAGTTTCGTCGAGAAATTTAAGCAAAATAATATAACCTAATTCACTGCTGGAATGTGTCTTTAGCACGTACCGGAGTGCATGTTTCTGCTCTCATCCTATTTATATTTATCCGAACTATATTATTACGATCATAGAAACAAAAGAATCGCATGTGGATAAAGCAGGTAATTTATCTTCCTCAAAGTCATACATTAACTGGACGTGTGGCAACCGTTAAACGCCTGGAATGTGCGGAAACCATTTCAGGTCGTTGTTGAGTCAACACCATGAAAAAAAAAAAAGAAAAGCACCTAACGGTATTCGCTAAAAAGAAAAGCTACGGATTGCTTATTTTCCTACTATTATACACATTGTTTCGGCAAAAAATACTTTCGGTACTTGCTGATGTGAATAACAAAGAGCATACTTTTTTGTTACAAGTTGTAAGTATTCTTATCTTCTCGCTTTCTGGGTTTTTTTTTTTTATCAACCTTTGATATAGTATATGTACTTTCACTAATTAAACTGATATTAATTAGGTAATCAATTCGTGCCGTTGTGCTACAAAACTATCATAAGATAATAACGTATTCAAAGCAAATATAGTAATATGTTATGACATTTGACACTTTGAAAGACACGTGCTTACAAGGAGTTTTAAACACTAGTTTCGGGGTCGCAAGGAAACCCTTTCCCAATGCAGAAAAGAGGGCACAGAAAACCTGATCCTTTTGTGTATTGACAATCAACTTTTATTCCAAAAAGTTGATGAAAATTCATCGCCATTTTTAGCCTACTTTCGCAGTAAAAGTCAAAGAATAAATAAAATAATTAAATAAATATCGAAAAATTAAAAATTGAAAAGTATGGTATTAAGATGAGGGAAAATGTCTATCGGTCTGTCTATCTGCCTCCCCCCCCCCCAATAACTTTTGAGTGAATAGTCCGATTCGAACAATTTCTTTTTTGTTCGAAAGATCTCGGCGAGGACACCTCATTCCTATGTTTCACTTTTTGATTTGAACAATTTTTCGGTCAACTTTGAACAGTTCAAAAAAAACTTACGTTAGCGCTTGCGGGAAATTCAAGGCGATCCCGAACAGGGTTGCCAGATTTAAGAACAGTAAATACCGGACAAGCGTCTAGGAGTGAAAGCGGGGGGGGGGGGGATATTTTTGAGGTTTTGGGCAATTACTGCATCTGGTGTATTTTTAAGGGGTGCTTTCTGACGTAGAACGTCTCTTCATGATAAATCTGAAAAATTCAATCGTAACAAAGCATTAAACATTACAAAATGTCGCCGATCAAAGTATAAAAATCGTTTTCATTGCGACTGACGACGCATGCACAGAGATATATTTCCAACATTAGTCAGCGAGCAAGGAGGAAGCAATCATTCGGCTCCTCATGGTCTGCCTCCAAAACAAAAATAATTTTTGCGTTTGTTGCCACATGATTTTCTTAATGCTCTTTGCTTATCTCAGGCTAACATGGATGTTGGGAAAAATTATTATTTTAGCAGGGTAGTGGAACCTTGGAACAGTTTACCGGAAGAGGTGGTAATGAGCAAGGGAGTAGATAGTTTTAAGAGGGCCATTGATCTTCACTGGGGATTGTAAATTGACTAGGACCAGTCTAGCTGGGCCCAGAGCCTGTTGCTGGTCGTCACTTTTGTATTTGTATTTGTATTTATTTCACTTTGTGTTTTACTACTTTATTTTTTCCCTTAAAATAATGTGAATTTTCGTAAATTATTTTTATTAGCCAGAATACGGGACTTTATCCGTCCCGTATGGAAGTTCCCCGGGACACGGGACAATTTTTCAAAATACGGGACTGTCCCTTGAAATCCGGGACGTCAGGCAACCCTGATCCCGAACTTGGAGGCGAGTTTGCTTCAAACAAACTTTGTAGGAAAAAGCTTTTGATGAAGAACATGTATGGAAAAATATGTTTTTGGTTTGAACAAGTTTCCGTTCACTTTTGAACAGTTCAAATCCTTTAACATTAGCGCCCGTGGGGAAACTGAAAATCATTATTGATTCCGAACTTGAAGGCTAGTTTGCTTCAAAAATTTTTGTTGGAAATAGCTCTTTACGATCAACTCCCAACTGCGACTCCGGGAGTTTTGAGGCAGCTGACTGCAACTCCGATTCTTGTGCCCAAAAATTAGTCGAACTCCCACTCCTTCGTAGCTTTGGCAAAAATTAATACACGGAGGAAAAATGACCGACCCCGACTGCTGAAAATTCAAATTCAACTTCGACTCCGACTCTTTTATTCGTAAATAATTCCGACTCCGACTCCGCAAACATTGGTAGAGTTGCGGACTTTAAGGAAAAATGACCGGTTCCCACTCCAAGTCTTTGAATTAAAAACCTTCGTCTCCCAAATCTGACTCTTTTGTCCCAAAATGAGATTGACTCCGACTCCGCAGGCATGGTTTATACGGTGAAATAATTATTGATAATATGTATTGTGTTTTTATTTTCACTCTAAATAAATAATTTAATTATCTTTTAATATGTCATATTTATTTTAACGAGCTTATTAATTTTAATTCTTTTTTTTTTCTTTTTGAAAGCTTCTACATTTTTTTTGAAATAAAAAAAAACGTATTCTGCTTTGTTTAAAAGGTGCTGCTACTTTATTTATTCGGTTTTTTTTTATTTTTTACGCATCAAATTTTGAAGATGAGCGAGGCATATTTTATTTCTAGAAGTCGGCTTAAAATACTTAAAAAATATTGCATAAAAAATTTACGATTTTAGCTAATTTTGAGAATATTGATCAGAAACTAGAAAGTCGTTACTGATATACGGGAAAGTAGACTAGCTCAGTTTTAGACGGAACTTCTTGTCTTTTTGGAGATTAGCTGCAAAATGCAGTGTTTTAAAAAAACAACTTGTACCGTTTAACCAACAGGCGTTTCATCAAGCACTTAAAACTCTTGTGAAATTGTGACAGAAGTTACAGTTTTAATAGTATTTGTGTCATTACCATTTACAAGTTATTACATTCACAAAAGAAATAAAACAAAAGCCTTTCTTTTCTCCAAATAAACTGCACCCACTGCGTATGAAAACAAATGTTTAAAGCATTAGAAAAGTTATTTACTAACTAGCTTTTGAATCAAAAAAATAATTCTTCTTCTTCTTATTCTTTTTATTTTGAAAGCACTAAATATTTTTTTCCCCTTATTCGAATTAAAATTTCAAAAGCGCCTTACTAAAGTATGTTTTTAAACATCTCCTTAAGAAACCTAGATAAAAAAATGTTTTTTTTCTTTTTTTAAATATATATATAAAGGATTTAAAAAAAATCTTTTCGGAGCTTTTAGACTTTATGAATAGATAAAAAGAAAAAAGAAAAGGGAAAAAGTTCAGTATAAAAAATAGCTGCATAAGGAAATTTGTGTTAATTAATAACGTTTTATGAACCACAATTATTTTTTACTGAACTTCTAAAGTGAATGTCATAAAAACTAATCAGCTTAAAGCTATTTTCTTTTGAAGGATAAAATAAAGTTTATGGGATGCAGATTGAGTTATATTTCTTAAATATTTTTAATTTATTGCATGAGCAATTAAAAGAAAATCAAAACGAGGGATTTTATAAACTTAATTCATATAAGAGGTGATTATATTTTAAACTCCTCTTTCAAAACGCTGAATAGCTTAAAAATAACGCTTTAAAAATAAACATTGTTTTAAACAACGTCACTTTTGAAATGAATATATTTGAAGAAGAGGAAAATGGTATGGCATAAGAAGACTTTCCTTTCTGTAATGGTGTGACCGCATATTATTAAGACCTCGTAGCAGCTGATTTCCTCCCCTTTTTAGGTTTCCCTTCAAAAGAGTTTGTCTCCTCGAGTTTTTTCATCATTATTTTCAAATCCTAGGACGATATCGGACCCCAGTTTTTTTCATGCCCTTTAACGGGGCAGAATGACGAGCCAGTCACTATCACACAGTCCAAGACATTTACCATCAGAGTGCGATATTTCATTTAAAGAATCAATATTTTAAAACTTTTTCTTTTCTTATTCCATTCCATTTCTCATTTGTTTAACTATTTTGCAGTTCAAATCTGAAGTCATTCTAACCACCGGCTTTGTTTTACAGCATTTTGGTAGTAAGACTTCTATCACCGCTGTATACTGTCAATTTACTATCATATAAATCACTAGCCTTTAAAAATGTTTTTTGAAAGAGGTAAAGCACCGAATTGTTTAAAGCATGATTAAAGTAAGAAGTAAGTCACTGTCCCTAACCCAAGTCAAGGCAGAACTGCATACAATATACCGACAGCCCAGTTATCACATCTAGAGACTTGCACATGCAGTTTTGCCATAGTCCCGGCTTAGAGGTACATTACAGTTTAATGCCCAAGCTTTGCCTTCAGTTCACGAGTTGCGTCGCGCCATTCCTGTCGTCACTTGTTGGGTGAGATAAATTTACTTTATATACCATTTTGTTCACACTCTCACCTTCAATTGAGATAACTTATGCCTCTAGCTCGGTTGGGTGGAGTGAAAAAGATCAAAATCTGATAAACGTTAAGTAATAGTGCGGAAAAGTTGCCTTTTGTAGAGATATTTAGTCATGCAAAAGGATTTCGACAGAAAAAAATATCTCGAGGGATCGTCCGCAGCTTGAAGTTGACTATTATTACTTAAAAACTGGAAAAGTTACAATAATTTCATCAAAAATAAAAATTTGATAAATTTGATGTAATATCACTTAAGAGTATGCCTTTTGTGCAGATTACACATGTACTCATTTCAATATTTAACTATATTTTAAAGTTCCACACATGCTTTGAATTTGACGAATATAGAGTCAAAATTGAATAACATCGTGATGCTCCGTACATTGAGGAAAAAGTATTATAAGTTATTATTTGGAAAAATGTGCTTCCATACTAATTAATTCTTACATAGATAGGGGAAAAAAGTAATAAAAGCATTTCTATATCCAATACAAAAAAAAAAGCTCAAAACTTTAATTTTACATACGATAGGGAATAAAGGTTAAGTGTAAAATTTTGAAAAGCTTGAAACAAAAGACTTAAGTCACACTTTGAAACAAAAGCAAATGCTAAACAAATTTTAATTTTTTTGCTCCCTCATTTAATTACATTAAATAAATACTATAAAACATAGTTTGGCGTGGTAGTTAAACTATTTGACTCCTGGCAATTTTCGGTTTTAGGCGTATTTCTGGATTGCAATTTGACTCGAATAGAGCCATCTCTCTTTTGGTTAGACAACAAACTATAGCTAGCGCTTCTGTATCTAATTTTACCTATCTTTTCACTGCTTTAATATCACGAGAGGTTTTGAAAACTATCAAATTCAGTAGGTACGCCATCAAGCCCCATTTCTTTCAAAATTTTATCTGAAATTCCAATTTTGAAAAGGTGGAGCCAAGTTTTCCCACTTCTGCTCTTCTGCTTATCAATGAGCTCATGGTAGTCTCTCATCTTTGAAATTAAAATCTAAAATTTTAAACTTTCAATGTCCAGTAAAATTCGAATTTGTCGTCGTAATCCGATGCAAACCAAGTTCTCTGATGACTATCATCTGAATTGTGTTACATTTTTTAGATTCTCTCGTACAGAACTATGCTTGGTGCAAAAGCAAGGAACGAAATATTTATAAATTGCTAAACTTTTCTTTACTAGCTAAAATATTTTTTTTTTCCTAAATGAACAAATGAAATAACGAATCACTAGATGAATGGATGAAATAATAAATGAATAAGTAAAAAAAAAAGTAAACTAGTGAGTATAATTAAATAAATGATCGAATAAATTAGTGTGCTAAAAAATACGCTGACAAATGAATTCATAAGAAATTAAAAAATGAAAAAAAGTATTAATAAATTAATTAATGAGTGAAATAATGTCTAAGTAATTTCATAACTAAACGAGTAAATGAAGGAAATAAAAACTGTCCTTTTGCTTCATTCCCTTTTCCCGCGAGCATCAATACAAATTGTATTGAATATCTAAGATAAAAACGTGCTAAATCTTAAGTGAACAAATACTGCATTGAACAGCAATAGGGCTCAATAAATATTTTAAATGTTAATAGCACGAAATTTTTCACTTTGTATTTAAAAAAAAATCTAATATATAGCACCAAATATTACAATAAGAGCATTAATTTTTTGAAAATGTTTTTCAATTACTATCAAATATCTTGATCTTTATAGGTTAGTTTTTTTCTGACTGGAATCGCCTGCATGTTTCATAACGTATGTGAGTAAAATATTTTACCTTTTCACATATCCCAGCATGCTCCTGCAGTGCTACTTTTTAAAGAAAAAAAACTCAATAAACTACGAAAAGACTTCACTTTTAAAGGAAAAGTATTAAATATTTAAAATAGTGCGAATAGAAGAAGCAGTCTTAAGCAAAACGAAAAAAGAGTTTTCGCCCTGAAATTTGTTCAGTCTATTTCGAAAGATTTACATGCAGCGAACCAAACAGTCACTGATTTATATCTTCGAGGCAAAGTTACTACTGCGGCTAAGTTCAGACCTTTAAAGAAAGAGAAAAAGTAGCTTCTCGACATTTTATGAGACTGAAGTTAACCGTTATTAGTTCGAGTGCAACTTTTCTTTTCTACCTAAAGAGTAGCAAATATATTTCATTTTCGATGTCCTACAGGAAGTGAAATCGTAGTGACATGTAGGAAAATAGCAGCACGGCGTGTAAAGGGTTTAGAACGATATTTTTTCGTTAAAGAATTAGAACTAGGCTTTGAAAAATCCCACTTTAAATTGATTTGACAGTTAGTCACGTATATATTAATTTTTTTGAGTTCGGAAATAAACTGCTTAACAATTGCTAAGGACAATTACGTTTTTTGGAATAGTTACGAATAGACAATGACTAAAGAAACATAGCCAAGTACATAGTTAGTAGGTAAGATGTACCTTTATCATAAGTGCAAAATAATATAGATATTACTTCATCGATGAAGTAAAAACTTGATTTAAAACATAAAACCTATTTAAATGATTTTCAAACAGCCACAAAAATTTGATCTAAGTCAGAATGATGGAAACATCAGTATCTTAGTATGATGTGTGATTACCTCGGACACTAATGCACATTTTGCATCTGCTTTCCATATTCCCCACCAAACTATCGAGGAGTGCTTGGGGAATGTTTTTCCATTCCTCTTTCAAGGCGAATTTGAGTTCTTCTACGGTTCTAGTAGAGACGGTTCTTTGCGCAACACGTCTGTCAAGAGCATCCCAGAGTTGTTCAATTGGATTTATGTCGGGAGAGTAAGTAGGTCTTTGCATACGGAGACTGTTTTCACTTTGCAGTGCGTCTAACACTTCAATGCTCCTGTGTGGCTGTGCATTGTCTTCCCTAAGGAGAAAGTTTGAACCTACAGCTCCCCTAAAAGGACGAACATGATCCAGTTTAACGTTTCTGCAATATTTTTGCGAGGCACAAATTTGCATAAATCATTCGTTCATTAGTAATTGTCAAACAGTGTATTTGACTGTACTTCTTATTTTTTTATTGTAGTCATGTTTAGGAAATAGCAACACTTTCTAACATCTTTCAGAGCTAATGCATTTTCCTATGAATTGATCATTGCTTGTTAACTCTATAAATGTCAGACTTTTGGAGGTGACATGGATGAATTTTTATTACAATTTGGTTCACTAAATTGTTTTAAGAATCTGAGTTACCCTGAAGTCCTGAAGTAGAAAAATGTGCACAAGTGGTAAAACGATATGCGCATTTTTAATGCAAAATTTCCTAATCGGTCTTTTGACCGGTTGTGGAATGATTAGTGATTATATCAATCATACACTTCTTTTGGAGATAAATACGGTTCAAAGAAAAAAAAAATCCATCCAAAATTTCCATCAAAAGCCTGGTATATATTAATTTCAGGGTGTTGGAAACTTCAGTAAAATTCTAAATGAATAAAAAAAAAACTAAAGCTCTAAAGGAATAAAACATGAGTAATTAGTAAGTTTTTTTCTTTGACACAAGGCTAAAATAAAAGTTTAAAATTATGTTCTGATCAAAGTACGAATTAAATAAATGTGTACGAATATGATTAAAAGTTGAGTAAGCAAAAATTTAAACACCTTCTGAACATAATACATAGTAAAAAGTTTGTGTTAATTGCCCATTTATTCGGTAAATAAGCATCGTTGGATGTTGTATAATGACAAAGGATTAATTGATTTTGTAAGTCTAATAAACATAAAATAATCAAGAGCGATAGACAGATATATAACTAAATTGAATATTTCCTTACACTGTAAAACTTGTACATTTACAAAACGTTTTAGCTTAACTAAACTTCGGGAATTGTGCGTAAATGTTCATGTAAATATGCTTTCTGTGTAAGAAGAATGCATGATAATTTTTAAACATATTCAAACTTGGTAATTTGTACATGTATAAGCTAAATTATATTATTCTATATTCCGTAATAATTATTTAATTTCTACGAAAGTCATTCCACTACAGAACCTAATGCATGTATGATTTGAAGTCAATATTATCAAGTATAAGTATAAACTTACTGCTTCGGAATCATCATACATCAAAGTTGCAAAATTTTCAGTTATTTAAACTTCTTCGATAAAAGACATTAACGTGTCGGTGATATAATTCTGATTCAATTTCTATTCTCTCTTGAAAATAAACCGATTTTATTTTATGATTTTCTAAACAACAGTGTTGCCGTGGAATATGCTTAATAATGTTATTAAAAGTTGCTAAGATAACTTCCTAATTTCCTTCCTTAATCATCAACGGAACTGTATCCGTTGCTATGATACTTAAAATAATCAGTACATAGGGAAATTGAATATTTGGTAGTAAACTTATTGAAACACTAGCTTAAACATTCTTATAATTAAGCAGATTATCGTTTAGAATATGATATTTAAAATTTAAGTGGTTTTTCTCCTTTAAGAACTGATGTGTAACTATTTTCATTAACCCCACCCGTTTCAATTAAATCTTTATAGCAATCCTATCAAGTTGATGATTACATGGATATATACAATCATAAATGCATGTGTTATCATTCACTGTTATTCTCAGAAATTAGTTACATGCCGAGAACGTAGTTTTTCCTCATTTAACTATATTATCATCCCTTAAATATATTATTTACATAAAAGAATACTGCAAATCGGTTGAACATGAAAAATAGAGAGCAATTAAAAATATGAAAACAAAATGAAGTAGTTCTTAATAAAGTTTGATATTTAGTTATGTGATTTATGTAAAAATTTACAGATTTAACTAAATAGCACTTTATGTATGTGTTGTGTAAGCATGGCATAAAAGCGTAACAAAAAAATTCATAATATTTCGAAAATTTGGAAATAAATTAAAACTTTTTAAATGCATATTTTTTTAATCTAACCTTTTTACAGTTTTTGGTATGAAGCTCCTAAAAGCATAGCGATGTAAGTCTTAAAATTAAGAAACCGGAGTTAATTTTTACAAATGGTAGGAAAAACTCTCATCAGTTTGCAAGAAATGGTAATAGTAACTCTGGCTGGTGCCGGAGTACAGTCTGATTTTAAAAAAAAAACTCTTCAGTGAAATATCTATTCAGTTTGGGGAACAACTACAATCAAGTTTCATATGAGCAAAAGGGTTGACAATAAATTAGAGAAAACTATTTTGCTCTGTATAGTCTGATTGTTGATCCCCTTTTGATTCTGCTTCAAGATTTGAAATTTACTTCTCAGCATTTACTATTAGTCTCTTATTGAAAAATGTGAGCTGGTACACCACTGTTTTCAGTAAGGGGGACCTTTTTATGAGCATTTAAAAACTTTAAAACTAATATAATCACCATTTTAACGTTACAGATGTTCGGATGCACTAAAGCTGGCCAGTCAAAATGTGACTGATTCATCTTCACGATTTACTCCAAATATTTTCCCCCTTATATCCTTTTGCTTCTCTCTGCAGGAAATGTGTGATCTTTGTCTGTTTCTCAGATTTTACTAAAGAAAATAAACTTTGTATGGTCTCATAGAATGGCGACATGAAAGAAAAAATTATGTAAGATCTCAAACAGCTTACAAGGGATGAACTTAAATTGACAGCTCTCTTCCTGAACAGTTTCATAACATAACATTTACGAGAGTTCTGGAATTTTTTTTTGTGAAAATGGTCTTCACACAGTTTACTTAAACTAGCAATTAAAAAAACATGGAAAGTTATTCGCCTGATATATCAGTATAAATTTAGTTAACGTAGCTTAAATACTATTTTTTAATTTCAGGAAGCAAAAGCAAAACATCCGTGGAGTTTTTCTTACTTAAAAAAAAGTATATTTGGTTTCGTTGCTGCACAAGATTATTTTTTTTTTTAAACTCTTCTTCACTGTTGAAATAAAAGTTCAACGTAGCAGCAATATTTTGGTCAATCAGTAGACCTTTAACAAGATGGATCATTTCCTGGGTCAGTTAAAATTAACTTGATCTACGAATAAATATTTTCACAAATACAGTCGACTCCCGATACAACGCGATTCGACTTACGCGAAATGGCTATAACACGAATTTTTCACGACTAACGAATTTTAGAGCTAACGCGAATTTTTCGTCCGCAACGAGATTTTTTTTTTTGGAAGGAAGTATCAGCTTCGTTATTGGCTACTAGATATTGATTTCGTGAATGTTATTACATTCCTTTAAGCATCACTGACAGCCAAAGTTCCCACACCAAACTAGTCTAGTGCATCAAATAACCGCTCAGCATCTTTCATTTATTATTTTTTTTCATTCTAAATGTAAAAGTTGATGCAATATAATGTTACCTTAGTGTCATATTCATCTAAAGTTTGTGAAGATGGAAAGAAAAAGAGTTTGTGGTAAAAAAATATATAAAAAAGGCTAAGATTCTCGATATGCTTGAACAACTACAAAACGGCGAAGGTAGCGCGACAATAAGTATGAGTGAATCTTCCATACTTACAATTAAAAGTCAAAACACAAAGATATCCGTAAAAGTTCCGAACTTAGTTTCAATATTAAAGACTGCAGAGCAGTGTCTAGCAAAGTAATTATTATGAAAATGGAAGCTGCTCGGATTAATAAAGAGATCAGGAAGAGGAGATCTTGCCACAAATTGAAACGTTATAAAAGAAAAGGCGAAGCAACCGTATTTAAAAATGTATTAGATAAGAATAACGATCTGATCACGGAGCATAAATCATCACCACCTTTATTTTTTAACTCTTAAATATTGTTTCAGTATCTACTGTACAGCACTATTATAGTGTACCATTTAAATTTTACTCCATGTTGTGCGTACCGTGTTGTTTTATTTTATGTCTTTCATTCCCATTGATCATTCATTTTGTGCATCTTCAAGTATTCTACGTTCAAGAGCAGTTTTTTATTTTTGAAATACAATAAAAGTTCAGTCTTTTATGCAAGAAACTGTAGTGTATGGTTAAGAAATGCTTTAGAGCAGTTTGAGAGGTGTTTATAAGTGTCTAAACGTATTTGGTATGCTTAAAAAAAATTGTATGCATATATTTTTTCACAACGCGAAATTTCGACTTACACGAGGAGTCTTGGAATGCATACCTCGCGTAAGTCGGGACTCTACTGTATTGATTCTACAAGGAGTACAAATGGCAAATTGTCATGTGAAGAAATTTCGTCTGACATCTTGCAAGGAAGTGCTTTTTTATTTGGAAAATTCAAGTAATGTTGCACATTTTATGCTTATGATTACTCGAATTTCATTCGGAACCATGCTGTTTTTATTTGTATCTCCTTTACAAAATGCCGCGAAACGTTTTTCTTTGTGATTTCTGCATTTACAGAATCAATCACACATTAATCTGTATTTACACTATCATCTTCTACACAGTTCATTGATTTACATCCTCTAAGCAATCCTCGACAACCTTTCATAATTGAAGCATTTAAATTTTACGTAATAATTGTTATTGTTGTTTTACTAACACTCCAAGGTATGTTCAAATACTTATTTATTAAAACAAGTCCTTTACCATGATTTAGTTTACGCCCAATTAAAACTAAGGAGTTCAATGTATTGCTTAAATTCGAGTAAGTTGAAAAAAATTTAGCTTGTTTGCAAGAGTTTACATACGAGCAAGCAATTTCCTCGAATATGAATCTCGAATGAACGAAAACATAATAATGCATAATGGGGATAGTTCCAGACAAAAATGTTCTCTCAGCTGCGAAAATGTTTGAAGATTGCCCTAGAACTTTTTTTTTTATTAAACCTCCGACTACTAAATAAATAAGAAAGACAATATAACATCTGAAATTACATATTCCATGAAGAAAATTGGGAAGACGAATTCTAATATTTGCTGCATTGTATAAGATTATGTAATCATCTAATAAACGAGTCAACTATAGCGGAATGATGAAAGTAAACAGACAGTAAAGTAGCATAAAAAAGTAAATACACGGCATTACACATCGTTTTTCGTAATCCGGAGAAGGAATGTAATGTTTAATATTCTTCTCTTTCATAACTGGGTTTTTGTTATTAACTATAATTCGGCTATAAGTAAACAAGCAGTTCTTTTCTAATGCTCCTAAAATTATTTGGTACATCAAGTTTCATTTGCAACAATGAACATTAGATACCTCATTTTTTGTTTTAAACACAGTTGGGGGTTGTCTACAAATGATGTCATGCTTTGTGGCTTCGTAGAGTTGTGACTGTCTGCGACAAAGGGAAGGAGAAGTGTGAACATCACGCGTGTGAACATCAACAAGAAGTGTTACATCACGCATTTTTTAATAACAATGTGTTGCCAATTGAAGATGCAAGGGGGCAATTGACGAGGGGAGGAATCAAGTGGCGTGTGGCCCTCTGTGAAAAATGGAAATGGGGGGGGGGCAAAACTGCTGAAAAAAGTGCCACTATTTGTGACAACCCTTTGATATTAAGTGTGTATTTAGATAAGACAATTCTTTGTTTTACAAATTAAATAACAAACTACATACATTCCAACAATATTTTTAAAGTAATAAATTTACTATTAGGATGTGTGAAAAATATTTTTAAAAAAGGCTATTTCTAAGCACATTTTTTATAGACATAATAATTAGTTTAATCATTTAAGACAAATGAATCAGTTTGCTATACTGGATAAAAGCTTTTTCTAATAAAATTCATAGTTTGGTATGATTCCAAAACATATTAACACCCCCCAGAGACCTTCAAACAGCAATTACATATAGAAAAAAAATGGGGGAACAAATTTAACTACTTTACTTAAAAGACATGTTTAGGCAAGACTAAATTATCTTGTTCCTTATTTCATGATATTACTTGCGATTTATACACTATAGAAGCTACTCGTAAATGTGTTTAAGTTGCTTTCTTTCAAATCTGCAATAGTCATTTTTTAAATCCAGGTTGAGTTTTGTGCAAAATTCATTTTTTACGAGTGCTATTATTTAAAAACTATGCTCTATGCTTATAGAAATAAATTTTTCTCCTTTTTTTAATGTTCGGTACCATTCAAATCTGCGATGCAGAACATGACATCCCAGTAGATTCCACACACATCAAGTTATTAAGTGTAACGGTTTTACATGAGACGCAAACCGAGGCAAAAGGATTGTATTGAGGAGCAACTGTCAGGAACTTTCAACTATAAAGTGAAGTCTGCACGTGATTTTTGTTAGACTGTGTCAATAGCACAGTGTACTGCTAGCGACTGGAATGATAAACATTGAACAGAGAAGAATCAATAATAGTACGTGCTCCTAATACAAAAATCGCCAACTTTTCAGTGTCTTGTAAGAGTAATAATAAAAAAAAATGTTGTGAAACGCAACTGAAATGAAAATATTTCTTGATCTAATTACGATAAATTCAGTGTTTTTTGTTGTAAAAAAACGTTTTCTTTGTTAACATTACAAACTATAATTGTGTTCTCAACTTCTTCAAATACGTTTACGGCAATGCTAAATATTTTTGAGCTGTTCAAAAAGTGTTCTAAAAACAAAAGGAAAGCAGCACACACTCAAAAATATTTTGTGAAAAAGTTCGATAGAAGCAAACCTGCTAGTGATCTCTAGAGTCATAGAGAATTTCGTTTTTGTTATTAGAAAAAAAAAGGCGTTCATTTTCTTGATTTGTTAATTATCTTAAAAAGTTAAAAAATGCTTTTTTTTTTACTTTTATGTATATTTTTTCTAATATTGGGCGACATTGTTACATTATTCATTACATCTTGGCAGCGAATAATTACATTATGCAATAATTAAAGGTTCTTAGTTTAAGAGAAAAACAAAAAAGCAAAAACAAAAATCGTTAAAAAAAATTAATTCTCAGCTACATGTGTGTTTCACGAATGTATATATATATATATATATATATATATATATATGTATATATATATATATAAACTAAACTAAACTAAAAGGCTGAATGCTTTGTAATGTTCGATTATTTAATAAGTTGCAGTTTTTTACTTGAAAACTAGAGCTGTCTCAACGTATGGTTGCTTTTGGAGTAATCGTAAAATCGTAATGACCTGCACGTGCGTGAATGTTCTGAACACCGTTTTGCGATGCAACGGAATTTTCTTGGCTGATCTTCAGGATTGTAGTGAAAACTTTTTCATCGAAACACAAGTCCCGAAGGAGAGGGGGGAAAACGGAAGGATGAAGTTTTCTTTTTGAGAGAGAGCTGTCGTTATCAAAAAAAAAAAAAGAGATGCAATACATCATAGAGGCAAGCAATCTTTTTCGATTGACTGTTGCAAATTTCCCCCTTCTTTTTGGATCAAGACGATTGAGATATTATGCACGCGTAAAATATTATCGAAAGTTTTCTTTTTAACTAGAGGAGAAGATTCTGTGGCCCGAAGGAGAAGAGAATATTAGCTGTTGCTAATGAGCGAGTAATGACGGCTGTGCTTTTGGTGGCGCTTGTGTTGCCGCATTTTGTTTTATTAGCTTTTATTATTTTTTTATTATACTTGTTCTGTCGTTGATTGTTTGGTGGGACTTATTTGGTGGAGAATTTTAATCATTGCCCAAAAAAAAAAAAAAAAAAAACTGGAATAATGCAGTCAATAGTTTCAAAGTTAACAAATTAAACTCTAGGCTAATTGAGCAAAAACAGATAAAGAGAAATTTAAAATTTTTTTTTTTCAAATAATACGGGTTTTTGAAGTTTTCCTTGATTTATGTCATCAATTTTGAAGCGTTTTTATAAACTTCTCATAATGTACTTTTTAAATATGATATATTGGTATATATATTGGTTGGGTGGGGGAAGATCTTTTATCGTTGCCCAAAACAAAATACAGAAACTAGCTACGAAGTAACTCTTAAGGAGAGTTGGTACCCTAAAAGTAAAAAAAGAAAATTTTAATTTTTTATACATTCAAAATCTTGAAGTGTTTTTAAACACACCGAATTCATGTTTCTATGCAGGTTAAAAGTAACTAAATTGAAATATTAATGGGGCTTGAATGCATTAAAATGTAGAGGAATGAGGGGCAAAGTGAAATAGCGGGGAAAAGTGAAATGGTGAAATATTGACTCTGATTTTTGTTCCACCTATCTCGTAATATTTTAAACATGTAGTGCCCATCTAGTTTATTCCAGTCAAGAAAAAGTTATCCCTAAAGATCAAAGAATATTACAATACAAGCAGTTTTCAAAAATTGATACTCATATTGTAATATATTGCTGTGAGTTAAAAATGAATTTTGCTATTATAAAATGATAAAGCTTTTGTTATTACGATTTTTAATATTGATTGAGACCTTCTAATATTCTATACAGTATTTATTTTTATAATATAAAGATTGTGTTCGTTTTGATATTTTTTGCAAAAAGACTAGTAAATGCAAGGCAAAGGGGATGGGGAAAGTGAAATACCTCATTTTGTTTACTTATTCAACTTCATTATTTATTACATGGATTCCGTATTCATTTATTAATTTATTTATTGACATTAATTTACTTAATAACTTACTTATTTATAACTTAATAACTTACTTGATTTCTTCATGCACCTATTTTCTTATTAATCCACTATTTTTTGCACTCATTTATTTTTCTCACACATTGCTAAGTTCTATTATTCGTTTATTGCTTCATTTTCGATTCATTTCTGCATTTATTCTTTTATTTACACATTCATTTGGCCATATATATATATATATATATATATATATATATATATATATACTACTTTACTATAAAAATTTTTTTTCACTTTGCCCCATAAAAAATCATTTTTGAAGGCACAATATTCTGCCAAAAAATAAAAACAGTGCAAGTTTCATAATAAAATACATTCTTCTTCCTTGATATACCATGACTTTCAAAACAAATTTCCAATTTTGTTCATTTTGAAAAAAAAAAGGTATCTTAACTGCTTTACTTTGCCCCACATTCATTATGTGGTACAATTTCACTTTCAAATGGGATTTTTTAAACCGTATTTGAGAACTCACGATCGTTTTCCTAGGAAACTACTTTACCTATTGCTTTGAAATTTTCACCGCATCTATACTAATAACATAAAGCTGAAGAGTTTGTTTGTTTGTTTGAACGTGCTAATCTCAGGAACTAATGGTTCGAATTGAAAAATTATTTTTGTGCTAAATAGTCCATTTATTAAAGAAGGGTTATTTAAAAAAAATCAAATTGACCGAAATTAAATGTTTAATTAATTGTTTAGTTCTATAAACTCGTAATCGATAGCGTGTTAAGTTAACTCATCGAGAGGGCGCTGGGCAACAGTGTCCATAGCTGTGAGGAATCATGTCGCGCGGGTCAGACATGTGGTCGGCTGCGCTGTTGTGGGATTGTTGTATTCAGTGAACCGGTTTTTTGAATGCACTTTTTTTCGATATTCAGGTACATAATTTGATTTTGTAGAATTTTTCTATTGGGTTTTGTTTTTCTTGTTTCTTCAACTTTTTTTTTTTTTTTTAAATTATAGTTAATGGTAGTTACTTTTCTAAGTAAATATTTTGATTTGTCGTATTATTCAATTGTGACTGTTCTTTATAACGTTTTTTTTTGTATAGCATTGGTTATTTGGTGAAACATTTTAAATTTCAGGAAAAAAAAAACAACTTCACTCGCTAAAGGGCAGGGTTACGGTAACGTGATTGCTTCGCGCGTTAAGCGATTAACTATACATTTGAAGGATTATTTTGATTTTTAAAGCTACTGCTAATCTTTTAATGTGTTTTAGGGAATAGTTTTTTATTTAGAAAAGACTTTAATAGTTTTTTTAAAAGGTGCGTATGCATTTTAGTTGAAGAAAAATTATAATTTCACATCAGAGGGCGGGGGGGGGGGGGGGCATGGATTTTTTTTTAATTCAACGAAATTTCTTTAAATTCTTAGCACGGGCTTCTTCGTGAGGGTACTACTAGTTTAATAAATATGTTTATTACTATACTGAATGGAAATTTTTGCCTTTGAACCCACACGTCGAAAAGTGACTGCGGGTAAAAATTTAATAAATTATGAAACAAAAATAATTGCCTCCAGTTGACTCTTAGATATATCTTGAAAGCTAAGTGAAAATTGTAAGTTTCTATTATTAAAACTTTTGGAGAAAAATGTGCATAAACTTTAGCAATTTCACATTACCCAGTGCACACATACTAGCGCCCCTTGATGAAGTTATCAAATCAGTTTCAAGGCTAAACTGAAAATTGGAAAATTAACGAATGAATTGCAATGATTCAAAATATAAAATATTTGACTAAGTATTATCAATATTAAAATAACTTAAATTATGATTTCACTAAAAGATATGTCTTTAAACAAAATGGGAATTCATGATCTTTTCATTTCGTTTCTTTTTTAAGCGTAACTTATTTTTTGCTTAAGAGATCAGTCTGTATCTAGAAAAGAATAAGTTTGAGTCTTTCTCCCACAATTTTTATTTTTCTGTTAAAGAAAATCATAAAAAATTTCACTCAATAACATCAAAAGGATTGTAAAAACTTCTTTATGCGTAAAAATAAATGAAAAACGGACAACATCAATTACTGTTGGAGTGTTTCGTTTCATTGAGTTAGAAAACAGGTAATGAAAGGGAACGGTAAAGGAAAATTACAGCTTATTTCTGGAGTTTCATACATTAGGCTTGCTAGTAGCCAACTAGCACACTACAGTGCTGGCCAAATTATTAGACTAAGACTGTTTAAAAAGCAAATTCTTTATTGATTACGTAACTATAGACACATGAACGAACAGTGAAATAATTATCTAATATTTAGTATGCATTCCTTTTTCTAGATAAGCATTTTAAGTCTTTTTGGCACACTGTTCACAAGGTTTACATCATTTCTTAACTTTTTAAAAAAGGAGGAAAAAAATTGTTTATACTCACTATTATATACTCACGTACACATACTCACTAATTACATAAAACTAACTTTAAATGTAACAGAACATACTCATAAAAAGAACTAGTGATCTGTTTAAGCTAATTGAGGTTATGTTCCTGGTAGAAAGATAAACAAAGAACATTAACAAAACGGACATTGCTGCCAACTGCAAACATCAAATTATGCTAAAATAACGTAATAATCAGTGTACAGTATGTAATGTACTTTAACAGTAAAATAAATAGTATTTTAGTACAAATAGTGTACAAAAACAAAAAACAGACAAAAAAAAAAAAAAAAAAACTCTTCAGTCTAATAATTTTGCTAGCACTGTATATTTTTCTTTATTGACATTCAAGTTGGAAGAATACTTTTTCTATTTATCTTTGAAACTGTGACTGTAATTCCTAGGAACAATAAGATCAGTAATAAAGCTATGCTACTGGAGATGACATTTCCATATGTTTTTTCTCCTCTACAGAAAAAATGTGTGTCTAAGTTGCAGCCATCTTGCTTATCTCTTAGTGGTTTTTGTAGAAAGTCTTAATTAAATACTGCAATGACATCTAGAAAGAATAAATTATATAGTAAGATGATATCTAAGGTGAGTTTTAGAAAATATTAGTTGGGTGGACGGTAAGGAAAGAAACCTTTAAGGGCAATAAATATGTATTCAACTTTTATTGATTAAATATTTCGTGTAATAAGTAGTAATTAGATTTAATAAAAAAAATGAATGGACTGGTAGTCATTTAGTAAACTGAATATCAGAGTTTAATTTTAAGAAAAAAACCCCTAAGCGTGAATCATTTATTCTAAGATTAGCTGCAAAAGGACCTACCATTTCAAGTTGAGTTAGAAATGCCTCATTAATAAATTTCGCGAATTAATTCTACAAGTAAACTCGACAAATACTTGATCAAAAATCTTTCTAGTAAATCACTAATTTAAACTTAACCAGATTCTGAAAAAATACGTAACGGGAGAATTGTCTTCATACTTGATATCTTTATTAAGATGCATCTAAAACTGTATAAAACCAGAAAATCAGATTACTTTGTCGAATGTTGATATTAGTCTTTATTGAAAATTTATTCCTTGAATTATGTGCTCTATTTTTTTTTCTTCACTTTCTAGTGTATGGCTCAAGATCGTTCACGATCTATATAGCTCTGAACGAGGTTTAGTTGATATTCTCTTGCAGTGACAGATTTAGTATGTCGTAGCTCCAAGGGGCCACCACGATCATAGAGGTGCAATACTAAACGTGATTCATAGTTGTGATTCAGACCAAGGGTTCGAAGCTTATGGGGCACCCCCTAAGGTGGCGTAGAAGAACTTCAAGGGATACAAGACGATGGAAAAGAATTTTTTAAATTTTTTACTCATTTTTGTAGGTACATGAGAATTTTAAATAACAGTGTGCCCTCTCATTACTGTTGTGAAAGTAATTGATTTGAAGAGGGAAGGAGGGAACACGCCAACCCCCCCTCTCCCCTTAATCCTGGATTACATCAAAAAAAATGTATTTATTTCTTTACTTCTTGAATTTCATGTGTTTTAAAATAATATGTTCAAAATACAGTTTTGTATTGTAAAATTGAATTTCAATTGTGAAATTATCTAGACCTTTACGAAATAACTAGTTTAGTTATCCGTATCAGCATCAGTTTCCAATTGTATTACTTGAATTACCGCATATAGTGGAGGGGACACAACCTTTCCCTAATATTTGAAAATCTTTGGTTTTAGAACTTCTTTGTCTGTGATTGTTATCAGATGTTCTTGGTATTCTTTTGACGTCATGAACATTTCCATCACGCTCAGTACAGAGCAGGGTTAGTTTACTTACTCCACTCGTATATTTACTTCTTTGTGTTTTGTATTTCTTTTTCACTTGGACCGTTAGTTCGTATTTTGTAAACCATTCTTTTTTTTACGAAATGATGAAAAGGCTCCTTTTTAATACCCTCGATACAGTTGTTAGCTGAGATTTTAAAAATAAATAGTATTGCTTAGTCTATGTATATATTTCGTTTCGTTGAAATCGAAAGTGGAAGGCAGGACATTTTTTCTCCAGAAAGTGGCACTTTTCCCAAAATGGTAGGCGTCCCTGGTATCTAGTCTTAACTCATTGAGGGTAGGATTCAAAACCACAGTTGTGTTGTTGCATAGAAATGAGAAAAACTTGCAGTATTATATTTTTCAAAGTTTTTTTTGTGCATACTTAATAATTTCCTTAATACTTCATCAAACTTCTTAATTAAGACATCATTTTAAAGATTTTTCCTCCGCTGTCAGCGGAAAACAAACCAACAAGCCATGGTTTTTTTTTTCTGCGATTAAAAAAAATCTTAAAAACTGGGTTTTTGATTTTTTTTCTATCGAGAGAGATGTTTCGCACGAGTTTTTTCTCTTCGGTTAGTTAAAAAAAATCCGCAGGTTATTAAGAAATGTATTTAAATAAGGTTCTTTACCTTTTATACTAGCATATTTAGAAATGGAAGAAAAAAACGTTTTTTAACTGTGCTAATACTTTGAAAACTATAACTCGAGGAGTATACGAATTAAATGAACAATAATGTTAAAGAATTCTACGTTTTGATCAAGCGCATTCTGCTGATTTGCTTGACGAATTTCAGTTCCAAAAACGATACATCTTCTTTTAGGTATTAAAAAAAAGCATCTTCTCGTACCCATGGAATCGCTTTTATACGAAATCCTCAAGCTTTTCCCAGTTATCAGTCTTCTCAACAGTTCATGAAGCATTTTGAGCGATCACTAAATTTTCTCAAGTAGAAAAATAACACTGTCAAAACTTCATCAATCCAACCTGTCAGTTTGATGGATCAAACATTTCCTGATTTTTTGAGGTGTTTCGGAATGATAACATTTGTTTGGATAGCAATATTTTTCATGTGTGACAAAGGAATATTGAAAAATAACCATAACCGATCAGATATAGGCTATAAAAGAACTTCTGTTTAAGGAAAATATGTAATGGAAAGTAACCCATTTGAAATGTTTGGAAAACTTCGATTTAATTTCAATAAAGTTAAATAATAAAAGAATCATGAATGCTTTGGGATTTAGAGATTGCCTAATTGGCAGTCATGAGACATTGTCAAAATGAAATCAAGTATGAAATTGTTATAAAATAGCTCAACTGTTGATGTGTTTGCCGTAGAAGGATCATAGTTGCTATTTTAACGGCTTTGGTGTTGAATGTAAAAGAACAGTGGGCGGCAGGAAATGTTTTATAAAACATTTCCGCTGGCTAGATTTTAGCCATATCGTACCATAGGGAACAAGAATTGTGAAATGAAATTTAAGTTTATTCATTCACAAAAAGCCAAAAGTACGCTCGCGTGTGTTTGTGGGTTTAAAAGTGTGTGATATAGTGGGCTGAGTACTAAAGGTATAGATAGTTGAAACTTGAAAATTTTAGTATGTTTCACTATTGTTGAATTTCTTTTTCAAAAGAAGACATAAATACTTCTAATTAAAACAAGAGTAAAAATTTAGGAGTGGCAGTTAAAAATTTTTTTTTATACGGTGAACCGATTTCGAGATAGAGGGCGGAGAGCGCGCGGTCACAGGATCACTTCAGGTCACCCGGTGCCTCCGGTCGAAAACGCGCCATATATAGTTGATGAACTATGGATAAATCAATGATTATAAATATTTGTCAATTTTTATTAACTATCATATTATATTTTATCATTTTCTTCATGCATTAAGTCTATATCTATTCATTAATACTGATAACCGTTTCCTAAAATTAAAAAATAATTAAGGGAGAAACTTAAATCATAATATAATTATATTCCCATTTATACTAATGACATTTTAAATAATGCTCCGAGATCGTTGAAAAGTCTCGACCATCTTCGTTATATGCATTACGTCAAGTCTACAAAACTTAATAAACCTGTGCAGCTTTCAAATATTCCACCAACAACATTTCAAACGTGTATAGTATCAAGTTTAAACTTGGTTAGGGCATGATTTGGAACCCCAGGTATGGGGTTGGGCAATGCGAAACGATTTTCTGGAGCCTATCATGACAATTTTACTACCTGCTCCAGAAGATTTGCTAAATACAATTTTCTGCAACCGCAAGAGTGGTTGTGGTTCGCGATTCGGATGCAGGAATGCGGGCTTGCAATGCTCTTTAGCTTGTGGCCAATGTAATGAGCAAGCTTGTCTGAATGCTCTGCCATATCAGAGCGACATTAACGAAGATGGAACTTTTGACTCCGAAATCATGGAAGAACTTGAGACAAATGTCGTTGAAGACGATAATGAAGACCAGTATGAAATTTACCAGCAGCCGGAAGACGACGATGAAGAGGAAAAAGATGATTAAAATTATAAATAGTAGTTTTTGTAACCTTTATTCCATTTTTTTACTTTTAATAAAAATAAATGTATTGAATGATATTTTTTAATAAAAAGATTAATTCATAATTTATTCGGTTTTTTTCATCATGTAAGAAGTTATTAATATTAATTAGGTTAAAATTCAAAATAATTCCTATATTTTCATTAACAATTCTGCAATTAATGGGCAGGTAAGTGTTGTTAAGTAAATTAATACTGAATAAAAAGTGGATAGGTTAGGAAAAAAATGATAAAATATAATATAATATAGTTAATAAAAACTGACAAATATTTATAATCATTGATTTATCGATAGTTCATCAACTATATATGGCGCGTTTTCGACCGGAGGCATCGGTTTACCTAAAGTGATCCTGTGACAGCGCGCTCTCCACCCTCTATCTCAAAAACGGTTCACAGTATAAAAATTTTTTTTAAAAAAATTTGTAGAGAATTTTGTATTCTACAATATTGATAACAAATACAAATAGCAAAAAACCCATAGAAAATGAGATATTTACAAAAAAAGCGCAAAAAAAAAAGATTTTTGTGACCTTTGACCTCGAAATTTAATAGTTGCACACACCCTACCATATGTAGGTTTTGAGACAACTTTTAGGGTGTCAATATACAAGTATTTACAGACTTACAGCTGGGTATCTCGAATTCCGAGGTGAACTTACTATAATGACTGGACTATATCTGTTACCCTAACCTTACACTAAAGAGTGTTAAGGAAATAATAAAAAAAAGAAAGAAAGTGGGAACACCTTCTTTGACTGACTTATCGATTGTTACTTAAAACATTTCTCATTAACTCAAACAGTTTTTTGCTTTCTGAAATCTGTCATCCTAAAAGGTCTGGATTGCGTACCACATACGCCGTAAAAAAAATGAATGTTTGCCACACTAACATTTGAGATGTGTATGAAAAGACATGTTTTGTAAAAGCACATAAAGCAAACGATGTGTACATTTTTTTTTATTTTAAGAAAAAGCTGTTTTTAAAAGAAAAATGAAAAATATTTTATTTTCAACATACTTATGTTTTATTTTGAATATTAAACATCAGCTAAAAACTTCTTACCTTAACAGCCATCATAATTTAGAATTTCCTTAGTCGCGGATGTGGAATAAATAAATACAATGGTAGTTTTTTTTTTTTGTGTGTGTAACTTTTATGGCAACTTTAAAATTAATATCGTATGAGCATCTACTTATAGTAAAATATTAAATGTGATTGCTCCAAACGATATATTTTTGTAGAACACTGTAAAAACGATTCAGAAACGTTCCTGGAAAATAATAGACAGCTGATGTGCCCAATTTCTGCCAGTAACATATCTTACAAAAACCAGGAACGTTTTCCGGTAAATATCAGTAACCTTACTGAAATTATCCTTGAAGCTTCCTAAAATATTCAGAACTCTTCCCGCTTAAAGCCAGTCGTATCTCTGGAATCTTACACTAAACTTGGTGGGTATACTATAAAAGTTTGGCACCTTACTGAGCTTCGAAGAGAGCTCCAAAAGCAGTACTGGAAACATGGCCAAAACTAAGACAGAATTGCAAGTAAGTATCAAAAATTTTACTTGCCTGCAATACTTGCAAATCTACGTAGTCCATTGACTTATTTGCATCCATAACGAAGCCTTATCAGTCTGGACGGGCCGCAAACACACCCATAAGGAAGCCTTACCAGTCTGGACGGGCCTCAAACACACCCATAAGGAAGCCTTACCAGTCTGGACGGGCCGCAAACACACCCATAAGGAAGCCTTACCAGCCTGGACGGGTCGCAAACAAGCTAAAACGGATACACTTTATAAATACGCACACTTAATCTTTAAACTGGGAGATAAAAATATTTTTTATAACAGTGAGAAGTCTGCATTCGAGCGACTTGTAGCAATTCAGGAAACTTTTTGACAAGGATACTTGATTTTTCCAGGAAGTGGATAAAAATCTTTGAAATCCCGACAGGTTTCACGGAAATACTCAGTAACGTTTCGAATTTTTTTTTACATTGAAAGCATACAAATTTGTTCATACTAATGTTTTACAAATCTAATAATAAAATTCCCAAACATTTAAGATGAACTATAACTAAAATGTTAAAGGAAGATCATCGTATTCTTAAAATAAATATCCCTGTTTTGAACCCCTAACTTCTGGATTCTTCGTTTGAAATAGTTTGTTATCCTAATAAATAATTGTTATCCTTATTAAGGACTGGAATGTATGACAAGCTGATAACAATTTCGAGACTATATGTAACATCTTTAAAATACTCTCGTAGCTGAACCTGAAGACATTTAATTTAATACACTAATGTTTTGCTAGATAAATATTGTCAGTACTGTAAGTAATTTGAAGTATTGCGCAAGGGAATTGAAACAATTAGAAGATATATCCCGCAGGCTCGTTAGGAATTGTCATTTGGAGTTATGATTGGAATTAGTTTCTGATAGAATTTATGCATCCGTGTTTAACCTGCATAGTTTTGTTCTCTTTTGAGCTTCTTTAAACTTATGCATAGAAAGTATTTGCAAAAGAATTCAGACATTTGTAATGCATTCTGAAAATTCTTCTGAATGATTTAAACTCCAATTTAACTTAATTTAATTGCTACAAATCTTTTTACTATGTCATGGTGAAACTTCAGTTGATTTTTAATGTTTAACTGACCTAAAATAAAGAAAGAAGACTGTTAATTGGGAATAAATATTTTTGACGAAGCTTACAGTTAAAATAAGAAAATTAGTTTTTTTTAATTAGTAACTAGGGGGCTCGGTTCCCTGCTTGCTGCCGCTCACCAACCCCCGAAGATTGCTTCCCAATCTTATTTGATAAGATTACGATATTTCGCAAAGGTTCAAATCGTCAATTAGAAAGAACGAGATAAAAAAACGCATTATGAGTTCACTTTGGAGCAAAAAGCACCCCTTTCTTGGGTTTCAAAATATTGTGTAACAACTTGCAGAGCCGTAAGGGCCAAGGGGTTTCTGGGCATTGCAAAACTGCATTTATGTACGTTTGAAAAGTCGCTTTCATATTCGTATTTCAAAATATACTTCTAGAAAGTAGTATATTTTGCTCTTTAGCTCGAGGATTGAATTGAGTTGAGCCTAAGACTTTCCGTTAAAATTGAAACCCTTAAAATTTTAAATAAGAAAGAAGAAACAAACGAATCTAAAAGACGTAACTATGGCAACGACAAGCTGCAAGGCCAAATAAAACATCAATAATTTCAATGGGGGTGAGATCTTTCGAACTTGATTAAAACGGCATGTAACTTTTTTTTTCCTTTTTAGATATATGCTTAGTTTTCGGACCATAGTTCGAGTTATATCTGGAGTAAAGAACCCCCTCCCCCTTTTCTGTGGTGTCAAAAAGAAAACTGTGGGACAATTCCTTCACGTTTTACCGGTAGATTTAATAAAGAAAGTAGTGCCTAAATTTCAGCTAAGCCTAAAAAAAATCGAATTAAAAACGCAAATAACTCCCACTGTAATTAAGTTAGAGCATTGAAACAAATTGCGTAGAACGCGGAAAATTCCATCGTTTCCAAGGATATATAATATAAATATGAGCAAATAATTTTCACCCCTTTAATAGGCAATTTACGTGAAATTTCTGCTTAAAAAATTAATTACAAAAAAACTAAGTCGAAATTGAAAAAACAAAACCACATACCGCGTTCCAGAACTTCGTTGACATTACTTTTTTTGAATATAAAAAGAGATTAAAGCATCGTGTATATTAACTTAATTCTGAATTATTAATAAAATACATTTGAGTAAAAATTTATATTTCATGTTGAAATAAGCAATACGCAAAATGCATTATTTAGTTAATCCATTATTATTATTATTATTTTGCCTCGTGTGTATTTATTTAAGTACTAAGTATTATACTTAGGCATTACATTTATAGCGTATGTGAAAACCATCTGCAATATACTTATTTGCTTCTACTATGTTCCTTGTTCATTTTGTGCTTTTAAATTGCCAACACATGGTGAAGCGCAATTTGATAAAAATGAAAACATCCTTTTTGCAAAATTATTAAATCCATTATTCCATTCACCAGCAATAACAACACTTGCCTAGGATCAAAAGAGGCTATAGGAAGGTTGGTACGCGATACTGGAGAAATAGTTGTGTGGGTTAGTACATAAGAATGAGGAATATAAGATACAATTCATTTAGAATTCAATATAACAGAGCACTAAAAGGTTAATACTTGAAACTTAGTCTGCCTAATACTAGCAAAGAATTGGAAATATGCAAATATTTTTTTTATTTCTTTTTACAAGCAAATGTAATTTTTCATTCACATGATCCAAAGGCGCGCACCTTCCAAAACTCTCGGCATTTGGGTAAGGATAGTCGAATCCCAAAATGCAAGCATTCACTTTTGCCGACCCCCTCCTCCTGTTTAACAACTTCCCAATTAAAAGGCAACTGATTCGTTTTATCTTTAAAAGGATATAGTAGATGTAGGAGTCAGTTTTCTTGAAAATAATCTCCTCCTTTATTTTTTAAATTATTTGAAAAGTAATAAATTCAGTGGCAGACAATGCTGGGAAATTCTTTACGACTTCTCACATCTGCGAATGTATTCTTTATAAACCAAACATTGATGAACAAATTTAGAAGCAAGAGAAAAAACCGCGAAGTTAGTAAACCAGTCTTTTGGTCGCCAAGTTCCGTCACCAACTTGGCGACAAATTTGGAGATTTTTTAAAAATCTGTTTCAATTTGGCCACTGTTGGTGATATTTAGAGAGTAAACTATTGAATCACATTAAAACTGCCAGTAATGAGGAAATGACATTACATTGGAGTAGAAGGAAGGAATGCGATGCACACATTAGCTCGTTTTACTAACAGATTATCATCAACACATCTGAAATTTAGATAATATTTTAAATTTTCGGTTCGCAGATTTAATTGTGTTCTTTTATTAAGTATCCCACTGTTGCCGAAATTGGCCCAATAACGAAACATTAACTTTCTCTCCAAAATTCAAAAACCACCAAGAAAAGGATATATCCAAAAAATTACCGATTTAAAACTAAGTTTTTATTTTCTAAATATGCGTGTTTTCTGGGGACAGAAATATTGAAAGTAATTTGAACTTTGTTTTGTCTTGCAATTCGGAGAAAAGGGTAGTTAATATTACATGAAAGCACAATACCATATTTTTTTCTCGAGCAAATCAATATACTCTTTAAAGACTCGCAAGAACGTTGCTCAGACTGGATAATTTGATTCACAACCACATTACTCATGCTAATTCATATTATGACAAATAGATGGCAACTCTAATCGCCTGTTCCTTCACTTACATTCATGTTAAATCCCTATCAAATTACTCAATGATTAATGGAGTTCCATTTAATATCATATTTATAACATATTGCTGTGAAACGTAGAGTACTGATTTGAATGACTTTCGTAAAATTGATTGATTGTCAGACACAAGTTCTGTACTTTATAGAGTATGAAAGTATTCTTATCAATTATATTCTCCGCTAAAAAATGAAGCGTTATTTCTAGTTTTTTAGTGATTGACATATTATACACTCTGTCAAAAAATTAAAAAATATATGCATTCAGAGGAAACGAACTATAATGACGATATGTAACAGTTACATGGTCTATGTGGAGATAAAAATACAAATTTAGAACCAAAGGTAGTTTTATAAAGAAGTTATGACCTGTCAACACTCAATAAATTGCGCAGCCAACTTTGGATAAATTACAAACGGAAATGCAGCGTGACATCAAAAAGGAAGTGTGTCACATATGACCCCCTACAGAACAACATGTCATACACAGTGACTCCACCAATATTCGAGGATGGCTGCAGTTGCCCTCCAAAAAGCTCTGAATCGTGCTCTATCGGCAAGAGGTCTGATAGTAATCTAACAGGAGACGAAAGTATGCCATTTACTTACAGACATTGTTGAGACAATCACTCAATCTGCGTACGATCTTCATATTGTTGATAAATGACACTTGGACGACTCAATAGCACAAGCAGTTAGACCGGTGACATCGATTCGGCGCCATTTGCTATCTTCCGTGCATCCGATGGTATTACGGAAAACCATTCAAAGATACTCAGCGTCTATTAGGACGCTTTCCACTGACCCCATATTATAATCAGCTCAAATTAACATTTTGATAAAGAAAATCTGCTCTTTTAATTATACTAACGAAAAGTTGATGCACTATGACACAGTTGGGCCACAACGCATTACAAATTGGTTTTTTCATGTGAACGATTTTGATAGTCACTTTTATTGACAATATCGTTTAGGACATCAATATTAATGCTCTGTAACTATAACCCATTGAAAACAAGTATTTTGATATTATAATTATTAAGTATTTGCCTATGAACTTCTTTCGTTAAATATTTATGACAACGTAAAATCCAAGAACAAATTCCCCCACTGTGTTTTCCCACTAATTTACATGCATGCTACACAAAATCTAATGAACTCAAATTGAAAAAAAGAAAAAAAAAATGCTGGAACATATTAACAGCCAAACGTGCCTTATGCTCCCAAACATTCCTGCTTCCAGTGTGAAAAAAGAAAAAAAAAGTTTATCTGCAACCTTAGTCTAAACCTGACCATTCGTCTCACAATGCAGATTTGGCATTTTGGAGCGTTTTTTTTTTTTGGGTGAGTGGGGGGGGGGGGTAATCCTAGGTCCTCAGGATTTGACTCTCAGAAGCAGAAAATGTGTATAGGTTAGTTTCAAAGGCATCTCTACACATCTATAAAGCTATCCGAATATCTATATATCCAAATATTTCATCCAATTTGGAGCTGGTCGAGTTGTGACGAAATGAAAAATCAGGACAGTTGATGCGTCAGTTAATTAGTTAAAGTTTAACTGTTAAGGTTAAGTTTCCAATAGATTATTTAAATTTAAAGCAAGAAGATTTATTTTAACGATTACAACTTTTTACGAAGATTTTATTAAAAAAATTAAATCTTCTTTGAAAATATTTAGTAGAAACGCTGGGGTTGTCTTTATTTACAAATTTTGTATGTTTATATCCTGATTTGTCAAATACTGACTTAAATCGTCCTCAACATGAAGTTTGATTCTATACTTTCACTTCAACTCGAAAACTCTTTTTCCCATAAGTTTTCGTAAACGTACCTATTTCACAGTAATGTATCATAGCCTCTTTGTTTTCTTTTTCAATGTCAGTGTAGAGGTCAATTAACAGAGTATTGCAATACGTTTGTTTCAAAGAATTATCACACGAAAATATTTAAATATGTAACATAACAATCCAGCGCCATTTTAACCGCGTATAGCTCACATTTTAATGTGTACCACAAGAACCACGCATTCCACAGGTGGAAAATACTTATCTTAAACACAATTTAGTACCATACAGTAAATCGATTCAATCATTGAATGGCCATGCTGGAATATTAGAATGTTTTTATGAAATTTCTGCCTATTTTTTGATTGTTTAACTTAAAAACAACAAGACAAACTAAACCTATTAAAAAATTTTGTAATTTTTTTGACAATATAAAATTTTATGTAATTTTAAAAATCTGTGGTTCATAATTGATAAATGAATATTTTTTTAATTCGATAAAACGCACCGTATTTACTGGTTTGGCGTCTGCTAGTGCTATTAAATATGTGTCATATCATGTTCAATAAAATCCAGAATTGTGTAACAACTCATTTTTTTTTAAATGCATGCAGTTTAATTTGAGTATGTTACTTTGTAAACAACCTTTTTTTTTTGAAAAAACTATAAATTAAAAAAAATCCTACTCCTCGCGATGATATTTTATGAAAATACATTTTTCACAATTTTTGCTAAAAGGTTTTAAAATATCAAACAAACTTCTTCTGACTCTTTTTTGAGCCTTTTTTTTGGATAGTATATGTTCTTCAGTGCATTTTAACATATGTATTTTAAACATTTATGCAGTGAAATCTCGTTCAACGAACTTCAAGGGAGCACAAATTGTGTTCGTTGAAACGGAATTTTGTTGTAATGGAACAGTGTAATTTAAATCAAATCGGGACTGAAAATTTCTTTCGTTAAAGTTCCGTCGTATCGGTATTTGTTGTAACGGAGTTTCACTGCGTATGATTTTAGATTGTCAAGGAGTTAGATTTCTGAGAGAGAACTAGAAACAAAGTATTGCAAATTTTAGCAACCCCACATGTTGAATAAATTCTTAAATTAAGATTTTCATGGCAGTCCATACACGTATCAGATTAGGATTAAGTAGAAAATATTTATTACATTTGTAATTTTTAAATAAAATGAATGACGTATCTAATCTCAATACAAATATTTTATTTGCATGGCAAATGTATAGCCCAATAAAAGAAATTAAGAAAAAAAGAGCTTAACAAATCAATAATAAAGAGATATATTCTTTTCATAACTTTAATACTTTTAAAGGAAATAGCAACATTTAGTACAAATGATAAAATATGAACTAACTCCTGAAGGAAAACATATCAAAAACCATTTACAAATCCGAAAGAAAGTAGTTTTGTTATAATCTGAGTTTGAAACGCAGTAGTTTTCTTATCTGCTTTGAGCAATCCATTAAGATAAATGATATTTTGCTTTCTTCTACTCGTAACAGAAACTACTTTATTAAATAAATAAGAAGAAATTGGATATGAAGCTACTACAAAAAATCCTGATTTATATCCCATTGATTTTATTCATGTAAAATATACGCACAATATTGCCATTAAAGCTCGAAAGACGTAGATGTGCATATTACAAAGATTAATTTACTGATTTGATTTTTTTGCATTGAAGTTTTTATAATTGATTGGTGGCTGATACTATCAGTTAATTTATTGATTGTATTAGTTTAATTACTTTAATGATCGGATAATCAATTATGTTAATTTTTTAATTGTAATATTTTGTATAACTTAGTATAATTTGAATCATTAGCTATGTGAAATATCGATTTTTAGTTAGTTAGCGAATGGCGATTGATTTTGTAAGCCTATTTGTGGGTCAACTTCGTTAAATTGATCCTATAGGTAGCGCGAAAGGAAAAAAACATACTCTATGTTTATTTAAGCAATAGGTCACATATTTCTATTTCAAAAGCAACCTTTCTCACGAAAATCTGCGGAATTCGCTGAAATCGACTTTTGATGGCCTTACGATTAATGTAAGTATTCATTGTACATTCTGTCTACTGCCTGGATGTTGATCATCTTTTCAAGCTCTTCGAAACGGCAGATTGCATCAGAGACTGTTTGCTGAGTAACATTAAGCAAACGAACTGCCCCTTATTTTGCTTAACCAACTCCAAAACCTCAGATCTAATGCTTAGTATCGTAAAATTGCCAAAAACCAAAACATAAACAAGGGGATACATTAAAACAAAATCTATTTAAATTTGTTGACGAAAAAAAAGGAACAAACTCATTAATAGAAACGTTTCAACTTTTATTCGTTGATACAAATATTTTCCGAGTTTCCGCTGCTGTGTTTTACAGTTATTTGAGGTAATGGAGAAATAATCTAATTTTCAAAATAATGTAAAAAAAATGTATTGATCATGTGAAACTTATGTAAAAACCCACTTAAATTTAATAGATAGTTTTATGTATATCAAAATAAGATGATACGAATGATAAAATACTGAAATATTCTTCAACAGTTTAGTCATCTTAAAATTACGGCACAAAAAAAAAAAAGAAAAAAAAAAGAAAAAAAAAGAATTTAAATCCTTGCTTTTATCTGTTGATACAAAAAAAAAAAAAAAGTAGTAAAATTAGGATTTAATTCGCACGGAACATACTGTGATGCTGCACAACATTTAGTTTTTCAACAAAGTTGAAAAAAAAAAAAAAAATGCACAGTAGAACTCGATTAATGGAATATCAGTTAAATAAATGTTCCTTCTGATGTAAAGAATTTTCAATGTAGCAAACCATAGAAATTTATTTCTGCGATAAATTTCAAAGCTAATGGAACAGCATGTTTTGAAAGTATTCCTCTGAAAAGAATAACAGCAATGATGATATCTGTCCTTTTTATCCTACTTTCCCATTAAAAGTCAGAGAAAGAAGAACAAGAAGTGCAGTCCAGAACTAAACGAGCCTGTTTTTTTGTATACCAATATTGACTTTCTAGTATCTGATCAATTTTCTCAAAATTAGCTAAAACTGCAAATTATTTCGAATTATTACATTTTTAGCTAATTTCTAAAACTAAAATATGTCCCGCCCATCTAAAGCAATATATGCGTTAAGAATAAATAAACGAACAAATAAAATAGCAGCACTATTTAACAAAGCAACTAATAAATTATTTTCCTATAATAAATTATTTCCCTAAACATAGATTATTTAATATTATTTTAATAATATTAAATTATTTATGTTTTAAAATTAAATCTCTTGTCGCTTTTAAAAAGAATTAAAAATAATAAGCTCATTAAACTAAACACATAAAATCAAAAAAAAAAAAAAACAGTTAAAATGTTTGTTTTTCTCCTGTTGCCAAAGAATAATTTAAAAAAAAAATCAATGTACTTTCAAATATTAAACAATAAAATGTCAATTTTCAGAATTAAAAGAAAAAAATCGTCTGCGCTTGTCTTTGTGTTAAAATATAAAGGACTCCGAATTTCACTGTCAAAAACTGAATACATAGATTAAAACTTTAGAGTGAAAATAAACACAAATCATATTAACGTTAATTATTTCACCATTAAAAACCATGGCGGTCCATTGACACTCCGACCAATGAGTCGGAGTCAATCTCATTTTAAGACAAAGGAAAGGTCGAATTCTTTAAACTTCAAAGAGTCGTAGTCAGTCATTTCAACTCCGTGTCTAAATTTTTGCCGAAGCTACGGATTCAGAATCGGAGTCACGGAGTCTGAGTCCGACTAATTTTCGATTAGAGGAGTCAGATTCGGAGTCAACTGCCCCAACATTCTGGGAGTCGGAAGTTTGTCACCAAGAACTATTTTATTTTTTAACTAATTTGTTTGAAGTAAATCCGCCTTTAAGATTGGGATCTACATTGACTTTTATTTTTGTCGTAGGAACTGTTAAAGGATTTGAGCCGTTCAAAATTGAACGGAGGATCGTTCAAATCAAATCGATTCACGCTCTTCTTCAAGAAGTTTTCCTACAAAGTTTTTTGGAAAAATAATCGCCTCTAAGTTCAGGATTGCCTTTAATTTCCGTGTAGGCGCCAATGTTAAGATTTTTTTTTGAACTGCTCAAACTAAACGAAAAACTGCTCAAATCAAAAAATGAAGTATGGGAATGAGGTGTCCTTGCCGAGATCTTTTGAAAAAAAAAAAAAGTTCGAATCGGACTATTCACTCAAAAGTTATTGGGGGGGGGGGGCAGACCGACCGACGAACTGACAGACATTTTTCCCCATCTCAGAAACCTACTTTCCAATTTTAATTGTTTGATATTCATTTAATTATTTATTTATTTTTTACTTTTTAACCTACTAACTAAAATTCAGATACAGAAGAAAAAAAGCATGAAACAAGGCTTAATGCATCTTTAAAATATCGTGAAAACAAAAAAAAAAAAGTCAAAAATAAATTCGGTCCTTTATGTCTCTATATATGGATATGCGCAGACTATTTTTTTTTTCAACAACGGAAATATTTGTTCAAGTTGACATTTTGTTGTTTTTTATTTGTTTTTGAAAGTATATTAATTCATTTTTAAATTATTTTGTGGCAACAAGGGAAAAAACAAACGATTGTTTTATATGATGTATTTATTTCAATGAGCTTATTAATTTTAATTCATTTTATTTTTCTTTTTGAAAGCGTTTAAAGATTATTTTTAATGGAAAAATAATGTATTAGTTCCTTTGTTTAAAAGGTGCTGCTATTTTATTTGTTTATTTTCTGCGCATCTAATTCTATAGATAATCGAGGCATATTTTATTTCTAGAAATACGCGAAAAATTATTTAAAAATTATGTTTGAAATAATTTCGGAGTTTAGCTTATTTTGAGAATATTGACCAGAGACTAGAAAGTCGATATTTGTATACGGGAAAGTAGGGTCGTTTAGTTCTGGACGGAAATTGTTGTTCATTTCCCAGTTCTTTAAAGACTTTTTTCTGTGAAGTAAAATAATGCCGATGCTTTTCTATTGATTAAATGAACGATAAGCGTGACCTCCAGATGAATGATATAGAGACTGGGGAAATCAAGTGAGGCAGTGAGAAGCAAAGAGATGTAAGTGGCAAAATTAACAATTTCGAGATAACCAGTACACCCTCTCCCCTGTCTTGGGGCAAGGGATGGTATTAGTAGCCCTGGTAGTTGTTGCCATACAGCATGATTTAGAAAAAAAAATCAACGAAAGCTGAAGGGATGTTATCTTTAAACGCATTTTACTCAAAACTTGAAAATGTCCACTTACATCCCTTTGCTTCTCTCTGCCTCAGTGAACGGGCTCCTCTTGATCATAGTGGAAATTACTAGTTGTAACTTAACTCTGAGGACAAACAACAAATACTGCGTGGGAAAGGGACCTTAAACATTGACCTATTAGTTATTTTACTTTTTTTTTATTTTTATTCGTGTAAAACGTAAATGATTTACTATTGGAAAGTAGGAAAGAAGAAAATGCTTTTAATTTCTGAAGTTTCGGCAATGACTTGGAAGAATGTGGTAAAGCTTCAGACCATCTACTTTATGAAATTGAAATTAATGAAACTAAATTCTACGAAAATAGCGCCGTTGACAAAGTTCTCCACATCTTGAAATTAATAATGCTTGCGACATTATAAAGTGATTCTTAGAAACGAATTTAAATGCAGATTTTTATTCATGTTATTAACAAGGAAAACAAGAGATTTGAAGCATTCGCAGAACATTAAACAGTCCGAAATATCCTACTTGTTTCGCAAAACGTAAAGCAATAACACCGTTATTACTTTTCAGAAGTGGTAGGAGAAATATGTATTCTTTTAAAAAATTCGACTATGCATTAAGTTAGGACTAAAAGTATGCATTAAAATTATTTCTTACCTTAAAAACCTATACATACCAAACCATTAGGTAATCTTGAATGTTTTCTTGGTTTAACTGTAACCCTAAACATTGTTTCTATTCAAATGTGATCCAGGATGGAGAAATATCCCACATGTTAGAATATCCTTTCGAGGAAGCACAATTATTTCATTGCATTGGGGCTTGACTGTACGGAGTTCATTCGATTTTTAGAATGATATTAGCGTAAGTTAAGGTTCAATACGATGGGGCTTTTATATTTATATATTATTCAAGGGCCTTAAGACGTCTTTTCATTAACTGAAATAAGAATGGCCTCTCACTGATGTCAACAGTTTTAAAGAAGGTGGTGAAATCTATTGTCTTAAGGATCAATTTCAATAAAAGAGAATATTTTCATCTCGGTTTGTCTGTTTTCAAAAGACGATATTTTCTTCATTGTAAGAATAATGTGCAGTTAAATAAAATATGTTCAGTGTTTTTTTTCGGTATTGAAAGCAACTGACGTATCTAAAATTACGTAAAAGAAAGAAAAAAATTAAATATGATGTTAAATTATTTCTTGCATATAGTTCTCAACGTAAATCTTTTATTAAAGAAATATTTACTTAAATGGATCTTTTGTAACGATAACAAAAGATATTTCTTTACACTGTTGAAGAGAATGCTTAAAAAAAATAAGTTTAAATAGGATTTTAAGGACACCAAGTTTTTAAGATTTAATACTAAAGTTTAAAAAAAACCGCTTTTTTACTTAAAATCTCGAGCAATGGATTAAAACTGAGTACTATTATCTTCAAATATCAAATAATATTTTTTGACTTTATAATTTAACGTGGACAGATTACTTGCGGTTTTTATTAAAACTTATAAAATTTAAATCTCTAGAAGCACATCAAACAATACATAAATAAGCACCACCTTCAATTTAAATTCTTGCTGCATAAATAAATTCTCCTTTTAAAAGCGTTCTAAATGCATTACTAAACGGAGGCAATAAAGACATGTTAGATTCTCTACACTCGGCGTGATTAAGAGCTGGGTTACATTCAACGCACTGTGCATTAAAATAATACCAGTTTACCTTGTCGTCCACTAAGAGCTCTCGTAAATACTTGAAACTAAGTGAACCTGAGCAGGGAAGTAACATGTGGGATCAGGAGAAAGAGGATTAAAGTAACAACACACTTTACCATTCGTCCATTTCCTTGAATGTGTGCACGAACTTCGCAAGTTAAGCGAAGATGGGTAAAATTCCTTTTAAAGGTATCACGTTTGCTTTAAATAATGAAAGCACGAGTGTTAAAATTTTGGGGGGATATTGAATAAAAATAGAATTACTTAAATTATTTGAAAAAGTAACTAATGTTAAAAACTAATTTTCCGTTTCACTGCTAGGAAAAAATGGGTCTCAGCTTTATTAGAGACAAATTATTGGAAAATGTGGTGTAAAATGAAATAGCGGGGCAAAGTAAAATGGTAAAATATTTTCGCCGTTTGCAGCGTCACCTATCCAGCAATATTTTAACTATATGTTCTTAAACATACAATTGATACTTGTCGAAAAAAAAATTATTTAGTGTATAATATTACAACACATTTAAAAAAGTGATACACATATTGTAATATTTGTGGTCTATCAAAAGTAACTTCAGTTATTATGAAAAAATAATATTTTCATCAACTATTTAAATATTAATCCAGATTTACTGATGTCCAGTGCTGTAGTTATTTTAATTAAAAGCATGCTTTTATTTTAAATGTTTAATACAATTTGTCGGGGCCTCCGTGTCTCTATGGTAGAAGCTTCGCTTCATATGCCAAAGGTTGCGAGTTCGATTCCCGCCAGTGCCCTGGGCGTTATTTCTTCTCTATGGGCTGTAAATCCTTCCTGTGTTGTCTTATCTGTTAATAAAGAAGTGTAATTTTTCGAGGCAATGGCACCTATCTTTCTGTAGTAGTTGATTAAGGACACGCCAACAACATCAACAATATACTTTGTCAAGTGCACGTGATCAAATAGAATGAGGCGAAATGAAATAGTTCATTGATTTGTTCCTTGTTAATTTATTCTTTCATTCGATGAAAAATATTTTTTTATTGCAAAATAAGAAGTATTTCATTGGATTTTTTTGACTTTGCTCCATGCGTGGGGCAAAGTACTTTAAATCCAAAACAAATTCAACTCGATTTAGTTAGTGTTAGTATTCTTATTTTGCTTTCAAAATGAACTTATGTTTCTTCAAAATTCAACATAAATGTATCAAAGAAATGGAAACATTCAGGTACTGATACACATTAAGATAAACAAATACCTATAGCTCCTGATTTGAATGCATCTACAGCACAAGTAATGCTAAAAAACAAAATCAACAAATGCAATTTTAGTTTTTGATCAAACTTTTGTATTAAACTTCGAAATTGACTACGTCATTTGTATGATTTTTTTTTCAATTTTAATTAAAATTTTCCTGAATTCGCATTTTTTTTGCGAATGAAATATGGATTGTAAAGCATCATTGAATATCAAGTGTTTGTTTTAAAGAAATTTTATTGGTGTAAATTTTTGTTACTGGTGTAAATTATTTATGATGGTAGATAGATTCATTACAAAAAAGTATCACCTTAGAAAAACTTTAGAGAAAACACAAAATAGGAGTTGATGCTGAATATAATAACCCAAATGTGCTTTCTTCTATTGTGTCAAAATAATAATGCTGGGTAATAATTGATTTAAAAAATGCAATCCGTATTGTTTAGTTTAAGTCTTAAAATAGTAGTACAATAATCACTTCAATTTTAGGAACATAACCTAAGGCAATGGATTTCTAAATGTAGTTTTTTTTTTTTTTTTTTGCATAATATTATTAATCAAAACTGAGTAAACATATTTTGTAAAGAAAAATCGTTAATATCTGGTACAAACTTGCAGTATTTACCTAATCTACGTCCCTAAACATAATTGACCCGCAAAATCTCGTGTGGGGTTGCAAACGAGCCCACCTATTCTTATGTTTATAGTTTTTAATTCCATGGACTAAATGAAAATTCCAGTTCTTTAGAAGTTGACTTTGTCCTTGTTTGATATATGGGGGATTCTGATAATTTCATATTTCCTTTAAGTTCCTTTCAATCGGGCGGTATCCTTAGTATGGGGTTGTTCTCAACCTCACGCGAGTCCTAGTGCCACTGCAACTCTCGGGATGGAAAATGTGTTAGGGATTATTTTTGTTGCATGTAATATATGGATTTCAGAATACTTTAAAAAATATAATGAAGTTTCCCTCAATCCTCATGAAATACACGATTTGAACGCGTATGCATTTTATTCGTGTGAGTTCATTAAAACTCATGTTTTTGATTAATGGAAAATTTTCTGGATGTAAAACTGTCTACCAAATAATTAAATGAAAGAATATTTTATTCTTGGCTAGCGGTATCCGCACGGCTGTGCCCTTGGTAGAATATTAAATGTTCATTTGGTTCACCTGTATACTTAGTTTAACGTGTGCTATGCTTCAAATATATTTTTTTTTTTTTTTCAAGATCTCGACATGTTTTTGGCAGGTTTGAAAACATAGCATATTGCTTAACAAACACCAGTAGAAGATTTAGAAATATTTTTAAAGAGAAGAAAGTTTCCCTTCTTTACTTAAAAGGCAAAATAAGACATTTTCCGAAATTAAACATTCTAGAAAAACCGTTGCTAATAGCAATATATTAATAATTTACTTAACGTTTTCTATAAAAACTAAGAAAATAAAACTTTTTTTAACAGGTAAAATTTTTCAATTTAAATCCTTTATAGTAAAGAAAAATAATTTAGATCGCAAAAAAAGTATGTTTTTAAAAATGTTTAAAACAAAGTAAAAAGGAAGTAATGAAACAATCAAAGGGAGTAAAAAACGTAACCATGGGGGCGGGGGGGGGGGGAGGTAACAGACGAAAGTTAATTTCAGTTTCAAAAATAAGTTACATTTATCTTTACTTTTTGATTTTATTATCGAGCTTAATCATTTAGAATCGTTTGACTTGCTTAAGGCAAGCCTTGGATGATGATTTTCTCTAAACGATTCCTACAGCCCTCCTAATGCTCGTAGAAACTTAAAAAAAACTTCATATTAAGCGAAAAAATCCAAGCTTTCGATTGACTTAAAACAAAATAACATGATTGAAATATTTTTCGAACATATTATCAAAAAATGTAAAAAATGGCTTACAATTGTTATAGAAAAAGAGCAAAATCGAACTTTCTAAAAATCGCTTCGAAGTGCACATCTTTATGCAACAAACTAATTTTGGGCCAAATGTCATGAAAATCGGCCGAACGGTCTATGTGCAATGCTCTTCACAGACATCGGGACATATATCCATAGAGATATTCAGGCATCCAGACTTTCAGTTTTGTTATGAGTAGAAATTTTTGTAAAAAATATTTATGGTTAAAGGGTGCTAAATGTACAGATTTATCAAAAGTCATGGTTTTGATTGAATTGTTGTAAATCTTTATAACCATTCACATTTTGATGAAATAGTTTCGTGCGCAATTAATGAAACATATATTTCTACCATATATTTCTACTATATATTTCTATCATATTATGTAGAAATATTTCGCTGAATTACGTCAGATAACTATTTTGATTTTTTTGTAAAATATTAGTATTCCTAAAAATACAGATCAAATAAAAATATAACGAGGCTTTGATTGCGCGTGTATGCTACATTATTTCGATTAATAAAACTTTATTTTCATGTTCGACATTCAGAACTAAAGTTTTTGTCGAAAGTATTAACTAAAATATATAAAATAAAGAATGATTCAGTTTAGACTGATTAGAGTTCTGTTATACACACAAACTTATTATTTACAGATCTTTATGTTAAATTGAATAATTTTGCATCTTTGACATTTCAGTTGAATAATTTTACTTTCATTCATGAAGATAAAAAACAATAAAGCTACACAGAAGGGTGATTGTTTCCCTTCAAACTGATTTTTATGATTAGTAATGACATAACACGTTTCAAAATTGTTTTATTATTCAATTTAAAGGAAAAGGAACATTTGAAAAAATATTTTATTAGCGCTTCAAAGTACACCTCAGGTTTGGTTCAAGCAGTATAGATAACTTTATATTTCTCAAACTTAATTTGCAAAATCACAAAATATTAATTCCTAAATTAGGGCAAAGTCACGCCCACAAAAAAGGAAACTTTATTCACTTTAATCAAATTTTAAGCACAAAAATTGACAATTAAGCTGCAACGTTCAATTTTGAACCTTAAGTTACACAATGATTCTGTAATTGCGACCAAGTAAAGAAATCCCACAAGTCCAAACCAAAATAAATCCTTTACGACACATGCAACTGTCTTGATATCACAGTACATTAAGCAAGTCGTTGCCTGAAACATTTAAAGCCCCCAAGAGCCTAGTCAGTTATGTATCCCCAGATGCCCAGTACATTAAATTGTGCGCAAGGTGTAAATGCGGTGCAAATGGATCTCTAATGCTCCCGTGAAAACTTTGAAGTTCTCTTAGGAATGAAGCTTGAATTTCGCACATAATAAGCGTTGCCGGCAATTATGAATGTGATGGTCAAAATAATAACTTAGGTGGTTTAGATTAAAATATTGAAAGCGTAATCATAAACACAACACCGGAAATTCATCCTCTTGCAAGTGAAAAGAAGAAACACACACACACGCGCGCGCGGTTGCGCGAGCACACACATTCATACATACATTAGGGTGGTTCAAAAAAAGTTTTTTTTTTAGCTACAGCCCAGGACACTCTCTATTTTTTTTTCGACTTATTAATAGTATTGTGCTGTGAAAGGTTTAGCTACTTACTCAAATTTTAAGAGGGTGCTCAATGAACCCTAAATTTAACATTAGCCGTATCATAAAAAATGCCTCAAATTTAAAACATTTTTTTCCCCAGCTTTTTTTTTTGTAAGTAATTATTTTATTGCAATGTATATGCATATTGCTAGTATATACTATATATATGTAGCATTGTTTATTCAGTTCAATGAATTTTTGTAACTACCAAACCTATGCATATGAAGTTTAGGGGAGGAGGTTGAATACCCTCTTTCAGTTGAAATAGGAAGCTAAAGATCTTCCAGTATATTACTATCTACAAGTCTAAAAATATTGAGGGGTCGCCTACTATATGGGAGAAACTTTTTGTCTTACGTGTATTTTTGAACCACTCTAACATGCATACATACATTTATGTACATTTATACATTTATTGACTCGTAAAAGTAATCGGTGTTAAACTGTCATCTTCATACTGTGTTTAGAAATATTCATGAATACAGTCGAGTCCCGACTTACGCGAGGGATGCGTTCCAAGACTCCTCGCATAAGTTGAAATTTCGCGTTGTGGAAAAATATATGCATACAATTTTTTTAAAGCATACCAAATACTTTTAGGCACTTATAAACACCCCTCAAACTGCTCTAAAGCATTCCTTAAACACTACAATTTCTTTCATAAAGAACTGAACTTTTACTGTATTTAAAAAATAAAAAACTGTTATTAAACATGAAATACTTAAGACACACAAAATGAATGACCAATGGGAATAAAAGATATAAAATAAAACATCAAGGTACGAACTGCATGCAGTAAAATTTAAATGATGCACAAAAAAGTACTGTACAGTAAATACAGTAACAATATTTACGAGTTAAAAAATGAGGATACTAGTGATGATTTATGCTCCAAGATCAGATCGTTATTCTTATCTAATACATTTTTAAATACGCTTCACCTTTTATTTAAAACTTTTCAATTTGTAACTACATCTCCTCTACCTGATCCTTTTATTAATCCACAATGCAAAAGCGCGTAGCTTCCATTTTCATAATTTTTACTTTGCTAGACTGCTCTGTAAGCTTCAATATTGAAACTAAGTTCTAAACTTTTACGGACATATTTTTGTTTTGACTTTTAATTGTATGTACGGAAGATTCACTCATACTTATTGTCGCGCTACCTTCGACGTTTTGTAATTGTTCAAGCATATCGAGAATCTTAGCCTTTTTAAATTATTTTTATCAGAAACTTTCGTTTTCTTCACATTTTCAAACTTTAGATGTAGGTGACACTTAAGTGCAATTACGGTTATTTGATGCACAAGACTAGTTTGGCGTGGGAACTTTGGCTGTCATGATGCTCAAAGGGACGTAATAACATTCACGAAATCAATATTTAGTAGCCAATAACGAAGCTGATACGTCCTTCTAAAAAAATTCATGTTGTGGGCGAAAAATTCGCGTTAGCTCTAAAATTCGTTACTCGTGAAAAATTCGCCTTATGCCCATTTCGCGTAAGTCGGATCGCGTTGTAGCTGGAGTCGACTGTAAATATATCAGAATAAAGACTCCTCTTCTTAGAATAGTTTTAACTGTCCTCAATACCTTACTGTACTTTAAATAGCAGCAGCTAATCAAATCGATAAAATGTCATGGTGTAGATTATAAGTAATTAAAAAAAAACAGCTTTTAGCAATGACCACGGTTTCTAATTGAAGGCACAGTTACATTTTAGATAAAAATAGGTTACAAATAATTGTAGTTTACGTACTAATTATCTTAGAATCTTCGAATGAATTCCATCTCATGCAGAAAAGTAGGGGTTTCTATTGATTTGTATCGATATATAATAAGAGTTAAATTATTTCTTCACCCACATATTTAAAGATTCACGTGAAATATTTGCTTAAATTGTAACACATCAATTATCAGGGATAATTAATAAATTTGGTTCTAGAATCATGATTTGTAACCAAATATGAGATTGCATACCGTTTTAACCCTTCTAGGAGCAGGAACACGTCAACGTATTGCTGAACTTCATAGATAAGCTCAAGTTACTCGGTCTTGCCACTAGGACGGCTTTAAAAGAATCCTCGCAAAGGAAGTGGGTAAACATTGAATTGAGGGAAAGTTTCCATTACATTCACAAGTAGGTAGAAAGAACAGGTGAAGCTAATATAAATGAATTCGAAGTCGGGCTTATCGCCATTCGTCAATAGCTCGCAAGTTAAACAAGTAGTAATTGTTTAAGGAAATATCGAGATAATCCTTAACTGTTGACAAATAAAACCTTCGCATTGCTTGGAAAAAAATACGGTTAATTTCCCTCTTGTCGGATGGCATTGTGTGTGTTCATTTTTTCTTTTTAAAATTAAGTTTGCTCTGCCAATTTTTTCTCCAGTAAGTTGATGACTGGTTTTGGAATTATTTATTTTATTACCATTAATACTCACATCTTTTCTCACACTACACGATGGAAACAGTAGCAACGAGATGAAATTTAGGAATAAATTATTCGAAAAATATCAGCTGGAAATAAAGTTACATAAGCTTGAAAAAGTCAAAATCATCTGAACGAGCGAAAGTAAGTTTTTATCAATTCACAAATCAAATTACAACTGTTTTGAGCGAGTTTTGTCCTTTTTGTATACTTTCACAGAGGTGCATGATGTACAGAACTTTTGTTTTGGAACAGTGCCCATCCTTTTCTACGTAGTAAAAAATGTTGTACTAAATACTGAGTGTCCGATCAGCATTTGAAGCGAGTTCCAATCCCAATAAAAGCGAGTGGAAGCAGTGTCACAGTTTAAGGTTTGTTAAACTTCAGTGAGTAGAGGACAGTAGCCCCCTTTGGGCGAAAAAAGAACAAGTGTGTCGAAGTCATAACAAAACTTTGTGCTGCACATTTCATACGAATTCGGTTGTACCCCCCCCCCCCACTGAAAATACGGGGTGCGAGGAAAGTTCCCAAAATTTTGTTTAAAACGTTTTTTTTTTGGCACTAAAATCGTATGTTGGCGATTTATTTGGCACATATTGTTTATTGGCATTAAAAGTATTTGAGGTTTAATCATTTGTTCTTTGTTAGTTCATTGAGTTAGTGAGTTATGAATCATGAAAATGTGCGTGTTACTGTCGCTGAATTACACAAGAAGAGAATGAAAAAAAGGGAATAAAAACAGCCGATATTATTCGAACGATTGGATTCAAGAGTGAAACAGTCTATGGCGCTGTGAAACGCTGTAAGGAGACTGGAGAGACTGCCGACCCTCCACGGAGTGGTCGTTCAACCAATGCAAAATGCCTGGAATGAGATAATGGTAGATGCGTGCGCGAGCATCGTCGGAAATTTCAGACTGCGGCTCCGTAAATGTATTGAAGCCCAAGGAGCCAATTTTGAACAATTGTTATAAATTTTTTGTTTAATGTTATTATTATTGTTTCAAGAAAGAGTTTTTATTGCTTTAACTTGTTGATTTGTTGAATTATGTGTTAGTTATAGCCTATTGAAATATCTAATAAAATTGTAGGAACTTTCTCCGTACCCTGTATTGACGCAAAAATTATTAGTGATTGGAGGGATACAGACATATCTGCCTAGTTTCATACGATTTTATGGATTACGTTTCGATTTACGGTGAGTAGTTGCAAAAATCGTTCATATAACTAAAAGATACAACAGTTTCGGAAATATTACAAATCGGTTTAAAACAGTTCTGTTAAAACAGGGTACATAAATTCAGAATTTTTTTAGTAGTTTCAAATGTTATTTTCTTTACTTATCAAAACTAAATTACAATTAACCATCTAAATATAATAAGTGTGGACGAGAATATGATTCCTTGCAATGTGTTGTACGAAATAAATTTATCGAAAATGATACGCTCATAAAAAAATGTGAAAGAATGAGATATCTCCCTCCAAGATGGTTAAAAATTGACGAAAAGACAAAAAAATTAACACGTAATATCTTCATTTGAAAAGATTGCTTTCAAAGCTTGTTTTTTCAATGTTTAATTGAGAAATGTATTACTATTTGTAGTTTCACCTAAACATTCTCTTATAGAATTATTTTAAACAATTTTTTTCCTCAATGCTCGTTTTCTTATCTTATTTTGTTATTTTCTATCGGAGAGTAAACTAAGAGAAAAAATTATGTCCACTGTACTTTAGCATAAAGTCACCAATATGTTTTTTAAAAGACTTTTCAGGCACCAGTTGAGATCATTTAACAAAATAATCACCTTTATTCTCCTATTTTTTTGCAAACTTTTAAAATGTTTTCCCCTTTTTGTTATGCTTACTAAACACTATTGATATATCACATATATAAACCAGTTGATTCATAACTATATTACCCATAAACTTCTATCTATAAAATATTTATAAACTGAAAATAACAAATGTTTATCTCGGTTTATTCCACAACTTTTCAATTAATCAGAATAAATGTAGTTACTCTACCTCGAACGCTATTACCGAATAACGTGTATGCTTCGAATGACCAAATCATTAATATGAGCCAGCAGCTCGGAAAGAAATCCCGAAGCTTTAACTTAGCATTCTAATCTTTGGTTCCCGCTTCCATCAAAGGTAGCAAACAATTGCTGAGATTTTCCGCTCGCCTGGACTTGAAAGACAACGTTGCTCATGCGGAATTTTGATTCATTTGAAAAGCATCACATAAATAATGGCTTGTTTTACAAGGCACGATAAAGTATTTGGAGACTTTAAGTGCATGATAGAGAGAAAGAGTCCACTTATTATAAGATAAGGGCATGAAATAATGGAAAAAGTTTTAAATATAGTTTATTAACAATTTTAATGTTTCAAAAATCGAGTTCAATTGCCTTTTCTAACCAAATCCTAAATTAAATTTATCTACTTCTCAAGTCATCATGTTTATTACATCTTACTAACATGTGTGACGAATGTCTCAGTTTGTTCATGAGTTTACGCCAAATTTGTGAGCATAATGAAGCAGCTAAATTTAGTGCAAGTTTGGAGATACTGACGATACATTACGTACCGGTGTAGTAGTTAGATGCTTGTCCGTTAGACCAAAATTCGCAGATTTGAGCCTGGCTCCAGTCGTGGTAATGGCATCCGCCAATAGTGTTTTTTCGCATCGAACAGAGCCCAGGTGTCTCCATTTGGTGGGAATATTGGCCATCAAAATTCGCACAGAAATTACATCTACCGATAGTGATGGCACATGGAAGAATGGATACTATACAGGGAACTAGCATTAGGCGTGCAATGTAACGCAGTGCATGTAACGCAGCCCCATTAGAAGAAAAAAAAGATACATTTTGAAATTCCGTTCGAATCCCATGTTTATGTCACATTTATATCAACGATCTCTAAATGTGCTTTTACTTCATCTGTTCATCGTTCTACTAAGCATTAGGGTGCACAGAAAAAATATTTTTTTTCGAAATTCAATTTGTCAAGTTTATAAAAAGGTGCCCCTATCGACCCACAGCTTACATAAAAAAATTTATCCGAATCAACACATATTTAGGCGTCCCGCAAGAAGCCGAAAGTTTATAGATTTCTTCAAGTACACATTTTTCTAATATTTTTTTGAATAACAGAAAACATGTAAAAAAAAAGAACAATTTACACAGTAAAGTCGTAGAAAAGAGTGAGGAGATAAGAACTATCATAAATTATATATAGGTATCCCGCATTTATTCTTAACTTTCATGATCCCCCCCCCTAAAAAAACAAGCATTTTACAGTATATGTGACTTGGTTAGAAGTAGGGTTTCCAATCTCGATCTCGAATCCTGCGGGATCTCGCATGACATTTTGCGGGATGAGTCCCACGGAATTTAGAGCAAAATCCCGCAAGATTTCCAATCCCGCAAAGGTTTTCTAACTTTTGCCGCTGATAAAACGAATATTTTCGCAAGCGTCATTTGAAGTTTGAATCACCTTCCTCGTATTTCTGCAAGAAGAGAAAGAAAAACTTTTTGTCTCATTTGATGAATTATTATTCTCATTGGAGGTTTTAATTTCATGGGTTCAGCAAATGAGAAAATGCGTAAGAGTTGTAATTATTTTCGAAAATTGTCAATAAAATTTAAAACCCTGAAATTTGCGCTTTAGAAAAAATTGAGAAGGTGCAGTACGTATTTCAAAACCCGCTGTAAGAGCCAGAATACAGTAAAGCAACCAGATTACAGTGTTGGAGCGCTTCAGTAAGCTTAAGGAAAATACTCAAAACCTTTAACTTACTAAAAGTGCACAATATTTTTCTCCGAAGAAGAAACAATGAAAAACCTCTCGTAATTTATGCTCTCTAACCAATAGAAAGTGCCTGCCGATGTCTTTGTCACAGTGAAACTGATATTATAAATATGGGTGGTACCTTGAAAATTATGTTGGATGAATTATCTGACTAATCTGCAATATAGATTCGGTAAAGATGGATGAAACACAGGAACAAGTTTTTGAACGTCTCTTTTAAGTGAGAGATAAAATTAGCGATGTTATGTAGAAACTTTTACTGAGACTGTGATTTGATAAAACCAATCATCCTTCACTCCCTGTTGCAATGAATCAAATACACTGATACAAAGACCAACGTTAATGTACACTGGCCTTAAAAAGTTAAGGTACAACTGGTTTTTTAGTCTAATTTGCAAATGAATGAATGTAGGAACGAAATTCTTTTGGATGATATGTGCATTAAACAGTTTCTTTAATGGATGAGTCATAGAAATTTGTATAAGTGTATTGCAAAAACGATTTATAACACTAAAAGCAATCTTTGCGGAAAACTTTATTCTTGAAGAAAATAGTATGGTGAGGTAGTGAAATGTCATAGAAAATTGACAAAAATTGCTTGCATTAAAGAATGTGTCCCCCTTAACTTGAATGCATTGGCGGCATCGATTTTCCATGCTGTTTATTAATTTGTAGGACACCGGAATGGGAAGCGAAATTCAGACACAGATTAAGTATTGCTCCAGCTCATGTAAGGACCTTTTAGGAGCCCGGTCAAAATAGACCAAAAAAAAGCGAAAGTTCGGAAAAATTCCCATAAAGCTGAAAATTGGTATAGACCTTAAGAACATCATTATACATGAAATGTCAAAAGTCCTCATCGATCCGAGTGGAGCTAAAAATTTTATGCAAGGTCAAAGGTCAAAAAATCAATTTTTCATATATGTCTCTTAAACGATAATTGTTAGCGAAAAAATGGAGGTTAGAAAGTTTGAAAGTATGCAATTGTGTACAAACAAGTGGGGATTCCGAGGATGGGTCATGGGGGTCATACCTTCCACCCTAAAGCTACTAAATATAGGTTAAAATGGCATTGGAGACATATTAAAAAAAAAATCCCTTAGACCCCTTATTTGTACCCCTATTTGGTACTTTGACTATGAAATTAACACAAATATAGTTAAGGACAACACTAAAGTGAAGTGTCAGAAGTCCCCATCGATCCCGGTGGAGCTAAAAATTTTATTCAAGGTCAAAGGTCAAAAACCGATTTTTCGCAACTATCTCTTAAACGGTAAGTGTTATTGTAAAAGTAGGGGATACAAAGATTGAAAATTAATGGTTAATTAATAAATAATTAATAGATAATTATGCACAAACGATAGAGGATTCAGTGGATGAGTCAAGGGGTCATACCCCCTCTCACTAAAGCGATAAAATAAAGTCTGAAACTGCAGTTCAGGGACTCAAATTTCTAAAAATTCACACTAAAATCCCAATTTTTGTCCAAATATTGCATTTTGACTATGAAATTACCATAGAAATAATTACAGACATCATTATAAACGAAATTTCAAACGTTCCCAACGAATCCCAGTGGAGCTAAACGTTTTATTCAAGGTCGAAGCTCAGAAAATCAATTTTTCACAAATATCTCTTAAACGGTAAGTGTCTTAAAATAGAGGATACAAAGTTTGAAAACTATGAATTTATGTACATACAAGTGGAGATTTAGTGGCTGTGCCTTGGTGGTCTTACCCCCCCAGCCCTCCTCCACCGTAAGCGACAAAATTAAAGCTACATTTTGATGACATATTTCGTTGACCTTAAACGCCCTATTTGTGCCCTAAAATTACTTTGATCCCTTTCTGATAACGAGTACTTCCAAAACCAGAAACTGGATCTGCCCTAGGTGTTAAAAAAGCCCAATATTTGTCACCCCCTCCCCCCAATAAATGATAACATTGATAAGGTATCGCAGTTTTTGAAACTTGGAAATAGTACTGAAGCTCCTTTTCTTTGTTTCGAGTGACCTCGAGAAACTACACTTGACCGCTATGTCTATCCCCTCTTACGAGTCACACACCCCCTTCAAATTGAAAAGATCAAATTACATTCAGGGGAGAGTGGATGCGCTTAGATTCCTTTGTATGAGCAAAGTCAGTCGCACAAGTGCTCCTATTAACAGGGAGTGATTCTTTGTTGTGAAAAGTTGGGTTTATTGATACTATTTTTGATATGAATATAATTCTTCAAAGATGCCGCAAGATTGCTTCATTTGCAATAAATCTTTGACTGACGGTGAAATTGTTACTGTTGAACGCGGACTAAAATCTTTAATTGATTCAAGTAGTGCAAGGAACGATGGGTTTGTTGAATACTTGAAAGACAAACAGTCGGTGGATCAGTTCATGTAGTGTCGCAAATGTACAACTGAAAGTGGGCATTGCGGCAGCTAAAAGACAACAAGAGACAGAGGCCAGTACATCTCTGAGTAGTCCACCTCGTACTAGAGTCCTATCAGGTGAGACAACATTTTGTTTTAAAAACTGTTGCTTATTTTGTGGTGATGAAGCAAATGAAGAGACTGAAAAGAAAAAACAGCAGAATATACGGCGTAGAATTTGTCAAGTTGCTACTCTTTCCTTTAAAGATAATATTCTAAAGATTGCACATAATCGTTCAGATGACGTAGCAAAAATTGTTATTGCACGCATACAATATGAATACGATTTAGTTGCTGCTGAAGCGGAGTACCATTCTAATTGCTACACTTCATTTCTAAAGCGTTCTGTAGGTCTTAAAGCAAGTCGTCCTAAAAATCCCGCTGTTACTATGGCGATGACAGAAATATTTGATTATATTGAAAATAATGATGATTGTCAGTTTTCACTGTAAGAACTAAAAAATATTTGTAAAAAATTCCAGATGATAAAACAATCAAAAACAGATTAAAGTTAAGGTATGGCAATAGAATGATTATAACCGAGAAACGTGGAAGTTTAGCAATGATTTGTTTACACTTAGCACGATACTATACTGAACAAAACTTGGGACGAAAATAAAAAAAAAACAGCAAAAGAGGAAAGATTTAGGGTACTAAAGACTGCGGCAGAAATTATTCAAGAAGATATTCAATCTGTCGTGTGCGACACTAACAATTATCCCCCGCCATGTCAAATGTTTGAAAATATTAATAGTGACATTCCGGAGTCATTTACTTATTTTTTGGAGCAAATTATCTTAAAAAGAAAACGATCTAAATTGGAACATTTGAAATTAATATGTACTGGTGTCAACCACTGTATTATGGCTGCTGTTCGTCCTAGATCTTTCATCTCGAGATTACAATTGGGTCTCTCAGTTTTTTTTTCATCGACGATTTGGATCTAAACGTTTGATACAAATTTTCCCGTCTTTTGGTTTAAGTGCTTCGTATAATGATACTATGGCGTATGAGGCGGCTACAGTTTTTAACCATCAGCCACATATTTTACCACCAGAAACCGGGACATTTATTCAATACTCAGCAGACAATGCTGGTATTAACGTACACACTTTAGATGGCCATAACACTCTACACATAATGGGCATAATCCAAATTATAACTCCTAGAAGTTCAGTTTTAGCAGAAGATCCTTTATCGCGAATGAAACAAATTATTTCAGCGAAAGATTTTGCAGAAAAAGCCAACACAAGAGTACCACAATAATGGTGTAGTAGGATATAGTAAAATAATTGCTCAGAATTTTGCTTATGAAAGTGATACAACTTCTTTCTTACTCCGGAAAATAGATTTGTTATGGTTGTATGGGAAGTGGAATAATTTATCGCTATCAGGTTGGAACGGTTATATTGAAGGTTTAACAAAGAATAATATGGATTTTTCAATGTCTAGAATTTTGTTCTTACCATTTATTCACCAACCTGCAAAATGACTACAATAGTATATACACTACTATACTTTGTGCTTTGGAGAATACAAAGCATTACTTGTTACTTTTGATCTACCTTTGTATGCAAAGGCTAGAGAAATTGTTGCTGCTGCACCTGAAGAATCTGATTAAGGATAATATTAGGTACTGAGAGGCATCTTATATCCGTTAAATAAGGGATAATGTTGTACTTGTTTCACCATTTTCACCTAATTTGAACCAGAAAGAGTTGAACTTCATATAAAAACGTCTTTTCAACATATTGTATAATTTACAAATTAATATGCGCTTTTTATTATAACAGTTATGTTTTTGAAATCATTGCAAAATAAAAAAACCATTTTTTGACCTTTGACCGTGCATAAAATGTTTATATTAAGTGGGATCGATGGGGTTTTTTTATATTTCATTTATAATTGTGTATTTTGTGTCTCTGCCAATTTTCAGCTCAATGTGAATTTTTTCGATTTTTTAAGTTTTTTTGTTTATTTTGACCTTTTTGACTTTCCGTAAAATGTTTAATTCAAGTGGAATCGATGGGAATTTTTCATATATCATTCACAATGATGCATTTAAAGTCTGTACCAATTTTCAGCACTGTACGAATGTTTTCAATTTAAAAAAAAAAAAATTCAATTTTGACCTTTGACCTTGCATAAAATTTTTAGCTCCACTCGGATCGATGAGGACTTTTGACATTTCACTTATAATGATGTTCTTAAGGTCTGTACCAATTTTCAGCTTTATGGAAATTTTTCCGAACTCGAATGTCTATTTTGACCGGGCGAGCTGAGCATTCCATTCGTTCCAAAACGTGGTCCTGAAGATACTCTTCAACAATTCGAGCTCGGCGAGGTCGTGCATTACCATCCATCCGAATAAAGTCATTACCAATAGCACCAGCATAAGTAAAGACATATGGATCAAGGATCTCGTCCCGATATCTCAGATCAGTCAGAGTTCCTCCATGGAACACATGCAGGCCAGTGTGACCACCAAGCGAGATCCCTGCCAAACCATGTGTGATTCCACCACCTATATAACTGTGTCTTTCAACAGTGTTGGATTGATGATATCTATCGCGGTGTTCCCTCCAGATCGGTAGACGCCCTGAATCACTTTCCAATGCAAATCTGAACTCGTCTATGAACAACACAGAAGTCATGGCTGCTGGGTCTAAAAAACATGTTTTCTTGCCCAGCATAAGCGAGTAATTCGCTGTGGTCCATTGAGCGGTACACAAACAACTGGTCGTATTGCATAGAGACCTGCTTTGTGAAAACGATTTCACACCGTAGCACCAGAGATTCTTCTTCCTGATGCTACAAAGTGGTCTGCAACGATCTGCGGCACAGGTTCTTCTCCTTCGGTCCGCAAGAGCTAGAAAACAGTCTTCTGCAGGTGTTGTAGCTCGTGGTCTGCCTGAAATGTGTCTTCTGGGAACAGAATCTCCGGATTGGTATTAATCCCTAAGTCACTGAACAACTACGAGACACATTGAGACGTCTAGCAACATCAGCCTGCGATAAACCCGTTTCCATCCATCCAACTGCTCGCCACCTTAACGAATCGGGTAAATGACGTTTCTGAGACATTTTCTAAACTCTATTGACTATTGTCACCGAAACTGCCAACATTAATTGAAAATCAACGCTACTTACATACAAAAGTGTGAAAGCTTAATATTTGCATTTTTTTCTCACTCATAAAAAATATGTTCTTTTCTATTAAATAAAAGTGGTACCTATCGTTTTTTTATAAATGATTTTAAAGTTCGTTATTATGATTCATTCAAACTATGCATTTTATTGTTACAGCCATTTTTTTAATGATGAGCTTCGAAAAACATGAACCTTAACTTTTTGAGGCCAGTGTAGTTAAATCGGATGTACTACACTGTAGTACACAAATCAAAGACAGTAGACAAAATCAATACAAAGATCAGTACACAAATCAAAGAGACCGTATTTGTCCGAAATTTGCAGTTCGTGAGCAAAGCCAAGAATGACTCCTATAAGAAAAGAAAAATCTCATCAAAAACAACCCTGTTGTAAAAATTTCCCCGCCAAGAAAACCTTTAACTTTTCCGCACAAAAAAGAAAACCTGCATCCTAAACCCAAAAACCCTCAGCCATAAAAAGTTATGATAGTTTTTTTTTATGAAAAGTTTGCCCGCCAAGTATCTGCCAAACTATCTTCCTCCCTCTTCTCCTTTTTCATCACAGCTCATTAGAACCTGCTCCCATCTTCAACTCCTAAGAAATATGGATAGATCTTTTAAATTGTTTATCTTGTTTGGCAGGAAGCTTTTTGCTCACCAAGCAACCACTTCACTTTGAAAAGGTGGATTTGCTTCTGTTGGCTGCTGACGTTTGGTTTCCTTGGCGGGGCGGGACGCTCCAGCGTCCCGTGATATTAGAAATTTTTCTAGAAGCTCATGGTTTGTGGAGATCTTTTGCTAAATGTTCACAATTATTTAAACTCTGTAAAACCATATCCGACGTTTTCATCAATCGAATTTTTTTGAGGCAAACATCCCCTTCCACTCTGACTTTGCTACAGATATTGTACTTAAAAAGCCTCTAGAATAACTCACGCATCCTTTTAGGGCTGTTGAAAAATAGTAGTATGGAAAAAGCTTGATATTTATATGATAATACGCATAATTTTCTACGTATGTTTTGATGTTCAGTTTTTTGTAATTAATTCTCTGTGTAAAAGAATGAAAACTATGTTTGCCAGATTGTTTTATAACCAATATTTTTTTTAAAACTTCACAAAACTAATTTTACAATATAATCAGAAAATAAATTCAAATAATTTTTTATCTATAAAACATAAATAAATGCATTGAAAATTCTTTATTATCAAAAAAAATAATAATAATAAAATAAAATAAATAAATAAATTTAAATAAACCAACTTTTTCATTTGCAGAAATAAAAATAAAATAAAAGCTAATACATTTTGTGTTGAAGTTCTAAAAAATCGCAATTTTTGCGTACTATGCGGGAACCTAAATGCCACATGAGAGCAAAACCTTCTATTTGACTATAATTCCCGGCTTATATTACTCACAATTTTCAACTTACAAAAATTTTAACATTTTGTTCTGTTATTCAAAAATGTTTTTAGAAAAAATTGATTTTTTTAAAGGAAAATTATAAATTTTTTAGGCCTTGTGCGGGACACCTAAATATTTTTTGATTCGGATATTTCTTTTTATGTAAGATGTGGGTCGGTAGCGGCAACTTTTTATCAATTAGACAAATCGAATATGAAAAAAAAAGTTTTTTTCGATACACCCTTCTGAACATGCGTACCCCAATCTTCGCAAGATATTTCTACTGAATTTTATAACTTAAGAGTTTATCGCAATAAAATTACAAATTATTTACTTTTAAGTTACGATTCATAGCAATATTTTCTTTGATGTTTTTAAGGTTTTAGTTTACATTCAGTTAATGTTTGCTGTTTTCATAATGGTCGCACAGTGTATGTTGAAATGTTAATCTTTAGAACATTTAACAACACTGCATTCTTCATCAATCGTAAAAGCTGCTAACCTAAATACTAAAGAGAACCTAATAAGAAATGAACTTTTGGATGAAGAAAAGATATCCGACAAAAGCTTTAATCCGATGTCTTTTCATCAATAAGCTCATTTCTTTTTTACATTGAAAAAGACGTTCCTTGTAACGCCGAAACATGTGTCAGCAATAATCTGCAATTTGCGCTTTTTGACGTTGTTATTTCTTACTTTACTTTTCAGCACAAAGGTATTTATCTATCTTACTACTTGTTTTCCGATACGAGATGATTTTTTGTCATTTTATGTATAATCTCAACAAAACAATCGATTTAACCGGCCTAAAAGTGCATAACCAACAAATGATCGGATAATTATGCCTGAACAGTTTAGGAAAACATTGATAACCAGAGTGCGTTTTACTGTTCCTTTGAATTTTGCGCTAACGCTCATCTGTTTTTCCTTACAAAATGCTACATTTATTCGTGTTTAAGTTTTCTTGACATTCTAACCAAAAAATTGGGCCTGGGATTCAATTTATTTCATTTCATATTTTTAATGATGTGTGACGCTACTTCATTCGTGTTTTTAAAGTTTAATCACACGTATAACCATTTTTTTTTTTTTTTTTTTTTTGCATTTTTACCAAAATTTTAAGAGTAGAGCTCTCCTATGACTATCACCTCTACTTTTATAAATAAATCTCTTTTGAAACTATGCAATAACGCAATTTTTTTCTACTCTTACTTAAAATGAAGAAGGGGGGGGGGGGATGGCATAGTGAAACGATGAAATATTTACTTCGCTTTTAGTAGCACATATCTAGTAATATTGTAACTACATACGTAGTATAGCACGTAGTCTATTCCAGTTAAGAAAAAATTGCCTCTAAAAATCTTTACTAATAATAAAGCTGAAAGTCCAGATCTCTGTCTGTCTGGATCTCTGAGACGAGCATAGCGCCTATACCGTTCAACCGATTTTCATGAAATTTGGCATAAAGTTAGTTTGTAGCATGGGGGGGGGGGGGGGGGGTGCACCTTGAAGCGATTTTTCGAAAATTTGATTTTGTTCTTTTTCTATTCCAATTTTAAGAGAATTTTACCGAGCAAATTATCAAAACGTGGAATAGCAAATTACGAAATTGTCATAACGTGGAACCGTAACATGCGCGAGTCATTTAACATAGCAAATTGGCGAGAAATTCATCATCCATTATTTGTAAATATACAGGCGAACCAAATGACCTCTTAATTTTCTACTACGGGCAAAACCGTGCGGGTACCACTAGACATAGAATATAATCATACATGCAATTTTGAAAAATTGATACTCATAGTGTAATGTTTCGTTGTTAGTCGAAAATTATTTTTGGTAGCACAGTGCTCGCCGCTTATTAAAATCACATTGGTTAAGAAGATATTTGATTATATAAAGGGGTTGATTTTATAAAATGGCATACCAAAACTTACTTTAAAAAATTATAGATTTTTAAGTTCAAATACTCTAAAAACAAAATGAATTACTTCATTTATTTTTGTTTCGAGTGTTTCGAAACACAATTATTTTGAGCATGAGGTACATTTCTTAAATTTGCACAAGGGTCTTAAATGCACCAATATTTTAACAGAGTTGCAGAGTAAAGAACAATATCGTTTAAAAGTTTACGAAATGTTTATAAGTTTTAACATTATATTTTCCTTTTGGCTCAAAAGTGCATCGTATAATATCAAGCACTTTTCTGACATCTAATGAAGAGTGCAAATTCGGCTCAGATATGTCCTCATTTCAGAGGCCGATTCCTTCTCTTCTTGGTGCATCTTTATCATTTTTTGGCATATTATATCAGAAAGTTTGATCTTATAAAACGGCGATAGTGATTTTATTAAAGGATGGTTTTAACATGCTTTGATATTGCGATGATTCTGTTCTTCCAAATTTGATTTTAAAAAACGGCTGATTTTACAATCCAGTGATTTTATTAGTGGCGGGTATTGTATTAAGCAATAAATTTGTTGTAATTAACATTTGAAATATTAATTGAAACCTTAGTGAAACAGTTACTTTTGTTTGATTGTTCAATCATTTATTAAATCTTTTACATATTCTTTATTAATTACTTTATAACCATGCCTTAACTTAGTAATTCACTTATATTTATTCATTCATTTACTTATTTTCTTACACCTTCAATCTTTTACCCACTCATTTATTTGCCTAAAATATTAGTTAATAAATCAATTTAATTATTCGTTTTTTTTCAGTATTTTTTCATTTGACATTGATTCAACCGTTTATTTACTGATTCAGTTGATCAAAAATATTTTATATCCAAAAAAAAAAAAAAAAACAACAAAAATATTTCCTTTTCACTTACTCTATGAAAAAGGAAAAAAAAAGTGAAAACTTTCCACTTTAATTTAGTGCCAAAAATAAAAAATACTATTTAAATGCAAAGTTGTTTATAACATACAATGATATTTCTTTATGGACTGTAAGTTTCCCCCATTCCCCTACATCACAAATTAAAAATCACTTTTAACTTAATCTTCTTCTTGTAATAAAATGTGTATTTAGTCAAAATATATAAATTTTTTAGGTAAAGTATTTGAGAACAGCACTTTACTCGAAGGGATTTGCAACTCAATAAAAAATAATATCCTTAAAAACATGGCTTGACAAAATATATAGGTGTGAAAACAATTATTTCTCTCTGTCGTAAAACAACCTCAGTTTTGGAGACATATAAAGCATTTTTCAAAGCAATATCAAAAACTTCTTGCTTTGTGAGTTTTATCTTTTCTCTTTTATAAAATCCTCCAGAGCGGCAATACTTGCGTATATCAAATCAAATCCTTCTGTGCATTCCTTTGTTTACGTCTTAGCTTGTGTTTTGCATTTTGAATTTACGTTTCTAGAAAGAGCATTTTCCCAAACATATTTATGTTTTCACTTAAAGCCTTTATCAAAGTTTGACGTTCTGGGTTTTATGTTTCAAATCTTTTTTTATGTTTTACAGCAATGTAAGTGTGAAATGCAAAAGTATGTAAATCATTTAGGTAGGGCAGAGCATAAATGTTTGGAATTTCATTATTTGGACTTTTATGTTGTCTCTCTCTCAGTTCAGTTTAAAATTGCTTTGAAATGATAGCTGACATTTTATTTCGAGCTTAGTAATAAAACCTACACAATTTTTACATCACCGATAAAAATCAAAAATTTTAGATTCGCGTGTACTTTCCTTATATAATCTAAAAATATGTCTTTTTATTTAATTCTTTTCACGGATGGTTTTTCAGTGATATATTTTCTATTCATTTTTAAAATTGTCTTGAAATCATAGGCTTTGAAAGGCTTGTAGATTAATTGTGGAATAAAAATACGTTATTTAAACTCGTAAGAAAGACTTAAATACCTTTGTGCCGAGGAATAACAGGAATTATGAACCGTTGTTTAGCACAAATAAACACATTACTTACTACACGTGTTTCGGGGTTTCCTGGAACACGTTTTTTAATTCAAAGTTGTGAGCTTTTTGATGTAAAGACATCCGGTAAAAGCAACGAAACTGAACAGCAGATAGCTTAAATAGAAAAAATAGCAATTAGCAAAAACAAACAATACAAAATGGAACTCAGAGTCGAAATGTATTGCAGGATTCCCTCCGAGAGAAAATCGTTAAGCAAAAATTTTTTTAAAGAAGCCCCATAAAAGACGTTTTTCTGTTAAAATGAAACCGCTAATTAATAAATTAGCAATATATATCATAATTCTCGGATGACTTTTCATCCAGAAACTCACACTTTGCATTGAAAAAGGTATTCCTTATCACACCAAAACACGTATCTGCAGTAATTTACAGTTTTTTTGTGCTTCAAAACGTTGGATAATTGATTAATGTAATACATATTATGTTCATTATAAACTTAATGCAGGAAAAATAGAAAGATGTTAAAAAAACAACCAATAAGTAAATAAATAAATCTATATGAATAAAAGATATGAAGATAGAAAGACAGAGAGAGAGAGTCCACTTTAATGGAAAAGAAAATTCTATTTTGATTTAGGTCTGAAAAATCGAAGTTTTTTAAGTAGCTGGGTTGTGTTAAGTGCATCAAAGTTTAAAATAGTTAAACGTTCGAACTCTTTATTTTAAGTGTTCTTAATTTAATCAATGCAGCAAACTGCAGTGAGCGTTTTGTCTTGAAATACGATGACAAATATAGATGTCCGTACGCAAAAAAGCCAACAGATCAAATGAACCAGCATTAAATGACTGTACAATTATCTCAAGCTCAAACATTTTACGTGAATACGATATTTTACAAAAATACAGTATTGTTACATAAAATATTGCAATGGTGTGTCAAAAAGAGAAAAAAAACTAAGTAAATATTCATCGTTACGGAAAGAAAAGAATAGTTTCCATAAATTATTGCATATAACAAAACCGTTGATATTACAGACAAAACACAACACAGGTAAAATGCGATATTCAAACTGAGAAAATCCTAAATAGGTTCATATTCGTTAGAAATATGTAAATAACTTCAATTATTAGTAATGCCGTTGCAATACAGCTCTTGCAAGCGCAGAAGCATTATATTGTATTATAAATGTTAATAGCTCAATTTATCAGTACATGAGCCAGTTTAATCGTTAACAACTGAGCTTAGCAAATTTAATTGGTTAAGAGAGCTTAATGCGTTACACTGTTAAAGACCATCTGGACACTCTCCCATTGCACTGATACTAAATCTTATGTGTTTTATACATTAAATGATGCTAATGATGGCCCAATTTTCCCGGTTAATATGTTGATTAACGCATTTTTATGTAACATTTCACATTACTGGTTTAACATAAAATGTAGCATAATTGTTCATTAAACTGAGATAATCTAAATTTCAAAATGCTTTAGCTAATATAAAATGATGAATTCTAATACATTTTAAGTGCTTTGTTATAGGCGAGTTATTTTAATTATGGGTTCTGTAAGTTTTGTCAAGCACAAGTGTCAGAGGTATTATGTAAAATTAAATCATAAAACTCCTAAAAAATGTTTTCTTGCATAAAATTAGAATAGCATAGAAGGTTTAAAGAACAACGAATATAGCGAATGAATGCCAGAAAGTAGGAGAAAATCTGATTTCCGTGTTGTTGATAGCGTAAAAAAAATCAGTTCATTTAAATATATTTATTGTAATACTAGTAATTCAGAAAACCTAAGAGCGAAATTAAGTGATAATTGTTTTCTTATAATAAAATAAACACTTTATTAAATTGCTACCCAACAAATAGTTGTGGGAGCCACAAACGAATTATTCTCAGGTACGAGACCAAAAATTGTTATTTATTGTTTTCATTCTTGCCAAAATGTCTTTTCTATCTTCAACTGTTCGTTTAAACCATCGTGTTTTCAAAATGATTCGGAGCATTTACATCCTTTTATGATTTTAAAGTTGAAAATCTTTTACAAGTACAAACCAATATGGTTTAACTGAAATGAAAAAGTTAAACAATGAGTTGAGAGACGGAGGGATAGGAATAAAAAGATATCAAAACTATCCCGAATATCAAAGTAAATAAAAAAACAAAATGCTATTAACTATACTAATATTTAAACTTAAGCTATCTATCAAACTACACTAAATTTCAGAATGAAAAATCGAATAATGCCCTTATGCCCGTTCCCAGTTAAATACGTTTAGCTCAGTTTGAATGCGTCATTATTCGTATTAGAAATTGATTGCCTACTTTTATCACAAAAAAATGTAAATCGCTGGGCTCAAGTTTAAGTTTCTTACATTGAATATTTCAGTCTCGTTTGCAATAAGGAAAATATTGTTTTATGATACGTGACTGCAAGAACAAATGGATGAGTTGTGGACACTCAAATATTTCTTACAGATGATGCACAGTAGTTTAAGCAGAGACAATGCTTTTCAATACTTTTCTGATCCTAAGTGAATAGTTATTCAACTATACTCAGTTTAATTTACATAATTACTACCCTGGTTTTTCTGTGTATTAGTAAATGTAACAGCTCACTTCAAATTCCCAGTACACAATGAGAATATGCTTGGAACATCAGAAAAAAGTGTTCCTATTGGCTGAGTATTAAGGTGTGTAGAAAAACAATTTATTTTTCCTAATCAATTTCTAATAGCGCGGAAAACTTACGCATTGGCATCCTAAGAATGGGTAAACTGATTATTATCTTTTTTTAAATTGAAATCGCGCAAGAGCCCTCAAGCTGAGAAAAAATAGAAAAAATCGGTATTTTTTAAAGACTTTTTTCAAAAATTTATTTACCTCCTCCCTAAATGACAGGCCCAATCCCGTGGCGGTTGCAGCAAGTCGAGTTCCACTCACCACTTTACCCAATCAACCAAACACTGTGGATGGCATTCATTGTGCTGAAGTTTTTAAAATTCTTAACTCGTATCGAATGTTCTTGATCTGATTGCTATTTACTATAAAAGATCTCGGTTTTCACGCTTGCGGCATTTTTTTTCATCCTCAGTCAAATCCTCCCCCCAAACACACACAAACACCCTACCCAACCAACCAATTTGTGTGTGATTTTTCTGTTTAAGTTAAGAAAAATTTGACTTAGTATCAATTATTTCATCAAATACCTTCATCTAAATGTTTTCTACTTAATAAACCATCTAGGTTTTCATCCAGTCTTTTCCACCACTTTTCCACCAGCCTCCATCATAAATTTTGTGCATCTCTCTACTGACTGAGTATAGGACGAAAATTTCACATTTTCGTTGAAATTTCCATACTCCGAGCACAGAAATTTCAACAAGAGATCCGGAACTAGCTGTTGAGAATCGCAGACTGCTCAGTTAGTCCCAACGGTTAACTGTGCTAACTGGGTGTTAAGACTAATGTTTCCCAAATTAGTCCAACAAGCTTAATGCAAATACAGGAAAAATTATAGTAAAGTTCTAAGCTCCTGTTTAGTTTGATATTAAGATGCATTACACCGGGAAAGACGGTCCGAAGCATATATTATAGGTCATTCAAACAACAGAACATTTACCGAATAACATTAAAAAAAATCCTTGAACACATCATTCATAAAAACTCGTTCTTTTGTCATCCAGAGAATATGGTGTGGCGTTGATATTGGACTACAGACGGCACTTTCGAGAATTAGGCTACAGGAGAGATAGCTTGAAATGAGCCGCCAGGTTTTTTTAAGCTTTCATTAATTAATTTTCAAACCGCAGATTATCTTGAAATTATTGATTGACTCAAGTGTGTGAGCTGATACGACTACCATTGTTGTCAAATATGGCAGCAGAAGATTTTGAACTTCGTTGAAAGTCAAAGCCTTGCCATAGTTTAAATATTTGATACCACACTCCAGCGGTAGAGACATGTGCAAAACTTGTGACAGAGGCTGCAAGAATCTATTGCGAGCATGAGAACCCAGAAGGTTTTCATAGTAAATCAAAATCAGATTAAGAACATTTGATAAAAAGTTAGAATTTAAAGAACTTCAGGATAATGAATCACATCCAAATTGGTTGTTTGATTGGGTAGGGTGGTGAGGTGGACTTGGGGGGCTGCCACCTCAATCTGATTAGATTTTTGGATGGGCTTGAGTTTAGCTGTTTTCCGTTTAAACTTCCACTGACTTTGCCCCCTTTGCTCCCCCCTGGAAAAATTTGAAATGGCGGGCCTGCACCGAGGTAAGTTCTGAGTCATTTCAGCGTAAGATAAATATATGCAAAACATTAAAACGGATGTGTAATAGCTTTATGTCAGCTTAAGAGTTTTTGAAATAATATCACCTTTACTTTAAAAATGAAAATTGTACTTAAAGTCTTTCTGCGCGAATTCAAATGATCGACAATGTGCCCCAATTTGTTTCTATACATTTTGGTGACTACAAAGTGTATTTTTTAAACTATTAGAAATGAAGTAAACTATATTTGAAATATATATATATATATATATATATATATATATACGTCATTAAAAATTGCCGATTTTTTCCGTTTTATCTCAATTGACGGCTCTTGCGCGACTTCAAAAATTGTTTACACATTTTAAAATTATTTTCCCCGTTATTAGGATGCCAATGCTCAAGTTTTCTGCACTATTAGAAATCTATTCGAAAAAAAAGTGTTTTTAGACCCACCCTACTGAGTATCCTCTAAAATGCACGCCAAATGTGTTCCACTATAAAGAAAGTGTGCTGAAATGTAATCTTTACTGTTACGAAAGTGTATTAAATGTGTGCCGGCTACGGTATTCCTTAAATTTGAACTAAGTGACACATTTGAGAATAAACTACACTAAAAAAATTGTGTAACCTTACTCCATAAAATCGGTGGTAGCTTAGATGCTTCCACTGTTCCGGAGTAACTTAACTGATATAACTAGTTCAAATCGCTTGTGGAAGGTTATACCATGGTACTGTAACCACAGCATAATGTCTCACTCATTTCTGCGTGCAGTTACACCAGTATTTTCTGTACTCTTATAGAAAATTTTCTTGAATGTTACGCATTAGTAAAAAGTAGGCTTTCATCTAACTTTCTTGAACGATTTATCAAATTCATGTTTTTTAACTTTTTAACAACCAATATGCACCAATTATTTATTTATTTTAATGTACAAGCAAGGCATTTTCTTGCACTAAGAGAGGAAATGACCTGAGTGAGGTCCAAACACGCGACACAAGTCTCACAGAAAAGGCCACTTTTACCTCTCGGCCACCAAGGACAGTTTTCGTTTCGCTAATAAGAGTTGACCTACTCTGTGCCGATTCTAATATTTACGCATGCGCTTTGAATTCTACTGCAACCATTGTGCAAGGTTCCTCTATCAATTTGAATTTTAAAACAATGATGCTACACACTTCAGAATACGTGTAACAATGCATCCATTAATACTTTAGGCCTAACACACTTTTTTACAATGTAGTAACAGTTGAGAATAGATTTAAGCACATTTGGGAAATTATCGCCTTCTATAATACAAGTAGATATGGCATTTTTATTTAACCGCCAGTCAACATAATCTTTTAAACTGATACTACTTGTGTTATAATAAATCATTGTAAATTGAAGTCGTTGATGCCTTTATCAATAATGGCACTTATTGGCTGAGAACCGCCCGAAGCCCGATGAATGACAGCTAACACACAAGGGTGCTGTAAAATTTACAACAGAATCGACTGTAAAAATCAACAAAATTGGAAGAAAGAGGAATGTTCCATAAACGTTGTTAGACGTGTAGTGAAAAGTGCGCTGGAACTAGTTTTTAAAAAAGTAACATGTGACAGTGTTTAAAAAATGTTCAGAAATGAATTTCAAAGTGTGTTGAAAAATGTGCTAACCCAAAAAAGCATTCACAGAAAAATTCTGAAAGCTGATAGGAAAATTGTGCTTCTAAGTTCAAAAAAGGGAGAAATAAGGCAGTGAAAAGCAAACTAGTGCAAGTAGAAAAATTATAAATTTAGAAATAACCAGTACATATAATAGGGGAACCTCTCTTCCTCTTCTGTCTTGGGGCCAGTGATCGTACTAGAAATCCTGGTAGGTACTACTGCACAGCATGATTTAGGAAAAAAAATTAATGAAAGCCCTCCCCGTTATAATATATATATATATATATATATATATATATATATATATATATATATATATATATATATATATATATATAATATATAGGACGTTATCTTTAAACGCATTTTACTCAAAACTTGAAAATGTTCCGGGCAAAAAAAGTGTTCACAAAGAAAGTTTTCAGTGTAAGGATAAGAATATCATTATTTAAGGTAATAACGAAGAAGATTTTACGTTATAAACGTATTACATTAGCTTGAGAATAGTTACTATCAAGATCTTGTTTTCAATGTTTCCTTTTTGAGTTGCTTTGGATTTTCCTTAAAGCTTTTTTGTTCAAAAGTGTTGAAGACATTTGTAGTTTGCAAGCTGGTTCCCTTATGTATAACATTTTGAATTAAAACATCAAATTATATAATAGACGTGTTTAAAATACTTCTGCATCAATATTTTCAGTAATCTGGAGAAACGAAGTGTTTAATCTCTACAATGACTGTGTTCCATAACTTGGTTGTTTCTTCGCTTTGTGTCAAGGATTTTCTCCCTGAATAATTTATCCTCCTTAAAGAATACTGTCATTGATGTATGAACTAAATTCATCCGCAGGGTTTAGGAGAGGTAAACATTGTAAAACTGTTCAGAGCGAAATTCTCCTGAAACAAACTTGAAGTAGTTTATATTAGAGATTTCGAAGAAGATAGTTTCATGCAAATGTTTCCTTTCGCTTTACGTCCTTCAATAGAAAGTTTATGAGGTTTATAGCTAAAAATACCGTATTAAATTATTGTCATCATTTTATCTGGAAATATTCTAATTTACATTGTGAAATTGCATTTTCACTCGACATAAAATAAGAAATAGTAACATATATCTAAATGTTTTGATCCATACTCTTTTTAGACTCCTAATAAATGTCCATAAATAAATTAAAAAAATAACTACTCATATTTTCTTATTCAGAATTTTTCTGAGAACTGATGCATTTGATTCAATTTGGTTTAAAGTTTTCCGACAAGGAAAGGAATAATAGTTATTGTCATTTGTTTATTTATAAATGGATCCCTGCTGTGATTAAAAAAATAAAGTAGGAGTGTTTTATCTCATATACAGTGATTTAGTATTAGTATTGAGTTGCAAGTATGGCTGCGGAGTTGCAGTCTGAGTCGGAACTTCCACAGAAAAATCACATACAAATTAGGTAGGGTGGGTGTGGAAGAGGGGGACTCGATTTGCTGCTACCTCCACGTGTGAGTCCTGAGTCATTTCAACATAACAGGAAAATAAGTAAAGCACTAAAACGGATGTTCAACATTCATTGAAAGTCAAAGCCCTATCGTAACTTGAATATTTGATAACACACTCAATCGGTAGAGAGATGAGCAAAACTTGTGAACGATGCCGAAGGAAAATTTCGCAAGCGTGAAAATCGAGAAGATTTTCATATTGAATAACAATCAGATCAAGAACATTTGATACGGATCCGGAATTTAAAGAAATTCAGCATAATGAATCACATCCAAATTATTTGGTTGTTTGGGGTAGGGTGGTGAGAGGGACTCGACTTGCTGTTACTGCCACTTGATTAAGTCCAGCATTTAAAATTTATAGGGGGTGGGTTCATTCCCCCCACCACCACTACGGCTTTGAAAAATAAATGTATTTACATTTGGATGGACTTGATGTTTGCTGTTTCCCGTTGAAAATTCCATTGAATTTGCACCCTTTGCCCCCCTCCCCCACTAAAATTTTGAAATGGCGGTCCTGCAGGTGGTGAGTCCTGAGTGATTTTAGCACAAGAGAAATGTATGTCAAACGTGAAAACGGATGTTTAATAGTATGTTTTTATAGCTTTATATCGGCTTAAAAATGATTTTTTAAATAATATGACTTTTACTTTATAAATGTATTTTAAGGCTTTCTACGTGAATTCAAGTGATTGACAATGTGCCCCCAAGTTTTTCTATACATTTTGGTGAGTACAACGTGTATTTTTTATACTATTAGAAATGAAATAAATTATTTTTTGAAAAAAAAAAAAAATCTTTAAAAATTGCCGATTTTTTCCATTTTATCTCTATTGAGGGCTCTTGCGCGATTTCAAAAATAATTTATATTTTTTAAAATTATTTTCCTTGTCATTAGGCTGCCAGTGCGCAAGTTTTCCACGCTATTAGAAATTGATTAGAAAAAAAAAGTGTTTTTCGACCCACCCTAATATACAGGGTGTTCCGTTTTAACCTGCAACACCTTTGTTTTCGCAATTGTTAGTCCTAAATGTATACTTCCAACTGCAAACTTGTTACTTACACCACTTTTCACTTGACGCCAATAACACCTTTTGTGGGGAAAGTATATCGGTTAACAAGTGTTTAAAATTATATTCGTGAATAGAATATGGATTTTCAAATTGTTTGATGTTTTGCGGTGTGTTTTTGCGTATCACGCCATAACCTTTGCCTTTATTTCTAATGAAAAATATAAATACCTTGCTCTTACTTTGACGACCTGTCATTTTTCTGAAAGGGCGATATGTCATCTTATGTATGGTCCCTTAAAACTTCGAACTGGAATATCTCCTTGAGTTTTGGTTGTACAAATGTCAAGTTTTTTGTGTCAGTAATAGGTTATAATGGAGAATATTTCTCTAAATGTAAGTTCGGAAACCTAGATCCGTATAAAAAGTTAAATGTTTTGTCTTTTAACTCATTCTTATTTTTGCTTCAAACTTTCACTATCATGGGATCGGAGTCATAGAGTCGGGAATAGAAGGCATTAAACTCTAAGAGTCGGAGTCGGTCACTCCCCTCCCCCAATAAAAAAACTGTATTTCTGCGTAACCAAAAGTTGAAAATATATACTGAATCTACCTTGTTTTTTCTTTAATATATTGGATGCTAAAAAATATTTCTTTCCCTGTCACTAAGGTTAAATATTTTAAATAGTATAAAAAATAATCTTAATATAGCTAAATCAGAAAAATATTTTATATACATATTCTTTATCAAGAGGTTTTTCCAACAAGGTTTATTTGAAGTAAATCCCGCCTTTACGTTCAGGATGTATATTGGTCTTAAGTTTTCCTATAAGTGCTGATGTTCTAGTAATAATAAGCTCTTTAATTTTTAATCGAAATATCCTGGAGAAAGTTAACGAAATAATTTCATAGACATATCTTCCAGCAATGGTCAGAGAACTTCTGTAGGATTTTTTTGAACAACTGCTTTTAGTTCTCGTCTTCTCTGCTACTTAGAAATATTCGTAATACACCCTTAAACACTTCCTAGGTGTCTTTGTCTTCCCCTTTACATTTTTTTCAAACACAATGATATTTATGATTGCGCGTATTTGAACGGCTGTTGAAAATAGTCTCCTCAACCTTAGCTTTAATATAACTTGGAAATTTCCTTCTAAGGCATTGGAATACCATCTTTGTTTCAGCTTTCAAGAAATTCTTTATTATTCCCAGCAGAATGAGCAGAGGTAGAAGCAGAAATAAGTGAATCTACTAGAAACTCATTTTGGTATTTCCCTGTTCAGAATTTAAATTTCTTGAAGTCTATTTTTTAGGTTTTCTGTTGTGAGAAACAGGGGTCGAAGTTTAGTAGATAGTTGGTCCCATGGGGGTTGCTTCTATCTGCCAGGGAAAAAGAGCATTACTGAGATTTCACTCCCTCATTTAGCTCTGTGTCTTGAAAACTAGAGCTTATCTAAACATTTGTGGCGATTTCGTGTTTAGCGAGGTAAATCACTTCACTTTTTTTTCCTGATTCATTTTTTGTGTTGGGTAATGTTGTCAAGAAAAGGCGAATATGCTTTTAGAAACATAAGAAGGTGTACTTATCATATTGAACATATTTTTATCTATTGAAATCCATTAAGTAATTATACTGAAAACTAGAGATAAAAACATGTTTTTATATAAATACCAACACACAAGGACAGCTGTCCATTCGTCATAATGTGATTGATTCATTACTGTTCAAGCATCATACCTTTCTGACACGACATGGTCATGCTTTGAAATATTCATCAATTTCGGGAATTTCGATTAGGTCCTTGATGTAAATTGTGCATGAATTTGTCATTTATATAATCTACAGTTGAAACTCATTAATCACTAAATAATTAGGCTGGCTTCTCACCCGACTATGTACATAAGATCGTATTACTAACCAATTAATTACAGTTTTGAATATTTCTATTGGGCTTGTGCGTTGTTTAAAATGAAAAAAAAAATCATTCGCATCAATGTTGTATGTTTCTGAAAATTTCCCGTTAATTAGAAAATATAAACTGTGATCAGTTTTTTCTATCAAAAGGTTTCTACCAGAAAGTACATAACTGAGTTTTATTACATTATTTCTATTTAAAATTAAAATTTTTACACGATCAATGGTAATGCTAGGGAAAGAAGAGGTTCAGCCTTTTATGAAAGGTTCAGAATCGGAGACTCTGCCTTTGAAATTTCTCGAAATTTCCTAAAAAATGAAGTTTAGACGATTATTTGCGACAGGGGAGAAGGAAGGAGGATCAGGAACGCTCTCTATTTTTTCGAAAGTGAAATTGAAATGCACTAAAAAAGCTCAGTAGTGTAACATCTCAGTCGAAGTTTTAGAAAAAAAGGAAACAGGAAAGGAGGTTCCGGCAACCTTTTCTGGAAAATTTCTGAATTTGATCTCCTAAAAACGCAATTATAAGCCATCTCTGCAAACGTTAGGGAAGAGATTTGAATTCGTAGTCTCTCCCCTGGATTATTTTAAGAATTGAAGTTTCGAAAACGAAATCTTAGATGATTTTTAATTATGCGGGGGGGGGGGGGGGATTGAGGTACTCCCAAGGAACGTTTTGAAAACTTAAGTACCAATAACAGAATAGTAGACTATCTTTGATGACAAGGCGAAACGTGCGGGGGATTCTCACCCGGATTTTTTTTTTTTTTGAAACAATCCTAAAACTAAATTTATATATAATCTTTAATTATGTAAAGAGGGCAGTAGGTACTCCTCTGTTTTTTTTTTTTCAAAATTAAAATCCTAAAAACCCAGTTCTTAGCTATTTTTGCTTAAGTTAGGGAACGAGATGAGTTCAGGACTTTGTCGGAATATTTCGAAAATGAAGCTCTGAAAACTCAATTACAGGATATCTCTAAGAATATGGATTGGAATTTAGAGAATCCCTTCCAGATATTTTTCAAAATTGAAATTACAAAAACGAAACGATTATAGATAATGTTAGAGGGAGTTGAATTGGAGACTCTTTCGTGAAACTTTGTAGGGATGGAAGTCCCTATTCCAAACCTTAGGATACTCTTAGAGAACGTTGGGGGAACAATTACTCTTTTATGAAAGGGAAGGAGATTGGCGCGCAATTATTTATGCTACACTAAAGTGATGCTATTTTTGCAATGATATATTTTTAAATGTTGGGATAATGTCGCGATCCCATAAGAAATGCTTCGCGATCGCCTTGTGGGCTGAAACATATAAGTTGAGAACCCCTGCTTTAGATAAACGCATGCATGGCATAAACCAAAAAGAAACCAATGGTACTTTTCCGTCATAAACACATGATGGTGCATTTTTAATGTTGGTGATCATAATTATTATTATTTTTTTTTATTGTCTTTATATTTGGTTAAAGATACTTATTTTCAGCTACTTTTTTGGCAGCACCATGCATAATTGTTTATTCAATTTTAAAATTTTAAACTAAACAAGCCTTGTGAGCCATTAAAAAGTGAAATATTTCACCAAATAAAAAAAAGCATGCTATAAAATGACGTTGAAAACTCAATTACAGTGATTCATTAAATCGGTGTTCTTTAACTTTAAATGTTCCATTAACATGTAAAACAATCAGTTAGTTCAATACATTGAGTCATAAATAAGGATTAAAGGTTTAATTAAAATGTAAAATTAGAAAATAAGGAGCAACCATGCGAAATGTATTCACGTAATTGTTCAGTTTTCGCAAAGATACACTGTAAAAAAATTCCGAAACGTTCCTGAGTGTTTCTGTGTAACGTTTCGGGATTTCAATTGTTTTTATCCACTTCTTGGAAATATCAAGTATCATTGTTAAAAAGTTTCCTGAATTGCTACAAGTTGTAGAAATGCAGACTTCTCTCTGTTGTAAAAAAATATTTTTAGCTCTCCGTTTAAATATTAACTAAGAGTATTTATAAGGTGCATCGGCTTCCGTTCTATTATGGCTCGTCCATGCTGATTAAATTCCCAAAGGGAGCGGGAGCAAATAGGTATGGACAACGTAGCTTTGCAAGAATTGCAATCAAGCGAGATGCTTAATACTTGAAGTTCTGGCTTAGCTTTGGCCATTTTTGCAATACTGCTTTTGCAAGTGTCTTGATTCATCAGGAAGGTGCCAAGCTGTTATATTATCACAACCTAAGATTATTTTGAAGTTCCGAGACACGACTGACTTTAAATGGGAAGATTTCTGGATTTTTTCAGGGGGGTTACTGAATTTTATCGGAAAACGTTTCTGGTTTTTGCGAGATATGTTACTGGCAAAAATTGGGCTCATCAGATGCCTATTATTTTCCAGGAACGTTTCTGAATCGTTTTTACAGTGTAGAAAGTAAACAAGTCTCCAAGTCAAGTGACATACCTATAACGGAAAAGTAAAGAGTCAATTATAAAAAGGCCACATTTCAAGTTTATTTTACAATCATATTTTTTTTTTTTTTTCAAATTTGAGTATCATGTGAAAACTTTTGACGTGGTAAACAAAAAGAGAAAGCTATTTTTAAATTTAACTCTAAAAATAGTAAAGAATCACGTGTCGAAATTAAAAAAAAAAAAAAAAAAACGATACGCATAAAATTGTAGAACAAGGTAGTTAACAATTAAGTTCAAAAATATAAATCTAAAAACATCACTAACCCAACAATATCTAATTTAAATCAGCTTCCGTTTTGAGTTAAGGAAATCATTAAAAGTTGCAAAATAAATGAAATTGTTCTTTAAATTTGATAAAATCTTCAAACTTAGAAGTAAAATAGATATCAGTCTGGCCTTCAATATGAGCTTTCTATTGTTGGATGCTTTCGAGAGACTACAGCCCATTAAGAATGAGAAGCTTATTAATTTCCTTTTTCACTAAACTTCAAGACATTCGTATGCATATCTAATACTTATTAGAATTCCAACTTCATTAAAATTATTATATTGGCCCACTTCAGTTCTGATTAGCTGCAACGAACTAATTGCACACTCAATTATTTCTGCACAGTTTAATTAAATATTGATGAAATTAATACCGTTGAAAATTGTTCTAATATAATACACTCTTGTAAAATAAACATTAATGGTGGTATATGGCTGAAAAACTAAAATTTCAGATATGTTCAGCTCTGTTTCTTCCGAAGATTTTAATATAATTTGTTTTACCGAAACTTTGCTTTGTGAAGGTATTAATTCTGCTGACTTATTTGACAATAGATATACTGTTTTCAGAAAAGATCGTGATTTTGTGGCTAATGACTGTACGTGTGGTGGTGGTGTATTTATTGCCATTAAGAACTGTTTTTCTGCTGCTAATATTGACATGCTGGACTTAAACTTTGAATCTTTATACAGTAAAATGCTTTTGTGTGTTATTTATTGCCCGCCTGGTTTTAATAATGAAAAATATCTCCAGTTTTTCGACTGTTTTGATCGTTTTAGTTCTTTTGATAATATTTTTGTCTGTGGTGATTTTAATCTGCACAATATCGATAATCTTGAAAATTTTCATTTCATGAATTCTTCTAGAAGTTTATTTAATTTTATAAATCTGCGTGATCTTAACCATTTTAATATTGTTCTCAATTATAATCGGATATACCTTGACTTAATTTTATCTAATGTTAAGTATTGTGATATTTCGGTTGTGCATAGTGCTGATCCTCTTGTTTCGGAGGATCTACATCATCCTGCTCTTGTAATTGGTGTTAATTTTATGCTTGCTCGTTATAGAAAATGTTCCCCTAAATGTGATAGCTATGATTTTAAGAGAGCTGATTTTTTAAAAATGTTTTATATTCTTTCCGAGATTGACTGGAACTTTCTAAATGCTTTTAAAGATGTCAATTTGGCAGTCTCAGAATTTCATAATATTTTATTCAATGTTTTCACAATCACACTATTCTCATTAAAATTAATAACAGGAATTTTCCTTTTTGGTACTCAACTGAAACCAAAAGATTGATAAGGCATAAGAATAAAGTTCGCAAATTGGCTTTAAGAACTGACGATCCCAATGTGTTTAGTGAATTTCGTACTCTGAGAACTACTCTTAAAAAGAACATTAAAGATGATTACAGTAAATATTTGCGTATTACCGAAAATAATCTTATTTCTGATCCAAAGAAGTTTTGGCCCTACTTTAATGACAAATACTCCCTACCTAACAAAATGTTTTACAACAATCTGTACTATGATATTCAAAGTGATGTTTCTGGGGCATTCGCAAACTACGTGTACTTTAGTTCTGTACATCAGCCTAGTACTTGTTATGAAAGAATTTTCCGTTTTTATGAAAATAATGTTTGTTATCTAATTAAAGTTGATATTATTGATCAATGCCATTAACGCTTTAAAGTCCTCCTCAACAGTTGGGGTTTATAACGTGCCTTCTTTTATAGTTAAAGGTTGTGCTGATGGGCTTTTTATTTTGTTTTACCTTTCTTTAAAAACGAACACATTCTCTGATGCTTGGAAGCATACGAAAAATATTCCTGTTTTTAAAACAGGGAATAAAAATGATTGCAGAAATTTGTTTATAAAAAGTTCTTTCAGCAAGTAAAAAATTTAGTATCACCTGTTAGTATTATATATTTAGTATATATTTATTAGCTCAATATAGTTTTTTCCCCAAGCGTTCTATAAGTATCAATTTCTTTTTAAATAACAAAATCATTTCTGCATTTGAAAGCAGTGGTCAACTTGATGTTATTTACACTGATTTTGAAAAAGCATTTGATGCGGTTGACTTCGGTATTCTTTTGGCGAAATTGAATTACATTGACATCAGTCTCACTAACTTTTTTTTTTCATATTTAAGTGGTCGTAAGTTATCTATGTTTATTTCAATGTTTCTATTTCTGATGATTTTACTAATACTTCTGGTGTGCCGTAAGGCTCTAATTTAGGGCCCTTTCTTTTTTTTATTCATAAATGATATTTGTAATATTTTTCAATATTCTGACTATCTTTTGTTCGCTGATGATTTAAAACTATTTAGAAGCATTCGCACTATCTCTGACGCTACCCTTTTACAGATTGATTTGGATAAGCTGCACCGGTGGTGCATGCATAATAAGCTTTATTTAAAGATTAGTGAATGCAGTGTTTTGAGTTTCTGGGTTTTCTTGAACATAAGACTAAAGTTTTTTCTAGTGGACTTAAAACGCTTTGTTTTTGTCTTGTGATCTCCAAACTTGAGTACTGCAGTCTTATTTGGCACCCCTACTACAATAATTAAACTAAATCTCTTGAGCAGATTCAATTCAAATTTGTTTATTACTTATGTTACAGAACTAATAATGAGTTTTTTTTTTTTTTACTTATTCTTACTCTCATTTATGTAATATTAATAATGTTTCCACTCTTAAATCACGCCGTGAACTTCTGTGTCTCCTTTTTTTCTATAAGGTTCTACATAATTTAATTGACTGCTCAGATATCGTTAATTCGATGCAACTTGCTGTCCCAAGAAGGACGTTCAGGAGTCGTTTTTCTTTTATTTTTTTTTTACCAGACGGAACTATGTTGATAATTTTTGTCTTTTTAAATTTTACAAAATTTTTAACCTTCATTGTCGTGAGTTAGATATTTTTAGCTTGTCATTTTACAATTTTCTATACTTATGTTTTAATATTTAAATGTATACTTTATTTAAATTGCTATTTTAATATTATTGTTGCCACTGTAACTGGATTCTTTCTGTAGTGTGCACTACTTTTTAAAATAAATAAATACATAAATATTCATAAAATTTAAAAGCTTTCATGTTTGTTTTATTTAATTGCTTAAATTCTAAAAGTTTATAATGTGTCACTAAAAAAAATATGTTAGTCTACATATAGTTTGAGCAACTTTTGCTAAAGACATTGTACAAATTTTCTTAAGATACTCGTACATAAAGTGGCTTTCAAAAAATGTATAGAACATTTTAATATTCCATAAATAGTTTATTGGTTAGATGCATAAGGAAAATATGTAGTTATGGGAAAAAAATGCATTTGTTTTTGCGAGTAAGCATTTTTGAAAGAAAATTCAAAATAAACCAGCCAGGTGGGTGCACAAGGACACTTAGACCAATAAAGTCAACCTAATTGTTTTTTAATGTAGGATAACAGAAATTCACTAGAGCCTCACTGGAGAAAAAATCGCTAGAGAAAAATCAAAATAAACCAATCAGGTGCGTGCACAGGGACATTTAAACCAAACAAGTCATTCTAAAAAATGTTCATGTAGGATAGCAGAAATTCACTAGAGTCTTATTTTACCGTCATCAGAAAGCCGAACTAATCGTAAAGTGATATCAACAAGCAGTTCGCCATGGAGAGGCAAAAATTATTGCAAAAGAGTCTTGCAAAATTTTCCTGTTCTTATTCAATGAATTTTGTTTCTTGAAGGTTTACTCTACTTTAATTGTGAGGTAAATCAGGGGAACCGCTGTCCTCGGGATAGGTGTACTTTTTTGTAACTATAGATAAAATGCTGTCAGATGGACAGTATAATTGAAAAATATGATATTTTAAAAGTTTTTATAACGTGAGTCACAAATCAAAGATTACTTCTAGCTGTACAATTGCAGTTTTTAGTTAAGTGCATAATTTCCCTTCGGAAACATTTAAAAACGTTATCCTGAAATAGTTCTTGTCCTCTAAATATCGCAAAATTGCATGATTTTGAAGTCAAAATTATGTGCAAGATTTTTATACAGTACTATAGTACAGATTTTTATACAGTGTGTATAAATATGCTAATAAGGAATATGCAGCTTCCTGTTCCGGTATACACATCGCGGTTGGATTGTAGTAATAGCGGGATACCGCTATTACTACAATCCAACTTTATCTGAACATGTCTTATTTCAGTGAATTATTGGAGTAACACAACACTGGACTAATGTTACTGTAGCAACATATTACTTGAGTAGATTTTGTAGGTTTGAGGCAGGGAAGACCTGTTTCAGAATGCAGTATAGCTCGGCTGTTGTTGGAGCCATTATGTACCCTCTTTTATCTGAAATATCGTACCTTTTATTTGCTCCTTGAGTTTGAAGAACAGCCAGAAATAATAAGAGGCTATATCAGGAAAGTAAGAAGCCTACTGAACAGCAAAGGTTTTTTTTCGTGCAAAAACGTTGAAATCAAGTGCGAGAAATGGGCTTAGAAAGCAATACCGAAAGCCGCCTGTACAACCAGGTGTACCCAACCCCCTAAGAGTAATGGAGCACCCTATAAATATTCCAACCCCCCTCCCCCCAAAAGCAAGAGCTCCACAAAAAGAGAAAAATACCTCTCAAAATAACTCCTCTAAACATTTCAATGGCGCCGTCTGCGCTACGACCTCCCCCCCCCCCTCCGCCCAGGTGGGTACCCCTGGCATATTCCGAATGGTTTTCCCTTTTGTGTTGCCCAGTTTCTGGCAAAAAGTGATGTAGTAGCGCTGCTTCAGCCATTACTATTGTTAAAATATTTTCCGTATCGGTTTACAATAAGTTTTTCTTCACTCCTATGAAACTCATGGGAACTTCGGCAGAGCATTTGTTGTGTAACTTCTAAGACTATTTCATGCAAATATTTGTATTTACGAAAATTTCCCTCACGTATCTTAACAATTATTACTTCACACTTTTCTTCCAAATTGAACGTAATTAAACCTAAAACTTTGATTTATTTTAACTCAAAGGAAAAATAATATTTGAAGTAAGGCTTATCATCCTGTGCTGATATGGGTGGGGCAGTTGGATCATCTGTAATTAAGCGGGGTATATATCCTTTCTGTCAAGGTTCATCGCATAACCCCCTAGTGATCACACAGCAATCCAATGTGATCGCAATTTTCGTTAGCACCATGTGGTTCTCTTTTTGTTTAATCTGATAAATAAATAAAACGATGGAACGATCATTGTTTATGTATTAAAATTCTTAATGGTACTAACTTAGATTACATGCTAAAAACACATTATTTGAAATGGGGTTGGAAATCGTAATTTAAGGTAGAAAATTACTATATTCTATTTCAGTCATTTCTGTGTACACCACTGTTTCTGAGAAAATGTTAGAGAGAAAAAAAGAAACCCCAAGAAAACCTCTGAGAAGAAAAGAAACCCACCAGGGCACTAAGTGGATGAAATTATGAAAGGTGATAACTGAGTGTTCATTCGGCAGGACATGTAAGCCTGATTTTTTATATGGGAATCACGGCATAAATCACAAAAAACCGTCGAAAAATAAAGTGAACCTGTTCGAAAGACTTATCAGTTTCTTTAGGTGAATTGTTTATTCAATATAAACTCAAGCTGGAGTGCAATAAATGGTGTAAACAACTTTTATCATAAAAATGATTAATCGTTTGGCGGAATACTTTTCATTCGGCAAGGAAAAAAAAACAAAGCAAACGGTGGATTTTCAATAAAAGATGCGTATATAATGAAAAGATAGTGCTTTAACTGAAATTTTATTTTTGACTTCTTTAATATTTCGAAATTATGCAGCTCTTTTTGATATATTTCTTTATTTTTGCATCACATTTTACTCATAATCCGTTTCCTCTTTTTTCTGGAACACATCTTTGGATAAAAAACGATGAAATATTTTCTCCTTACGTCCCCCTCCATTTCCCGGGGGAGCGACCCTCCCCCCTCCCGTTTACGTTTGGTTTGGAAACAACGTTTATGTTTTTGTTGAAAAGCAAAATGCATAAAAAACAGAGTACAAAATATCTAAATAATCAAGTTCGAAATGTTCTGAAGAAATATCACTAAAATAGTTTCTGTGTTTTCGTTTTTATTACTCAAAATGAACTGGCGTTTGAAACATGACTGCCTTAGAGGAAATTTCCGTTCATATATAAATCTGTCTAAAAATAAGAACGGCAGTTGATATGATGAAATCCGAGTCTAAATAGCAAAGTAAAATCCAGATAACAAATGTTGTTTTCATTCCCATACAAACATTAATAGATGTTCTGTTTTATTAAAATGCAGGAGTATCTATAATAGAAAAAAATCTATAATAAAAAAATCAATTTAAATAGAGCTGAGATACGCTATCAGTCAATAAATATATAGTTTTCGGAAATATACTTCTTACATAGAGATTAAGGTTTCTTTAAAGATTAAGATTACGTTCTTGTATTAACCTACCGTTATTTAAGTTATATGGTTCTTTTTATAGAAATAGGACTTTAATTTACTGGATTTTTTTTTTTTTTTTGGATTGACGGTTGTGGAAATGATGATTAATGAAAATCAGTATTTTTTTTTGTAATGTAGGCAAAGGTTGGTATGGAGTACCTCACATTCTCCTCTATTGGAAAACATATTGTTATTCACTAGTTACGTCACCCGGCATTGCACGGACTACCTCGAAAATAAAACTTGTGTCGAGTAAAGCATGTTCAACAACCAGGCAAAAAAAAAAAAAAAAATGCAAATTTATGCGCCAACCTGTAGAAAAAATTAGCTTTTTGACTCAAATTTTAAATTTTGAGAACTTCGGATAGTTTTTAAATTCCAAATGTTCCCTTCTGAGAGTTCTTGAGCACCAAAGGACCTATGAGCCAACTGGTAAAAATCTGACGCAAACTGTGGATTTGCATTAAGAACATTTTCACAAATTTGTCGCCAACTTGGCGACAAATTTGGCTTTTTTGATTTTTTTTTAAAATCTGGTTTTAATCTGGTCACTGTTGGTGATATTTATAGAGTTAAAAATTTAAATCACATTAAAATTGGCAATAAAGGGAAAATGACATTAAATTGGTGTAAAAGAAAATCATGTGATGCACACGTTAGCTCGTTTATACATAGATTTGAAGTAAGTTCCATCACATAGAAAGTTACATAGTTTGATAAAAAAATACCTTTTCAAATACTTTTTTCCATTTTTTTTTCAAGTTTTAACATTTTTTCAAACATTTAACAGACATAGTGCCTTCATTTTTCAGTTGAGGAAGGCTATATCGAACAGAAGTGTACAAAAAAAAAAGCAAATGAAGAAAAAATAAAAACACTGTGTGTTCGTGAATGGAAGTTAGAATCATAATTTTCAAATTTTCATACGAATGTTTTGGCAATTCCTTGCATTTATGCGATTCTATTAAGGCTACTTAACAGTAATATTGTTATTTCAAACAAATAAAATGTTCAAACTTTTTATTTTTTATCGACGATATTATTACTCTCGTTATAACCACATGTTTGCTATCTAGGATGCACATTTTAATTCTGTGATGGATAAAAATCCTTTGATTTACGGAGCAAAATATATAGAAATGGCATCTGAGATATAAGTCAAGTTTTCAAGTATTTTTCTCTTCGAAAGTGTTTTACCGATCGAAAGAATGGGGAATCAGATTGTACAATTTGTGGCGAGAATATTTCCACTACTATCAGCAGAAAAGGAGGGATCTTGAAGTATGATTCGCAAGACCACACTGCTCAAGGCTAACCTTTGAAAAAAATTTGAGCTTTGATGTGCTTCGTCATACACCATAATCACTTGACATTGCACCATCCGATTTCCCCTTATGTATATGTAACAAAAAAGCTTTACAATTTGTCTGATGTCTAAAATGCCATCTTCAGATATTTCATGAAAATTTGAACTAGCAAAAGAAAGAGCAAAACACTTAGTAAAGTGGAAATTTAATAATAATAAACTGCAGTCTTGCAGCTTTAAAAGAAAATTCGCTGTTCAGATAAACTTTACACGTTAAGTAGCTGAAATTAAATTGTCTATGTTTAAAAATCAAAGTCAAATTGTCGTCAACTTCCGATTTCATTAAATAATTAAGTAATTGATGAAAATTAATTTAATTACCATAAAAATTATTTTGAAAAAATGGTACTTAATTTTAAAAAAATGTGTTTTAATTACAAAAATAAGGATGCTTTTAAATCTCTAAATGGTAAGAAAAAATGAAAAATAGGTTGTTTGGGTGTTAACGCACAGAAAACATTTTTATAAAAATTAACGGAGTAAAATTTTGGAAATCTGGCCTTCGTAGGTAGTGTTTTATATTTAACTGCAAACGTCATCTTGAATTATTAAAATAAACTTCATCCAATTTTCAGAAAACTTGATATTAGAATTCTCAACGCTTCATAAACAACATCTTTTAGCTTGATCTTTTAAATGTATATATTTGGAACTAATATTTTAGGACACTGAGTGGTGCGTACTTCTTTGAAGATGCTAAAATTAAAGAACATTTCATATTAGTTGCTTCACAAACTCATATCAAATACTTTTGCCAATACTTGACTTGTAGTATATATTAATTTAAATGAAAATGTTGGCCTTTATTATCTTTGAGTCAATTAATTGCGAACTCCTTTATTTCTGCATAGTTCAGCAACATATGAGAATTCAGCAGCTTTTGATATCCCTCTTAGTGTAATGAGAAGTTCAAGTCAAGTAAATATCAATACAGCTATATTCTTAATATCTAGGAGGGGATTTGATATTATTTGCCTGTTAATAATGTAGTTGCTACTTGAACTTTTATGCATAGTTAAAAACGTGTTTTTTTTTTGTAATTCTCTGCCCTTATTTCTATTTGGAACAAATGTTTGCTTTAATACTTTAGTGTTAACGAAGTAATAGCATTTTTCTAAAAATTTCTTAAAACTTGTGTGTGTTTCCTTTTTACTGAAAACAATTGTTGATGTTACAATCAGGGCTGTGGAGTTGGAAGACAATTTGCCGACTCCTGGATCTTGAAGCGTTCAACTCCGGCTCTTTTATTATTTATATATTTATCTTTTTTAAATCCCCCTTCCTCATGGGAAGAGGGAAAAACCCCTAAACAGAGATTGAAATATTAATTCCTTTTTATGAAATTTTTGCGTTGTCTTTTATTGTAAACCTAAGATGTATACAACGTTGGAAATTCACTTTGAAGATCAAATTATCCAATAGTTGCAATTTTTAAAGTGAGGTTACTTAAAAATCCTATTCAAGAAATGAATAGATTAATTTGTTCCCCTTTAATGTTTAACTAACAAATGTCGATCAAATACCGTGCTTTCTATTTTTGAAAGTTTCAACTTGAGGGATTGAACTTTTTTTGACAGGGTCGGTCCTCCCCCCTCCCGGGCGACACCCATCTGGTGGGTACCACCTCAACTTAATCTCAGAGTTTATAAAAATTGAAGTACTTTAATTCTGAAAAAAATCCCCAATAATTTCCCCCTAAATCTTAAATTTCATCTTAAAAATTCCAGTGAAAATATTGCACTATATTGCGGTTAGAGGTCGGGTACATATACGTCTGGAGCAAATTTTACCCAAAATGCGGCGGTATACAGCTTTGTACGAATAGCTTTTACTATAGCTACATTTCATGGCTCAAATTTTAATTTTAGTTTTATCGGCAGCTACTAACTACAATTATTGAGTGTTGTAACCAACAAATCATGTACTGATTTTATTTTGAACTGTTTAGTGATAACCAAGCTTTCTTAGATAAAGTCATTAGTTTAAAAAAAAAAAAAAAAAACTTTAATTTTATCGAATCTTTTGGATTTGCGCTTACGGGCCAAGCCAACACTTATTTGAATTTACCAAGCATAGAAGATTCCCGACTTGTTCAAGCGATTCATACATTCCTTTTACTATTTTATAACTGAAATTGAGGTGAAAAAATATTATTATTATTATTTGAAAATTGTTACACAGGAAAGATTAGGCAACAAAACTGTTTGCTGACAGTTGCTATCACTTAAATAAAGTTAAAAAATAAGCAAAATAGTAGACGGCGTAGGTAACTGTTACTTAAAGCTCGATAAACAATCAAGCCAGCTGGTTGCCCCAATGACAAGCATTTTTTTATTAGTAGCATGTAATTAAATTCATAGGTAGGGTCTGGTGGGGGAAAGTGGTCAATGGGGTAAAGTGGTCATAATTCAAATAAATGGCTATACCTTAAAAATAAATGTTCGAATGAATGTGAAAATTTTATTTTAGAGTAGTGCAGTTAGAAACTACATTTTGAATACAAAATTTTACAACTGGCAAAATTTTATTTGGTAAAAAAAAATATTTTGAGTGATTATGATTTTTTTAAAAATATAAACACCTTTTTTAACTTTCTTGGGAAATTTTTTTGTTAGAATTATGAACAGATTGACTGCACAGGAAGCTTCCTACATGTCTCAAGAACTCATACTCATTAGCAGTTAGCTGAATCTATTTTGAATAATTTTTTAGAACAATTTTAGTAAGATGGGGTAAAGTGGTCATAATATTAGGCTTAACGAATATTGTTCTTTTAAAATCACTTAATCTTTAAGTATAAGGCAGGTATAAATTAAATATTAATTTCACTTAATATGTATTGTTTTTACAGTAAACAAGGGTAAATATATGAGTATATGCGCATGCATACGCATATACTCGTGTAGGCACGTATATGTACGTATTCACATAAATGCATCAATAAACCCGTATTTGGGTATCTCGTAGTATTTTTTATCTATACAGATATACATTCGACTATACACATATATACCCGCTTATACTCGTACATATACGAACACTTATATACTCAGGTAGACACGACCTATATAAACGTACATAATCGAGCTGACACTTACATACTAGCATATGATATACATGCATGCAGGGTGAGTTTAAACTCTTGGGCAAATTTTTAAAAGGTGTTAGAGAGGAGGATAAGAAGTAAGAATCATAAGAAACATATGGCCACAAACTCAACGTTGACGCGCTACATGCACGCAAAGCCAGAAACTAATGAATGCAAAACAGGTCAAAAATTTATTACAAAAAAGACAATTTTACCCAACGACTTAAGAAAGTTTTAAAGTCATTGATGAAGCTTGGTGCCGGCATCTGTAATACATGCGTCGTAATCACTCTGTTGCAATTACGAGACTCTTGAAAAACTTTCATCAGTCGCTGCGCCTTTGTTGCGATGCATGTATTAGAGCTACTACAGGTCTTACTTTTTAACAACTGTCTAAATATTTCTTAAGAACTAAAATGTCGGGTAAAACCATCTTTGTGTAACAAATTTATGACCTGTTTTCATTCCATCGATTTCTGGCTTTGTGGGCATGTAGCGCGTCAACGACCATAAGTTCCTTATGATTCTTTGCTTCGTATCCTCCCCTTTCACACCACTTAGATTTTGCCCAAGATCTTGGATTCACTATGTAAGCATACATGTATATTAGCGGATATACTCGTAGATATACGTGGATACATGTACTGGTGTTTACACGCAAATGTACGTATATACGTCAAACAAGTATAGAATCGTGTTTACACGTAAGCATACGTATATACTCTTGCTTCCACATATATATATACGTGAGTAGACGCGTACCAAACACGCACTGGATATATCCACGAATTAACTCGTGTATACCCGTATATGTATGTAAGTACACTACTGGCCGTTAAAATTGCTACACCAAGAAGGACTAATCTGAATGAAACAAAATTTTGCACACGTGATGGCAACATTGACACTAGAAAACGATTACAAAATGAAAGCAAAATGATTATTTATTACTGGAAAAATCTCACATGAATGGAGGTTTAAGTACCCTGTTGCCCCACCTCTAGTTGGAATTTAAGAACCGATACGGTCGAGCATTGATGTACAGCAGTTTCGTACGATGTCTTACGTCTTCTCGTACCACAGTTGCTGTAAACGCGCCACTAATTTGATCAAACTTACAGGCTGTCCAATTTACCGTCTCAAGTGATCCCAGATATGCTCAATTTGTGACAAGTCACAAATCGCAGACCAGAGCATCACGTAGACCAGAGAAAGTGATAATGCGGAAGAGGAAATCCCTTTACACCCTTGCTGTGTTTGACCGAGCATTGTCATGTTAAAAAATGGTTCCTGGGAGCCCCGTCGTGAGTGCTAACACGTATGAGTTTGATCGAATGAGTGGCACGTTTACAGCAACTGTGGTACGAGATGACGCAGGATATCGTAGGAGACTGTTATGTCTCAATGCCCGATTGTTTCGCTTCAAGTACATCGTACATTCACGCTAGAGGTGGTTTAACAGGGTACTTAAACCTCCATTTATTCGATATTTTTCCAACCATAAATGATCAATTTGCTTTAATTTTGTAATCACTTTCTAATGTCAATTTTATTATCACGTGTGTAAAATTTAGCTTCATTCTGGCAATTTCTTCTTGGTGTAACAATTTTAATGGCCAGTAGTGTATCTATGTACACTTATATATGCGTATATACGTCGACTATACACGTATATACTCAGAAACTCAGGTATGCACATATATACTCGAGATACATGTGCAAACACGCAAATGATGTTCGTTTTGCGCGTATATACTCGCATATACACGTGACTCGTATATACTCGTGTAGACACGTATACACTCCTGTAGGCAATCACGTATACATGCTTATACGCTCGTGTATACACGAATATACTTGAGTAGGCACATGCATGCATGTATCTGATGTATATATGTATTTATTCATATATGAACATGTTTACTCTTGTTTACACGACACGTATATACTTGTGTATACCCGCATATATTCGTACATATACTTATAACTATAAAAATAACCGAAATATACAAGGGGTACCGAAATATACAATAGGGTTATTTGTAACAGTTTTGCAGCTTTTTTTAACTATGACCACTTTACCCCATGCTATGACCACTTTCCCCCACCCCATGGGGTAAAGTGGTCATAAATACAAAGGGAAATGAAAATGTTATAAAACTACTTAAATCAATACTTTTTTTCCTGAAATTCAATGTACGTGTTCTTTAATAATGCAATGTAAAATAATAACAAAAAATTTTGAAGTATTTAAAGAATTTATTGTATTTATTATCCACCTAAGTTGAAAACCTACGATTTTATGACCACTTTACCCCACCAGACCCTAATCAATTTTTAAAAAAATTCAAGGAAAATCAGTGAAAATTAAAGAAATAAAAAAACCCGGATTCGGAGTCTGCATGTTTTCGAACGACTCCGACTCCAACTCCTTTACCCCAAAATCAGGCTGACTCCGAGTCACAACCCTGGTTACAATGCCCATAAATTACATTGATGTTAACATATATGTGTACCATAATTAGAGTAACGGCGCCAGTAGCAGACAGTCATAAATTTTGATTTAAATAATAAGCCTTTTAGGCAGGTAAAATTGATGTTGCTGTGGCCCATGAACACGTCGCAACCATCTAGTATTATCAGAGTGATTTTTATGAGCCAGTTAGTATTTACAAGGCAGTGGTGGAAGGTTATGAACAGAAACCACGATGACATCTGGTGTTTGATGTTCATTTGAACTTAATAAGGCTTTAGTTCTAAAAATAAAGAACTTTTGCACATTTTAAAGAGAAAAAGGGAATTTCGTCCATTTCTCATCCTATCTGTTACTAGGTATCATCAGATTTTTCGGTGTTTGTTACTGGAAGTTGGACTTTTTTCGATATTGAGCAAATAAAAATAGAATTAATAAATTCAGGGGATTCAGAAGCAGCCAAACGTTAGACGAGATGTAGTTGAGTGAGATAAAAATCGTTTAAAAAGTCTAAATACATTAACAGGCTCAGAAAATTGAGTTAATCTGAGAGCGATGTCTTAAGCCTGTCTGTTTTTGGTGCCGTTACCCTATACTTGTTTTATAATTTTGAGCCAATTTTTAAGTATTTATACGAAAATTTGGTAGTTAGACGGAAGTAACTACTACTTTAAATTTTATTACAATTTATAATTATGCGAATGTTAATTTTTTTTCTTCCGAATTATGTTTTGAAGTTGGTCCTATTGTTTATTTACTACTGATTTTTGAAATATACTTTTGTAAATATTTTTACAAAAAATTTTTTTAAATCTATCTATCACTTAACTAAGTTATTTTGGTACTTTCTTTAATGCTCTTATTTTTTAAATTGGACATTTACCACAACAAGCCCGTATTATACTCTAGGGGTTGGAATAATTTTCTTCTGCAGACTAATTAGTGCATTTGCTTTTTAAAACGGAGTGTAAATTTTAAGATTAAAAGGTAAAATATGTTTTTTTTTTTTTTTTTTTTTTTTTTTTTTTTTTTTTTTGAAATACCACATAAGACGTATATGCAAAATTAAGTAAGTTTTTTAATGAAAAAAATAATTGAACAAATAAATGACTATTGAGATGATAAAATCTCTTAAAAAGATAAACTTTAAAGTTGGATTATTTTCTGTTCTGTGAGCACCGATCGCCAACCCCATATTTCCCCATCTCATATTTATACTTTGTCTAAGGTTATTTTTTTTTACTGTTGTTAACTATTTAGTTACATTTTTTGCTTGATTTACTGCCACTTTTGAAAAACATTTCCTTATTATGCTTTAATGATTATTCATTTATTTTTCAGTTTTCTCTATATTAATTCTTATTTTCCTCATACATAAAATATAAAATAAAATATGAGCAATATATTCTTATTAATAAGCTCCATCAAATATTTGTTTAATCTTTTCCATTTACGAGCATATAAAGGCTTAATGGCATTTCTAAATATTTGTATAAATTTAGGCACATACCTAATTGATTTAAAAGTCATCCCATTGTTCCTAATTATATATATTTTATACAAGCGTCAACAATAAATGTATTTTAAAATTTTATGTTCGATTTGTTTCTAGTACATTCTAATGAGCACTATTTAATAAATCTTTATTTCAAATCAAAGTTTAGAATATTTATTAGGATTCAGTAGATAACTCGTTTTAAATACACATCAACAATTTTAAAAGACATTTGCTACTTTTAAAGCTTAAGGCGGAATTTGCCTGACACTTTTATAATCTTCTTGAAGGAGGATAAATTATTCTAGGAAATATTTTGACACACTCTAAAGTAATAATGTAGTTACTGGACAGCGAGCTCTTGGAGAATGTAAACATGTCATTTCTCTAGGGTGCTAAAGACCTTATTACAATGGTGTTAAAGTAAACATCACTTTCAAACTTTGACATTATTTTACTTCATTCTATTGTTTCCAAGGCATTGTTTGGATAATTGGAGTTAAATAAAAATGAGTTAAGTTTACATCTTTAACTAGGCAGAATGTCAAATATTTTTTGCTTGTCTTTTTATTTTGCAGTGGAGTCGGAAAAATTGAAAAATACTGCAACTTAAAGATGTATTTTATCAAGCTCTTTGTACACTAAACAAAACAAGTAAACTTTTTTGATCATACGTAAATGTCTGGGAACTTCTAAAATACTTTCTATCTTGTACGAATTTAACATATTACAGAGTGCTACCAATAAATAAAAGGTATAGCACTAAGTTTTTTGCTGAGCAATAAAAGAACCTCAATAGAGAGAAAACCGGGGATGAATTTGTATAGATCTTACGGAAGCTCAATGCCTGCCTTCGGGACGGTTAGAGATAAAGTGGATCAAGTCTATGGACGACTTCAGCCAGTTTAGCTCTGAACGACTTATTAAACTCAAAGCCCTTTTGGGGTTATATGAAGCGTTCTGAGCTAACGTAAATAAAGTGGTCCATATTCTTCATTCGCCTCACTTCTTTTCAGTGGTGTGTAATTTTTCACTTATTGGTACTTAATTTGGACTATTCAGGCATTAAAATAAGGACTGGAGATAAAATGGCTCTCGCACCTCCTTTGTTAAAATTTTAGTCTTGTATATAACCGGTAGAAATAACTGATTCTTTCATAAAAGTTAAAGTTTAAGTTTATATGAAAAGTTGTTTCGTCTCCACTCTCTTTTTTCACGTGGAATTTCGTTTTATTTACATGACACAAGTCAAAACAGCAAACTCAGTCTTAGCCTATGGAGTGGTGTAGTGGTTGAACGCTTTCGCCCAAGGACGCAGGTTCAAACCTGGATCCAGTTCTCATTGTGAAAAGTACTGTGGTTCTGGCATCCGCCGATAGTGGCACTAAAAGAAAGAATAGATGATATATCAAGGGTTTTTATCCCAGGTCTACAAAAGGTAGTGCCTATAAGGCAAGAGAAATTTCCTTTCATCATTCAATGTTTTTTTTTTAAAATGTTTTTAAGATTTAATTTTTCCAACTTTGAAGAGAAATGAAATAAATGTTTTACAAAGAAGGGAAAGTGCTCTGTACTTCATTTCACGCTTCTTATTTGTCAACAATAATCTTAACTGACTTCGTATCGCAATGATAAAAATGGAATCTGTTGGTTGAGTAAGCCCCCGACGATCAGTTACCCAGTATTTCCGGCCTCAGTTCCGGGGGATCGGAAGAGATTTCCTCTTCCGGGGCCTCTAACATTTATCGCTTCATTAGCAGGTACTTCCATAAGAATTCTTATGGCTGCCTCTTTCTATACGCTTGAAAGAAATCGTAAAATTTCCGATGATTGTAATAATCATGTAAGACATTTTTGAGAAAAGGTTTGTTTCTAAGCTATTAATAATTGTGTTGCAAAAGAAAACGTTTACGAAAATACATAAAAAAGAAAGCCTGTGCTTTTGCATATATAGATACGCAGTTAGTAAACTACAATCACATTTCTGCAAATCCGTTATACTTTGCTCAAAAAATATTCATGGGTATGAAAATTTTACACATAAACGTGCTTTTTATTTCCCAGGAAGTTTTAACTTTGGAATTTTTTTTGTTATATATTTGATTGAAAGGAATCCTTAAGAATTGTTTTATGTTGTATTAATTTTCAAAAATGTTTTGTATTTAACATTTAATGGTTTGTTTATGTTACGGGCCGTGTTGCCGTGTGCGGATCGTGTTAGGCGCGCAAAACGTACAAATCATTACTTTTCATGTAAAAATTGTTTTTAAAACACGATCATTCACATTTATATTCATAATGATTTCTTATTATTTCAATCTATAGGAAGAAAATTAAAATCTAAAATGTAAAATTTTGGGAATAAAGTTCAAATTTATGGTTAAAACTGTCTCATTAGTGCCAATGAATTGAGAAGTCAATCTTTTTAATTACAGCTAAATTTCTTCAATAAAAGGCGTTTAAGGTGAAACTATTGATTTCCGATTGATTTAAATATTAAATTGCAATTCTTCTAATAAAAACTTTAGGAATGCATGTATAGATCATTAGTTTACGAGAACTCTAATAACGTAATTTATTAGCATTCTTTTAATCCTTTCTTTTCTTATTGAGCTAATTTAAAAGAATAAACATTTGGAAGAACTATTCCGATGGTAGGTAATAATTCTAATTAACATTTGAAAGAAAACCTGATTTACTTTTCAAAACTATGCATAAATTATGGTGATCTTTTCAATAAAATCTGAAAGGGGCAAGTCTTCTACTTTTCAATGTTCTATATGCTTGAATAGAAAAACAATTGCTGCTGTCCATAATTTTATGAACTAAATGTGTGCATTAAGTATAAAATAGAACTCACTTCTATTTTAAAATTCTGAAGTCTCCCCCATCTTTTTTGTATTAGCATTAGCATCAGCTTCCTCAGTTTTTAATAAAATGTCACAACTACCTAAGGACCTTAAATGTGATTTTCTCTAGCTTTTTCATATGAAAGGAATATTTACTTCCCTCTTTTCCCGGAATGGCAGGTGCATTCACTTACAAATTCAGGCTATTGAAAGCGGAGGTGGAAAAGCTAAAGCAATTCCAATTTCAAACATATAGATAAAAGCTTCGCCATTTTTTTCCTTTTAGTCACTGCCTCTGAATTTATAATGCAGTGCACGGGCGTTTTTAGTTGTTGTGTCATTTTGCCTTTTTTGTAGATTTTTGATTTTTTTTTTTTTTTGGAAAGATTTTTTAAAATTCATCTTCTTAGTTTAAAAGAAATATTAATAATTTTTCTCGCAGATGAACTGTTAGTCGGCATTCCTTTTAACAAATGCAGTTCAGATCTGGTAACTTGAACATCGATTGTTTGAAGTCAACTCAAGCTTCAACTGAAAAGGTTGAAATATACTAAAAGCCAAAGAAAAAAAATCGAGCATGCTTAACCTGTCTATACTATTAAAATATGTGCGCGTCCGTCCCTCTATCTCAAGCTTGGTGTTCTCGAGAATCTCTGCGAGTCGAGAGTCGAACAAGAAACTGATTGAGCATCGAAAAATATCATATCCGTACAATACATTCACATAAAAGTTGCATTGTTTCATGACATTCAAAAACCATGTCTGTTTTTATCACGCCCGTAACTCCATTTTCCATTTTATTTTATTTGATTTTTGTGGCCCAAGAGCCGTAAATACTGCACCCACATTTTCTAGTTTTTTCCACTAATAATGTCAAATTAATATAAGGTGATAATTATGTTGGATGTAAGCTGTATCATTCCTTATTTTCATCAAAACTTAAACAAAATGTTTAATAAAATATGAGCAACTGCTGTACATTTTATGAAACATCATTGTTATCATCCATTTGTAAAATATATAAATATAATTTTTACAAGTTGGAGATACATTTCAAAATATTTCCTCCCAGTTGATTTCAAAACACTATATTCCAAAATTTAAAATTTTACTTCTAATAAAAACAAAACGTAAAAAAAAAGTAAAAAAGTAAATATCTCTTCTAGACTTGAAAAAGAAAGACGAATTTGTTCTGTATCTTGCTTCCATGAAGAAGACGTGTACAATTTTATGCATTAGTTTCTCCATGTATCTGATTTTGAAGTCCCGACCCCCACCCCTCTTGCTTTCTCCCCCACCCCCCTCCGAAACATTGCAAGAGCAGTACTATGATTATACGTTTTTCGTGTCGCAACTAATTAGGTGAAAGCTGAATTTTGGCAGGACGTTAGTAAATAAAGAAAACACTAAAAAAACACAATGTCCCGAACCCTACCCCTCTTGCTCCCCCACCCCTTCTCCAAAACACTTAGACCATCAAGAGCAGTACTATGATAATTAGCTGCGAAAAGAAAAGCGAATAAAGAGAAAGCTGAATTTTTGCACGATGTTAGTACATAATGTGTACACTAAAATCTAGACAGTCCCGACCCCAACCCCTCTTGCTGCCCCCCCCCTCCTTCCTAAACATTGCACACTGATCAGTTCAGTAGTATTATAATGCGCGTACAGCTTGAAAATTTATGATGTTACCGGGATGTTCCTTTTTTTATTTCATTCCTAACAATATTATAAACCAGTGGTGCCCAACCTAAGGCCCAGGTGCCATATCTGGCCCAGGAAGCTGATCCGTGTTGCCCGTTGTTTTGTGAAATGTTACAACTTGAAGAGCGCGATTAATAACTATGTTACAAATTGTTAGCCAAATATTTAGAAATTGGTTCTGAAAACATTGCTAGGGACCACTGTTATACACAAATTATGAAACATACACTTTTTATGTAGATAGCTCAGTTTCACCATTTTACCAACTTAATCATATGCAGAAATCTCACAACAAAAACCAAAAAGTAACTTCAACAAATTAATAACTTTTTATCATTACGTCTTGGGAATGTTAGAACAAAATTTATAGATAAAAATATGATAATAGTCATTTTTTTGAAATGGATCAACAATGTAATAAGGGGCCATCTTCTAATATTTCGATGGTTTGGTCCGAAATATTGTTACAGTGCATTCCACTACAGTGTCCACACATAGACGTGCAATCGAACCTAGCTTTACGACAGATACAGTTTGAAACACAATCTTTTCAATTGCAAGATACTAATTGGAGAAGTTCACTTGAAGTTGAGGTAATCTTTATGAACTTAGGAATCAGTCTGTTGCATGAAGTATAATGCCAATCCCACTATTCTGGGGTAAGTTTAAAACCTAACCGAGTTTGAATCTGGTGTTGAGCCTAAAAACTCTGGTGGAAACCTTAAAAAGATGTTGACGAGTGACGTCTGAAGTTGGTAGAAGTTTTGATAAATCAAAAGTGGACTTTAGGGACATTTTTGTGCTTACTTGCTTTTCACAAACTTTTATTCAAACTTGGTTAGGTTTAAAACTTCCAGCAGAAGAATGAGTTTGGAAGTATATTTAAAGCAACAGACTGATTTCTAAGAGCTTGACAATTACCTCTCTGTTCCAAGTGAAATTCTCCTACTAATATCCTGCAACTCTAAAACATTGTGTTAGAAACTGTAGCTGTCGTAAAACTGGGTTCGATTGTACGTCTATGTGTGGACACTGTAGTGGAATGCATTGTAACAATATTTCAGACTAAGCCAACAAACTGTTAAATGACCCCTTATAAAAGAAAAATTGTAGTTATAATAACTTGATGTCCTTTTTTTTTTTTTTTTGAATGCAACCTGTTTTTCGGAAACCAGTTGCTACATTGTCCTCGAGTTGTAACATTTCGCAAAACAACGGTTCACACTGATCAGTTTCATAGGCCGGATGTGACCCGTGGGACGTAGGTTGGACACCACTGGTTTATAATATTGTAAGCAGTGAAATAAAAATAGGAATACTCCGGTATCATTAGTTTTCTAGCTGTAAGCGTATAATCACAATAGTACTGCTCTTGCAATGTTTCGGGGGGGGGGAGAAAGAGGGGTGCGGGTCGAGATTTGGTCTTATTTTAGTGCATACTTTTTGTTGTTTAGTGCATCTTGAAAAACATCCGCTTTCCCCAAATTAGTTGCAACACGAAAAGCGCATGATCATAGTACTGCTCTTGCAATGTTTCGGAGTGGGTGGGGAGGAAAGCAAGAGGGGTGGGGGTCGGGGCCTTGTACTTTTTTAAAGAATACATTGCGTACGAACATCCTGCCAAAATTCAGCTTTCTCTTAATTAGTTGCGACACAAAAAGCGTACAATCATTGTACTGTTCTTGCTGTGTTTCGGAGGGGGTGAGGGGGGGCGAGAAAGAGCGATGGGGGTCGGGACTTTGTATTTTTTTAAAGAATACATTATGTACTAACATCCTGCCAAAATTCAGCTTTCTCTTAATTAGTTGCGACACGAAAAGCATACAATCATAGTACTGTTCTTGCAGTGTTTCGGAGGGGGTGAAGGAGGGGGGAAGAAATAGTGGTGGGGGTCGGGACTTTGTATTTTTTTAAAGAATACATTATATACTAACATCCTGCCTAAATTCAGCTTTTCCCTAATTAGTTGCGACACAAAAAGCGTATAATCATAGTACCACTATTGTAATGTTTCGAAGGGGTTGGGGGGAAAGCAAGAGGGGTGGGGGTCGGGACTTTGTGGCTTTTTAGTGTGTACTTTATGTATTAACATCCTGCCAAAATTCAGCTTTCCCCTGATTAGTTGCGACACGAAAAGCGTATAATCATAATACTGCTCTTGCAATTTTCAGAGGGGGTGGGAGAGAAAGCAAGAGGGGTGGGGGTCGGGACTTTGTATTTTTTTAGTGTATACTTCATGTACTAACAACCTGCAAAAATTTAGCTTTCCCTAAATTAGTTGCGACACGAAACCGTTATTGACTGGGCTACATTTTGTGAAATATCAAACTGCTGCCTCAAAGGTAATGATGAGCAAAAACCTTTCTTATCGATCCAAAACGTCAATTTTACAGAATGTAATGTATCATTCCTACTCGATGGTGTATCTTCTTTCTCTCTCTCTCTCTCCCTCTCTTTCGCTTGTGCTAAGCGTTTGAAAATGAACACAGATATAAGTATGACGCATATATACGTACACACGAGTATATGTTCACATATATGTATGTTCATGTACTGTTTACAACAGTTAAGATAAATAAAATTAACAGCTAAGGTGTAAAGTTGTAGTTTTACAAGTTATTGCTGATGATGTATTAAACAATTTGACTGCTGTGATTCAAAGAAATGCTTACTTAATGCCAACCCTGGGAATAATTTATTGACCGTGGCAGTGGACTACAGTCAACATACAAATAAAGTGGCTTGCAAAAGAGTAATCAAGGCTAAAGATCAGAAAATACTGCTGAAGCAATAAGATAATTTCTTCGATTAATCTTAAGTTTTAAAGCATCGAACTATGAAGACTATTATGTGGATTCAATTTGTTCGTCTTCGATAATGAAAAATGTAGCAACTAAGAATATTTTGTCATTTCTAAAAAGTAAGCAAATGCATCAGCAGTTTGCATGCTCGATCTTCTCATTACACACTTTGATTTTTGAAAGGATTGTAGAATTGGTGAGTTAATTTGCAGGAAAGGTATTTGGGAAAGAGACAAGACATGAATTTAAGAAAAAAAACCTTTTACCCTCGATCATTAGTACCTGAACTGAGTCATAAGTCCAACTTCATCCCATAACCCAAAATTAGAAACTTGTTTAAATTCCTATAGTAATTGCACATATAAATGTATTGTAAATATGTAAATGCAATAAATCTGTTCTTCTTGCCTGGGGGGGGGGGGCAGGTTGATGAAAAAAACTGGACTATAAAAGGATAACAAAACATGCAAATTGCCAAAAATTGTAAATTTTGTGCAAAAGTTGCCAAAAAAAAAAAAAAAAAAAAAAAGATTACACACATACAGACAGACAGACATACATGCATTTTCCAAAACTATCCAGAACGGATTTAGCAATTCTCAATATTTGTAAATTCGTTGAAATTCGAAATATTTTACGCATGCGAACACTTTTTACTGTGTATCAGATGTAGTAGAAAAACAAGTCCGTTCTCTAAAAGTAAAAAATAACAGAATTTCATACCTTATTTTTATTTCAATACTGTAAATGTGTTCAGAATTTCCTGTTATTTTCCTTGTTTTTTTTTTTTTTTTTTTTTTTTTTTTTTTTTGTTTAATTTATGTGTTGTCTTCTTCGTCTTCTTGCTTATCTCTTTGTCCTGAATCAGATCAAATCCATGAGGTTGTTCGCCTTAATCAACTTCAAGACAGAAGCAGGTTTATGTGTTGTAAATACCGTTAATATTTATTCTCATAATATTATAAGTAAATTACATTAAACTTTTGGTTAGTAAGAACGAGTAGTTTACTTACAAAACGTTGTATGCAAATAAAGAGTTTTCTATAGAACCACCCTCAAGCATAAATGTTCAATGTAAACTGGGTAAAAATGCAGCAGTTATTAAAGGTATATATAAATATCCTTAAGTGTCATTTTTTTAAGCTGGACAAAATGAATGGAAGCCTGATAGTTGACACCTTCAATTTTTCTGAAACTTTCAGGATATTTTACTAGTATTGTGACAAAAAAAGGGGAAGCTTCTTTCTTCTCAAATTTGACTTGTTCTCCCTCAAGTAGACGTCAAAGTTTAAGGTCGTTAGAAAAAAAGAGCTAAATATATGATTACTTTGCTTCAAAAGCATTGAGTGAACCAAGCCAATTCTTTTAAATGTGGATACTGCTTGATACTAGGTACATTCTAGAACAAATATTTTGGTGGCTCACCTATGCCTTTGAGGGCAAAGGTCAATTGAAAATGCTACTTTTTTATTTTTTTTGCCTTGCTTAGGCCCGAATACCTGCTAAAGCTGTGAGTAACCTTCGGAAATAAGTATATGATTAACTATTCACCACAGTATAGTACTAAGAAATATATAAAATAGCATTGATATTCTCTTGGCTCAGGTAGAATATCGTCTAATTTCGACCACTGGGCGAACCCTAGTTTTATTTAATAAACAATTCACATGCCTCAAAAAATTGTTCGCAGTGAAAAATCACTAAAGGCGATAACTGACCAGAAAAGACAACCAATCAAACACGCGCTCTGATCCAAAATGGCCGATCTTAAGCTGATGAGTCGGCTCGTTTATATAGTCCTTAATGCAAAAAAGCTCCAGTTCTGAAAGTCAGGGACCTGCTGTCTTGTCTATCAGCCTGATTGCATGAATAAAACCAGATTCGTATTGGTTATTTATCTTCTCATTCTTAAATACTCCAATATTATTGCTTAGAATAGTTAAATTAAAAAAAAAACTTCATCTCACAAATTTTAAACAAAAATGTATCAATCATCATAGAACATAGGTTATTATAGAATAACAAACTGCGAATTCTTTACATTACATGGCCGAATCAGTAAGACCATCCACTTTAAGTCCATTTTTACTACTCAAAGTTTGTAAAGTTAATTAGTTAAGTAGTAAAGTTATTGTAACTACATACTAGAGTTTAAGGTATTAGGATAGAAATAGTTCTTGCACAGAAAACAACAAGAACTTTAATTTCACTTCAACTATCTTTCAAAGTTTGGAACGCCTTACGTTTGTCGAAATTAAGAGCTAAAACAGTTTCCTTTCTCTTTTCCTCAACAAAAATTACTTTCACATTTTGCTTTTATATAAATGGAGCTTACAGACCAAAGCGATATTGAAACTGGTCAAAACGATAGCTCAGAAAGCTTAACAAATCTGACGTAACAAATGCTGGAACAACACTGCTGAGTGGAAGAAAGTTAAAACAAAAATCCTTTTTTTTTACGTTTCTTATGCTCTACTTGCCTCTAATCCTGTTTGGATTTTATTTTTAGATATACTTTCGAAAGCAAGAAACTTGTCAGAAAGAAAGTTTTCTTAATGGTTTTCAATAATTCCACTTCATGAAACGCCTTCTGGAAAATATTACGCAAAAAGCCAGCGGTAAACGTAGTTTCCTTCGAAAAAGATGTTTTTTCTCGACGATATTAAATTTCAGAAATCCCAACATAGTCCAAATATTTTGAAGATTTTTTTTTAAAACCAATGTTCGACAAGAAAAAAAAGAGTAATTTCATGTACCTTTTTAAAATGCCTACTAATTGAAGATTTAGCTACTTTATGACCATTTAAATTTAAGACTGTGACGTAAATATTCATAAATTTTTCTTTGATGTTATTTTTTTAACAACAAATTCAAAATGTTTATCTGTACATTAAATTGTCTATGCTACATGAAAATCACTTCTGGTCAACTTCCTCAAGTTGCTTTACTTCACATTTCTCAACATGATCTTCAAAAGACTAATTAAACGTGATCACTCTCACTATATTTTACAGATATATTTTATACGAGGCAAATACTACCAGACACCATTTTCCTAACCTTGAAGAGGTAAAAGTCACAGGTAAGTTAACAAAAGAACTTCCCTCAATCTGACCTTTTAAATTTAAAAGATTATCTTTCTACTTCATAACTTCTGGACTATTTGTCTCAATTTATGCCATACTAGCGGTACCCGCACGACTTTGCCCGTAGTAGAAAATTAAAAGGTCATTTGGTTCGCCTGTATGTTTAGAAAAATAATAGACGATGAATTTCACGCCAACTTGCTATGTTCATCGCCCATGTTATGATAATTTATTCGACCACGTTATGTTAATTTACTCGACCACGTTATGATAATTTACTCGTCCGTGTTATGATAACTTGATCGATAAAATTTCTTAAAATAGGAATAGAAAAGGAACAAAATCGAATTTTCGAAAAATCACTTCGAAGTCCTCACCCCTATCCTACGAACTAATTTTGTGTCAAATTTCATGGAAATCAACCGAACAGTCTTGGCGCTGTGCGCGTAACAGACATCCAGACAGAGATCCAGAGAGACAGAGATCTACTAATTACAGCTTTATTATTAGTAAATATTCAAAGATCCTATTGCAAAAATGCAGTTCCCATCTAATTTTTAAACAAATCAGATTGTGATCACGATAAGTGTTTTGTTTTTATTCTTGACGATATTATATTTCAGAAATCCAAACATAGTCCAAATATTTTGAAGTTTTTTTTTTTTTTTTTTTTCCCAATGTCAATCAGACTGTGATCACGATTAGCCGAAAAATATTTCTAGAAGGCCGCCTCTTTCAAAATTAAACCACAAGTAGGGAGAACTAGCGCCTCCAACTGGTTTTTGGGTGCGTTTTTCAATTTTCGGTTCATGTCACAAAAACTATTTACTTCAGCTTAAAATCATTATTTGACAAGTTAAAGTACCTACCTTCCAAAGGGTGTTATAACTTTTACTGTAGGTGTAGTATCAGCAGAGATATTTCAAATCAAAGTTTGAGGTTTTTGAACCAGACTCTAACATATAAGACAAGTTATTTGTCTGCTATATCCTAGTACTCGTAGTACTAAATTAAAGTAGGGAAGGACAGTCAGTTTTACAAAATGCACGAAATTTGAAAATAAATACCTCTGCTCCTCTTGCAGCTACAATAAATTTAAAACACCCTTTTAAAGGTAATTTTATGTTTTTAATTTATCAATTAATGGAATTTCTCGCAGCTAAATAGCTTTTGAGGCAAAAAATGAAATCTGGGAAAAAAAAGAAAAGAAAAAACACTTAAAATTCAAGATACAAGGTCGAGTTTCTCCTACGGCATATTTTGATAGGCAAACTGACAGTAATATGTTCTTCTCATCAACATCATTAAAGGGACCAGATTTTTTTCAAGCAAACTATTTTTTAAAAGTCTATTTTATATCAACGATGTAATTGCCCTCATTATCAACAACCTTTTAGCGTAGGGGTATTTCACAAATTTTCAAACCTGGATAGATATAAACGAATCGGATTTTTGGCAAAATATCTGGAGATGGCATTTTGGATATCAGACAAATTTTCAAGTTTCATTTTTTGTCACATATCGATTGTAATAAAGGGAAATCAAATGGTGCAATGTAAAGGTGAGTAAGGAGAATTAAGAAGCTCCCCATACCTCATTATTGTTTCAAAGGTTTGCCTTCAGCAGTGTGGTTTTGCATTATCATGTATCAGGATCACTCCTTTTCTGCTGATAATCTAGTGGAAATATTCTCATCACAAGCTGTACCACATGACTTACCTTTCTTCCAAACGCTAAAATGCTCTTTCCAGGTACTTTAATCCGAGAATCAGTTAAATATCATTAATCCGGGTTCAAAAATTTGCTTAACTAGACGGCAAAAGGCTGTTCACAACATAGGTAGTTATATCGTTGATGAAAAAAAAAAAAAAAAAAAAAAAAACATTAAAATATTTATTTGTTTGAAAAGAAAATAACATTACTTTCCATTCCCCCGGATATGTATGCAAATTATATTATACTGAAAGGATAGGTGGAGTTGAAATCTGCAGTGGATTCTTGTACTATTCGTATTTCACCTCAGAAATACTTTTCCATAAAATTTCTACTACAAAATTTTTTAAAACCTATTTCCTATTTTTTCTTCCTTTCTAAAGTTGAACGAGAATCTATTATGGCCATCAGGGGTTCATAGGAGTTGTTTCCTTCAGTCAAAAGTACTACTTTTAATCACTGAATGTGATAGAATAAGAAAAAAAAAAAAACTTTCACTTTCCCAACAGTTGTTTTTTAATTAATTTTTTAACTGTCCGATTTGGAAAATAAGGCGTGGTCTTTATGACGTCGCAAATAATGTACTTTGGCGCATCTGTCTACCGCGTTTCCACGTTATGATAATCAAGAAGCGAATCAAGTATTGCGATCTACGCTTGCTATCCACCATATCGTTGCAAACACATGTGATTAAAGAAGCAAATTAAAATATTGTGCTCTGCGAATGGCATTTCATCCTTTGTTATGTCATCGGCAACATTAAAAGCGCACTGATTAAAAAAAAAAATTTTAAACATTAAACTTAGTCGAATTATTTAAAAAATGGTCAGATCCTATTTTTTTAATCATACTCTTTCAGAAAAAATATACTTTTAAAATTTCGAAAACTATCACATTGTAAGACGCTACCAATAAGCGAAATATACATTCAAATAAATTCTTTATTTCAAGCAATACGAGTCTACACTTATTTATTTTATTTTTATGCCAGTAAATGTAATCATGTATTTACGCAGCAATCATTAACTTGATTCTTCGTTGTCTAATCCCTCAACTTAGCCCTGCATTGCAGATATGTGCATAAAAACCCCATCACAAAGAAACCAAGCCAAATGGCAAGAAGAAATGCGGAACCGAAAATGTCTTTGGATCCCTTGGAGACCGGAATTCACGTAGAGAAGATAGTCTTTGTGCTTCTTTCGGGCGTTTCTCTTCGGCGTTAATGGAGATGATATTAGTATCTCAGCAGGAAACTTAATGAACTTAGTTATGGTGGAGGCTTCATTTAGTATTATCAAATATTTTTTTGGTTACATAGTATCAACAAGATAGATTTGTTTACGAGACATACTTGAGAGATCTTTCATATAACGTAAATGGTGATTCCAAATAACGTTACAGAGGTTGTTCATATTTATGATGATTATTTTTTAAAGATTTTTCGTTTCTGGGCTGAACTTGCTATAAATATTGAACTGTGACAAAATATTGATAATAAGTTTAGCCGATGGCGTTTCTATACGTTACGGGTGAATTAGACTATGACAAGGAAAATATCCTCTCTTTTGTTTTATTGTCCTGCTCGTGACCACATCACCACCATTTTAAAAGTTATATTGAAAACATATATTTAACATTTTTACTTCCTTTAACAAAGAAGGAAGTATTGTATTCGCGAAATTTTTTTCACTCAAATTAACCTTAATTTCCATTTTGCTCACCCCCGAATGAATGTTGAGTGTTTTTTTCGACTCGACCACACGTGGATAAGTGCCTCAGAACGTCTAGACACGCGAAATATCCATTTTGACGATTCCCGAGTTAGTTACAACGAGTTTTCTCGTGACGTCTGTATGTGCGGATGTGGGTAGGTGGGTATGTACGTATGTATGTCGCATAACTCAAGAACGATATATCCTAGAAAGTTGAAATTTGGTACTCCTTGTGGGCTCTAGCTGTGCACCTCCCGTTTTGGTTGCATTCGGATGTTTTTAAGAGGGTCTTTTGCCCCTTTTTGGGGGGAAATCATTGTTAATTTCGATGTAAACTCAAATGAGGTCACAATTTGGCGGACACTTGGCGATATATCGCCAGTCTTTTAGTCGCCAAGTTTTGTCGCCAACTTGGCAAAAAATTTGGCGATTTTTTTTTTTTTAAAATCTGTTTTAATTTGCCCACTGTTGGTGATATTTAGAGAGTTTACTATTGAAACACATTAAAATTACCAATAATGGGAAAATGACATTAAATTGGAGTAAAAGGAAGTCATGTGAGGCGCACATCATCTCGTTTTTGTCTAAGAACTCACACTTGTAAGTGCGGTTTCTTATGCATAGAAATTTGTTTATTAAACTTTTAAACATTATAAAGGTATTATAAAGCTGGCAGGAGCAGGATAAACTGATTTCCGTGGAATGACCTTATTGGTGCCGGAATGTCGTTCTGGTACTGTTCCTCTGGAGCAGAAAATTTCCTTAAAATACAATTGGTCACTACTCATGAAGTTTGTCATTCGCGGTTAGATACTTTAAAATTGACGAGTTTATCCCTGATATATATATCTATAAATATAAAATGAATGTTTGTCTGTATGTCATCCACGAACTCAAAAACTACCCGGCAGATTTGGCTGAAATTTTCACCGTTTGTTATTTTTGGTACTGGGAATGTTTATAGACCAGTTCGAAAAAAAATCCGATCGATAGATCCTTTTTTATTCCGATTTAAGTCACAACCCATTGGATAAATACGAATAAAATTATCGGCTGCAGAAATAAATTCGCGTGAAAGATCTCATTGATAAGAAGTTAGCTGTTGCCATTTTTCTTGAGTTTGAACAAATAAATTCTTTTTTTATTGTTTTATGGCTTTTCATGCTACGGGGGGATTTAAAACTTTTTCTATTTGATATTTTTAGCAATTGATTGATCTTGCAAACTGCGTGAGTACAAAATTTGAGTATAGTCACGGCTTCACTTGATACCTGGACCGATTATTATGAAAATTGCTATATATATATATATATGTATTTTTCCACGGAAAAGGTGCATAATATGCTCATTGAAGTCACGATATAATGATGTATTTTTTTGGGTGGCGCAGCAACGCGCCTCGGGTACAGCTAGTATATATATATATATATATATATATATATATTAGGGTACCCTTATTTATATAGGATTTTTTTTTTCGGAATTAAACAGCTGACAATCCCTAGATTTATGACACTATAATAAAAAGTAATCTGCGCAAAATTTGAATTCGATCAGTCAATAATAACACATGGCCCTATTACGTTAAACCCTAACACTTTTGATAATTTTCCCACAAATCTTCCAGTTTTTACTTCAGACCCCGTACATAGTTTCTCCTAGGTTCGCAAAATATTTTTACAGTGAGGTAGCACTAAAATTAATCTTTTTAATTACTTTATATCATCTAAATATTTTATATTGAATAAAGATGAAATAGTGTTTTAGAAACTACCTTAATCGTACGCTTTTCTCAATGTATCTCAATCGTGTGCATTTTTCTCTGACAGTCTTTGACTGTCTGTAAAATCAATTGCTTTTATGACTCATATTCGGTAATTTGATTGTGAAATTCTTCGATTAATTGTGCTCCTTTTTCTGTTGTATCATTCACAACTTTCAGCATTTTAATGATATCCTTGAAAAGCTTCCTTCATTTTACCGTAAATTAGGATCAATTAGGAAAACGTCTTTTGTTGTTTGTAACTTATCAAACAGTTTTATTGACTTGTAATTGATTATATAAAGAGGAAGGTTTTTAGTAAGAAAGTATTCCAAATGATCTACTATTATCTGAATTTTTTTATACTGTCATCAGACACGTCTTCCTTATCTGCAAGCATTTTTTGGAGTAGTCTTTTCTTAACTTCAAAGTTAATTCCTTCATCCAATACCGACAAAACTACTATTTCATCCTCTAAATACCATAAAGGATTTATGAATTTTCCAATCACTGCTTCTGCTGCATGTTTGTCATCATTTTGTACGCTGCTAGTATTTTAGACACATTATATTATTTAAAGGAGTCTAGATTGGGTTGCTGCGAAAAACCATATCTTCATGTAGCATTTAACTGTAAAACAGCACTTACGGGCTTTCTCTTCATGTAAAGTCAATATAAATTGTTTCTGAAATGTATAAATTTTCAAACAAAAAATTCCATTTGCCACCCATCTGGTTCAGGGAAGCTCCAGGTTGCCGAAAACATATCCCTGTAGGAGGGACTTCACCAGGAAATATTATTACAAGTTATGAGAATTCTCTGTAATATTTCTCTATTCCACTTTTTACGAACAATAATATGTCATCAACTTCGTCTTTTAGAATTTAAAAAGGGAGGTATGTGTACTTGATTGAAATGTTATAAGTTCTGAATGATGGAGATCTTTTTACAAAATTTTGAAGCGCTTAAATAATGGAATATCGTGTAAAGAACTAAGAAAAGCAAGAACTTCTTTAAAGACACACTCTGCAGTACGATTTCAAGTGCATGATGATAGCAATCCAAATGTGATATATTATCGTTCAGTTTTTGCTCGAAAGAAAATGCATGCACAATTTATACGGTCGGTATTGCAAGTCGTTGTATTAAACACTACAGTTTGAACAGTTAGCAATAAAGAGGAATCATCTAAGATATGATACACAACTGAAAAAATATCTCAGGAATTCCGAGTAGCTGTTCAACATTGTGACCTAAAGCTATCACGGAAATGCTATCGGCGTATTTTTTTTAAGTTACATCTGGATGTAGCTTTGTATCCCAGTGAAACACAACAAAATCCAAATTTAAATTCATGAAATTTGATTTTACCTCTCGAAGATTTTCTCTTGCTCTCTTAAGGGATGTACGATTGAAGACAAGGTCAGTTGGATTTAAATTTACTGCATCAACATAGGCTGCCAATAAATAAACAGCATCTTGGTCCCTTATACGGTATTTGTCTAACAGTGATGAAAAGCGAGCGGATATCGATAATTGTCAAGCTTTTTTGTTTTGTGGTAGACCAGATATTGAAAAAGGGTTCAACATGTTAGGATAGATACTCATTTCGGTTTCTGAATCTTGTGAATTATAAGAAGAATTTGATGATAATAAAGGACTATGTACTGAAATAGAAGAAAATTAATTTAAAGTACAGATTTTTTTAAAAATCTATAGATTTTTAAAATGATCTGTATTTTCCATATCTAAAAATCTATAGATTTTTAGATATGGAAAATACAGTATATTTTTATGTTAAAGTAATTGAGGACTTTCAAAATTTATATTTAAAGAATTTAAATTGCATAAACATTTAAGTATATTTATGAATAAAGAACAGCGAATTAAAATTTATCGATTTTTTCAGAAAGGGCGTAAGTCCAACTAATGCAATTTTTCAGGAATCAATAAAAAATGATTATTTCATTCAGAAATGAACTAAATTCTGCGAAATTTTTTATGACTAATCTAGCCACAAGTAGGATTATAACCTCATCTTAAATTACGCTTCATTTCATCACTGTATTATTATTATTTTTTTTTTAATTTGGACTTAAGCGCTTTCTGCAATAAATATCTTGAAAAACTACTTTATTGTAGTGAAAATGCAAATAAAGTAAAGCAGATTTGTTTCAAACTGATTCAAGATGATAAAAAATGATATAACAAAGTGACAAATATAATTAGTGAAGTCTGTATTCATAAATTCATTATCTTAAGAAAATACATCGTGTATTTTCCTCTTTCTCTCGTCTTGTTTTTGTGAAATAATAAAGTCTGGTGTAAAAAAATATTAAAAAAATCAAACACTAACAAACTCAGATAAAAAACAAAAGTTTTACTTGTGTTTTAAACTATATACATGTTCATAATCACCAAATACATCCTCCATTTAAATCGTTTATTCTATCCTTCTCTTGTCTTGTTTTGTGTACCAAGTTCGATGTACATATTAGAATGACTATGCTCGAAATTGCACTGAATGGTCATCTTGATATTTGGTATTTCATCCAACAATATGAAAATTTTCCCTTTATACTCAATATTGGCAAATTTAGTTCAACCGACAAGCGTTACGTTGCAATATTCTCTTGAAAACCGTCTATAAAATAGCTAGCCTGAAATCGTGTCTTTGATGTTCTATCGAATATTTAGGCATCATGAATGTTGATAATTGAAAACATTTGTCGCCCAGTGAAATCTACCCAATTTGAGAAATAAGTCCTAGCTTAAAAAACTGAATGACACCTGTTTTAGCAGTCATATTTTATTGTTTTCAACAGATTTGATGGTGAATCTTGTAATTTCAGGATTTCACTTAGAAGGGATTGGATTTCACATGGTTATGATCTGTCATACCTGTTTAATATTCGCTAGACTATCCCAAAATGCCGGTCGAAAAGGTCAAACGAATTTTATCTCAGAGGAAAGTCATCAGCAATCTTGTTAAATTTCTGCAATCATATTTCTAGAAAAAGTCTCCTACAATGTTGTTCTCATTTTGACCAGCGTATATTTCACTGAAAGCATAGTTTTTTCTTTTCGCAGTTCCTAGAGTGATGTTGATGAAATCCTTGAGAAATTAGCGAATTTAATTCCGATTCTGTGTCTTCGAATCCCCAAACTGACTAACCTACAATTACGGAAATTATGCTGGAAGCTAGATCAAAGGAGTTTGTTTTTACTTCATTACGCGAAAAAATCTAGTTCTTCTATGATCTTGCCACTCCGTCTTACTATTTCTTCCTTTGCGTTTAGTGCAGAAAGGGCATAAATCCAGAATTTATGCCCTTTCTGAACTAAACGAAAAATGTGAGAAATAAATAAAGTGCTTTGTTGTACAAAGATTGACTTCCCTACAACACTAGTCAATGTGTCTACATACAAATATGGGAAAACCACAGCTAACTCAATTTTGAGAAAAATGTGACTTATCGCCTTTCTGCAATAACCGTTTCAAATATAATTGCCATTACTTATACTTTTGCATTGAAACCTAGTGACCCTATTTCACAAACCTATTACATACATAGGAAATTTTGTACCTCAACACCTCCAAAGCCTGGAGGAGGCAATTTGTCGTTGTCAAAGACTACTCATTTATGGCCTAGGCCATTCATTAATGCCCTTTAGAATCCCTTGTGACCATCTTGGGGGAAAGAAATGTTCCCCTGACGTTTGGTTTGAAACAAACGTAGAAGGAACGTAGGGCATTTTCGAAATCCAAAAAAGTACCGAACTTTTCGAATTTAAATTTTAGAGCCCAAAAATAGCATTAAATGATTCTTTCTACCCGAAGTAATTATCCGAACAGTTCGATTTTAACGCCATTCAAAAGCCCGTGAAAAATGCCCAGAGTTCACTCAGTTTCTACAAATTGCAAAAAAAAAAAAAAAAAAAAAAAAAAGGCTCCAAAATCACTGGAAAAAATTAAAAAGCACTTTTAAAAGCATAATGGTACTCCATTTCCATATCGGAAAACTATCGTTTGCGCCACTTTATTTTAAATTAGCTTTGAGAAGGTTGCCACATTTTTTTTCTCGACTGTGACTAGATAAAATTTTGTTTTTGTTTTAAGGTAAAAATTTCCCCTTTTGATTATTATTTGGCGTCGAGAGGGGGGGGGGAGAGGGTTGTTGCGTTTAATTTATTTGGGAATTTTCGATTTGCCGTTTTCTTTCATTGAGAATGATCATTTTGACGGGAAATGTTACAGTATTTTTTTTCTCTAATTGAAGCATGATTCGTCTATATATATATATATATATATATATATATATATATATATATATATATATATATATATATATATATATATATATATATATATGTGTGTGTGTGTGTGTGTGTGTGTATGTCGCAAAAAAGACGAAAAAAAGTTCCAGTCCCTCACACTAGTGGCGGTCAGCGATACATTAAGCTTGAAATAGTTAAATCAGTTTTCTGCAAAATGCTTAAAAATGAGATGCGCCCATTCGTCTTTCTAGCAACCATATGTATATATCATATTCATAAAACATATATATTTTATCACTAGCAGAGAACAAAGCGAACACAAAGTTTTTACATGAGTTCGACTACTATTCCCCAACATATGAAACGCAGCGCTTTGTGACTTATACCACACTGGTAGTCAGTTAGACATTTTGGAGTAAATATAGTGGCTAACAAAAATTTAAAAACGTATTTGTGCGTTAAGTGCGTTTTTTTTTCAAATTAAACCCGTTAAAGTGTGTTTTTATGTATCATATCCTACAATTTGCATGTATTTTTAATAGCAGTGAGAAAATATTTTTTTTTTTGTTCCTTTAAAATTTTTCATCTAAAAAGGGCGATATATTCCAATCGCATCTTCTGTACGCACCTACTAACTTTAGACTCTAATATCTTCCTGAGCTTTGGCCGCATGGTAATATTTTTGACGGTAATATTTTTCAATGAATATAATTTCCTTCAACATATTTATGAGGACATAGGGGCTGCTTAAAAAGTAAGTCTTTTTCTCTGCAATAAAATACTTCATCTTGTTTTCTCCATTTTTACTGTTGGAAGTATTCATCTAGAGGAAACGCTTGCAAATAAAGAGATCTTGAAGGTTAAGTGGGGATAAGAGTACAGATAAATATAGTTCAGCCATAATGAATTAAATAACAACTTAAATGTAATTTTAGTATTAACTTGTGCTACTCTTTCAGTTCTCGCCGTAGATATGAGTATCAAAAAGCGCAACAGTAACTGTAAAGGGAAAAAGTAAACAAATAGTTAAGATAACACGATCAACAGTAATTATGTAAAACAGACGTATCGATTCTTACCGCCAAAAGAGATATCTGTCAACCACCCGCCAGGCCAGAGTCAATATTAGCTCGATCATGCCCTCGGAATTCGTCTAAATACAGCATTTCTACTCAGGTTCATAGGCAATTACCAAATTTGCAGTGAGAGATTCACTACAGATGAGGGTTTTCCTCACAGTTGTCGAGTCAAGTGTCTTTCCAAATTCGGAATTTCAGCCTATTCTAGCACAACTGGGCTAGAATAGGTCAAAATTTCGCTACAATAGAGCTATCCCTATAGTAGTTAACGTTTTGTAGTCTGCTTTTTATAAGTCAAAGTTCATGAACTTGATAAAAAACAGACTTCTACAATTTGCGATTAAAATTTAAAAGCATATTGATAAATTATTTAAATGATGTTTTTTTGGCTCAGAAATTAACGTGAGATACGTACGTTGCTAAGGAAAAACATATAATTAAATATTGTTTGTAGAAGTACTCAAAAACTCATTACATTATACAGAATTAGAGTGTATATTCTTCATTTATTTCGTGCACTGGAACAAGAATTCAGTTATTTGTAGAGTTTGTAGGGTGTTTTGAGCTACAGTTGACACGAGAGTTATCTTGAAATGTCAAACTATAGGGAAATAGTTAATATAGCTTACTTTTTTCAAAACTAATAAATCGGGAGTGTGTTTTGAAAATTATAGTACACAAAAGAAGAAAAATGTACTTTATTATAAAATCTGCAGTAAACCAGTGAAAAAAAATGGCAGTAAATTTGTACCTTCATAAATAAAAAATAAATTTAACCCTTTTTTTTCCAAGGGCAAAGTGAAAAAAAAAATTCTAATGAAACAATGAATAAAATGATTCTATTTCATAGTTCTTATTGAGTTAATAATTGAGTTACTAAAAGAATGAATGAAATTATTGATAGATAATGATGCAATAAATAAGTAAATGTATAAAATATATGTTTATATATATTTGAGAAAATTAAACTATTTTTAAAAAAAAGCAAATGAGTAAGGAAGTAAGAGAATGATACAATAAATAAGTGCATTAATTAATTCAGGAATATAAAAAATAATTCATAAATAAATGGGTAAGTCATTTCGCAGATGATTAAATAGTAAAAGAAAAAAAACTATCTCCCTTTGCCATATCCGATATGCTCCACATTTGCACTTGGCTAATTGTGCAAAACATTTACAATAAAACAAGCTTAATATTAAATAAAAAATACTGCATCGAATTTTTGAAGGTCTAAGTAAATATTGAAAATGTTAATAACAGGAACTTTATGATCCTCTAGTAACAAAAAAAAGTTTTGAATTACAACAAAGCATTATAATATTAGACGATATATTTACCGAGTCCGACAAAAGAAGTACTTTGTTTTGGAATGTAACGTAAAAAACTTTAGAAACTTTCAGTTAAAGAAAAATAAATATTTGAATTTCTTACACGAGTAAAAAAAAAATAATTTTCTGTAAAAGATGATTTTTTTTTTCAAACTGCTATAAAATTAAGGACAAACTAAATGATATTTTCAAGATGAAACTGGAAAAAATGAATTGAGAAACTTGTGTTAAAAAACTATTTTGCTTTCACTTAATATTTTGATTTTCCACATAAAGCTTAAAAGTAAGGATTTTTTTATGTTGAAGATACATTTGCATAATAAGCTTACAGTTTTTTTAAAAATATTTTAGTGTTGGTTTGAAAAAAATTGTTTCGTATTACACTATTTTTGGTGTATGAGATATATGGGTTTCTTTTCTAATTATATTGTGATAGAATACTGAAAATTCTCTAGACTTAAATACTTAAGTCTTATGGAAATCTTGTGACACATTTTTAGGGAACATCTTGGCAAAGTGAATTTTAAAACCAAAAAGCGTTTGATTAAGGATGAAGATGGAGAAAATTGTTAAAGCCAATATCTTATGCATTCTGCATGTCATTTCTGTTTAAAAGGTTCACATTTCCTTTTAACTTTATAATTATCACTGATGTGCAGATAGTACATAAATTATCCTTAAAAGAAGAAAAAAAATCGTTGTGCCTTTTTTTTTTCCTTCAGCACATTATATGAAAATAATTTAAACGCTGTATTTTATTTTAGAGAAAATATAACAAAACTTCATGTAAAGAAAATTACTCATCGAAATAAGCAACAGTATTGAAGTTTTAGAGTTTTTATTCAGTCGCAGATAAAATAAATCGTGAGATCAAGCTGTGAAAGTAATAAAAAGAAGCAATTCATTTCCTTTTGCTTTAATGCGTTTATTTCTCAGAAGTTGATTTAAGTGCTATGTGAAGAAGTAAGAGTGTTTCTCTTGACAAGTTGCACTTCTTGTGATCTATAGTCTACAAAATGACAAAGAAAAAGTTTTTAAAAACTCTTGCGTATTTTGAACATGATGCAGTCTTAAGATTTCTTATTATCACCATAATACGTTTAAAATACGTGATTCATGTACCTAATGCTTATCTTGTCGTTAAATAAAGACATATAAAATTTAGTTTTCCAATTTTTTTTGCCATTTGCTATTACTTTCCTCCATAACTTGTATATTATATTAAATGTCTTTACAGTTGTTAAAAATCCTCATTTAAATATTAGGCGATGATCGAGTAACCTGCGTGTTTCAACAATTAAACTCGCGCCACGGCATGATAATTTGATGATAAGATAAATAATACGTTACGGTAATGTTAACATTCAGGGAAAGGCTTGATTGTGACTCGGCTGAACTCGATCCGGTATCTAAACTGTTTTGCTGGCAAGACTGTGTCATTTCAGGGGAATGAAGAAACGAAAAATTGGTCAACAATGAACGCTACCTACTGGAGTTTAGGGTTAATCTACTGAAGTTAGGGTTACAATATCAACCATCAAAATATCACCAAAGAGGAAATGGCCTTGTTCAAATGTAGAAGAGTAGAAGCAATTTTCACCCGTCATACCTTGACAGGCAACTTTCTAGTAAGAAAATAATATTTTATCCGCTACAATATTTTTTCAAAAAATCGCTTGATTATTTAGAAGTGAAAAAATTATTGTATCCTTTATTAGAATATCATGAAATGGGGTGAGTCTATGACAGATGGATTAGGATAGTGCTTCATCATATGTACGAATACAAATAGAATATATTACTTTACTAATAAAGTAGAATGGTGCTTTCAAACCTTCCATCTCTTATACAAACAGCAACAAAATATATATATATATATATATATATATATATATATATATATATATATATATATATATATATATATATATATATATATATAAAGGGTGGTCCTTATTTTTGAAGTTGTAGATATTTTACGTGACGCCCACTCAATTTGTTCTCTTATGCAAATAAATGATCCTTGCAAAATTTTAAGTCAATCCATGATCATTAACCCGAGCCCCTATGGATCCCTTTTTTGAGTTTCGAAGAAAAAATTGCGAATTTTCCCATTTTTGTGTAAAAATATTCTTACGTTTTATATTTAAAGTAGTTTTGAGCCTCAATAGATGCAGCTACTTCCAAACCGACCATTCTCTCACATTTATATTGGAACATTTTACATGTTACAGAGTCTACATGTACACTAACTGCCTTGGGTCAGGCATATCGTTCTTGTGCACTAGTTTCAAACCAAGCGGCAGGGGAACATTTCTTTCCAATGGATGCAAGGGATTTTAAAGGAATGAATGGCCTACTTCATTAATGAATGATCTTTTACAACAACAAATTGCCTCCTCCAGACTTTCGGGGTGTTGATTTACAAAATTTCCTGTTTATTTAATGGGTGTGGGAAATAGCGTCGCTAGGTTTTAATGCCATAAATACAAGGAATAGCAGTTCCTTATATTTTATATTCCCCGTTCTTTAGTTATTAATATACTTACATTTTTATGGCAATTTTTAATTTTTAAAATATAAATTTCGAAAAATCCTCGATTACTTTAACATAAAAAATACTGTATTTTTCATATCTAAAATATAAATAATAGAAAAATCCCAATCAGAATAATGTAAAAATCTAGTTTAAATTAATCTTCTTCTATTTCAGTGCATAATCCTTTATTATCATCAAATTCTTCTTGCGATTCACGAGATATAGAAAACCAAAATGGGTATCTATCCTAATCTGTTGAACATTTTTTCTTAATCCTTTAAGAGAGCAAGAGAAAATCTTCGAGAGGTAAAATCAAGTTCCATGAATTTAAATATAGATTTCGTAAATATTAACTGGGATACAAAGCTACTTCCAGATGTAACTGGAAAAAGAACGCCGATAGGCTTACCGTGATAGCTTCAGTTCCCAATGTTGAACAGCTACTCGGAATTCCTGAGATACCTTTAGGTACTGGACTTGAAATTTCTTCAGTTGATATATGATATTGCTAACTGTTTGATACAACTGCTTGCAATACCGGCCGTATAAATTTTGCAGGCATTTTTTTAGAGAAAAAACTGAACAGCGATACATTACATTTGGATTGCCATATCATCATTCACTTTAAAGAAATTAATTCATTACTTAGTTTTAGACCGTGATAATCCATTATTTAAGCTTTAAATTTTGTGTAAAGATCTCCATCATTTAGAACTTATAACATTTCAATCATGTAAACATGCCACTTAAATTTTAAAAGACGAAGCTTATGACACATTATTGTTTGTACAAAGAGAAATTGAGAAAGATCTTTTGATTTAAGATTACAGAGAATTCTCTTAACTTGTAAATAAATTTCCTGATGAAGTCCCTCCTAGAGAGCTGTTTCGGAGACCTGGAGCTTATCCTTCAGCCCTTGAGCCAGATAAGTGGCAAAAGGAGTTTATTGTTTGAAAATTTAGATATTTAGGAAACAGTTTAAATTGGACTTACATGAAGAAAAAACCCTTAAATGCTGTTTTACAGCGCTGTTTCACTGTTAAATGATGCATGAAGATATGGTTTTTCGCAACTAACCCAATAGAGGCTCATTTGAATTATATAATGTGTATAAAAAACTAGCAGCGTACAAAATGATGACAAACATGAAGCAGAAACAGCGATTGCAAAATTAATAAACCACTTATGGTATTTAGGGGATGAACTAGTAGCTTTGTCGGTATTGGATGAAGGAATTAACTTTGAAGTTAAGAAAAGACTACTCCAAGAAATGCTTGCTGATAAGGAAGACTTGTCTGATGACTATATAAAAAGTTTCAGATAGCAGTAGATAATTTGGAATACTTTCTTAGTAAAGATTATCTTTATTGAATCAGTTACAACTCAATAAAAATGTTTGATAATTTACAGATATCAAAAGATTTTTTCCTATTTGATCCTGATTCATGGCAAAATGAAGGAATTTTATTTAAAGCGAAAGGATATCGTTTAAATGCTGAAAGTTGTGAATGATACAACTGAAAGAGGAGCATAATTAATCGAAGAATTTCACAACTAATTTACCAAATATGAATCACAAAAGCAAATTATTTTACAAACAAGCGAAGACTATCGGAAAAAAATACGATCGAGATATGAGAAAAGCGTACGATTAAGATTAAGTTTCTAAAGCATTATTTCATTCTTATTCATTGTAAAATCTTTAGACAATATAGAGTAATTAGAAAGATTAATTTTAGGGCAACCTCACTGTGAAAATATTTTGCAAACCTAGGAGAAACGATGTATGGGGTCTGAAGTAAAAACTCGAAGATTTGTGGAAAAATTATCAAAAGTGTTAAAGTTCAAATTGCTAGGGGCACGTGTTGTTATTGACCGATCGAGTTCATATTTTGCACAGATTACTTACAATTCACTTTTTATCATAGTGTCACAAAACTAGGGGGTGTCACTTGCTGAATTCCGAAAAAAAAAGTTTCCCATATAAATAAGGACCACAATATATATATATATATATATATATATATATATATATATATATATATATATATATATATATATATATATATATATATATATATATATATATATATATATGTATATTTACATTAGTAAGGCCGCAATCTATTTGGCCCAATCTACTCTTGCTGTCACAAGCTCACCCCGTTCGACGGTAAGTAAAATTGCTTTGTTTCTGGAGAGTTGCCCACAAGGAAAAAATTGTTGCGTGTATCACTGATGTTTTGCGTCGGGAAGAGTTATTCCCGAGATGTTGCGACTTTTGGAGACAGAGATTGAAAAAAAAAACATATTATAAAATTAAAAAAAAAATAATATTTATATCTAGCATTGAAAGTAGTAAGCCTTGAATATAATTAGGTTATTCAAGGCTCACTATAATATAGGCTCAATTGAAGTGCTAAATTGATTCTTTCTGTAACAGTTGGGAGTAACAGATGGAAGAGCTCATAAGTGTGATAATTTTTACAACGCGGGGGTGGGGGGGGGGGGTTGTACATTTAAAAGAAAGTATAAAATATGCTAATGAAATAAAGCAGGGCAGTTGATTTTTTCTTGCCAATTGGTCCTTGTTATTTCCCCATTGATAGTTGCTATTCTCTCACTATTAACTTTCGTTTTGTTATTTCTTTCATCCCTTTAAAAGTTGTTTTCCTTTATTTACGAATTTCTCTTATTACGATAAGAGCTTTATATGGATTAATATTCCAGTTCAGATTTTCCTCGCAAGTGCCCATGACAATGTGAAATAAACCCCACATGTCAAACAGCGCTATTATTGTAAAAAAAAAAAAAAAAAAAAAACATTATTTGACTAAGTGTGAAAAATAAACATGACAGACTAAAAGAGTTTCTGGTTAAATTTCTTTACACATTTCAAAAATCCTGATTATAAATTTTCTTAGCCAAGAAATTCAAAGGTGCAGTTATTGGAGTAATACCTTTGAAAAAGGCTAACGTAAAAATGTATGAGATTACATAAACTTTAGCTCACTTTAAAAAAAGAAAAAAAAATTAAAGCAGATGGAAGACAAGTTTTAAGGGATGAATTGTAATAAAAAAAATTTATAAAAAAAATGTTCCAAGTACAAAGTGACAAAGTGCTCCGTAAAAAAAAAAAAAAAAAATGAAAATAAAAAATAAATAAATAAAAATCCAAACAAATTAAACAAGGTCAGTAGGGGAAAATTTCAAATCATATCTCCCGCAAGACATAAAACTAGTTTTTAATTAAGTATCTGAGTAACATATCCATACGAAATAGTTTTTGTTTTGAATACCTTTTCAAAATTAGTGATTATAAAAAGGGAGGAAAAGTATGAAACTCCAGAAAATGATCCCATTATCTTTCAAATCCTCCTTTGAAATTACAGAGGAACATGTGACGTGGAAATCATAAAATGCATTCTTAGATGAAACCCAGCTGTTCTGCGGCCAGAAGTTATCGATTTAAGTGTGGTGTTGTGCGTGTTAAGAAGATTAGCCGATGCTGGTATGTAAATGAAGCTTTATCAAGCACATTTTGCGAAGGTTCAACTCAACAACATCTGGTTTTGATCATCTTCCGTGGAGTGAAGCTCTGATTCATTTATGGATTAATTTTTCCTTCTTCAATCGAAGTTTTGAGGAATCGGAATAATAATTGAAGTCGAATGGACTTTTCTTTCTATTGTTAAAAATTGAAAAGAAAATTAATCAATGGAAAAAAAAGTTAATAGACAATTTTAGGTCTGTATCTAAATCTGAGATGCATTGATTGATTTACACATATATTTTCTAGCTGCGTTGCCCTGCTTTGCATGGTCTACCTCGAGAGTAAAAGTTATGTCAAGTAACGCGCGTTCACTAATTAAGCTTCAATTAGAGAAAGATACACCAAAATGTTGTAAAATTTTCCGTCAGAATAATGATTCTTAAATTTCTTTAACTGCAAATCTGAAAGTCCCGAACAAATGAATCGCAACCCTCTATTAATACAACTAAAGCCCTTGATTATCTTCTGCCGGTAGTACAAAAAAAAAAAAAAAGAGAGAGAGAGAGGGGGGGGGAATAAAAGAAAAAGATAAATGGCCAAAAAATAATTTCAAGGGAAAGTCTAACTTCAAAGCAAAAAGCAAAAATTTATTTGCTCACAGTCGAGAAAAAAAATGGCAACAGATCAAAAATGATTTTATTAACGCTAATTGAGCTCGATCGTAAACGATGAATTTCCGATGTGATATTATAGTTCCATTAGGCTTAAAAATGCTTTTAAATTCCCCCCCCCCAAACTATTTACTTTTGTTGGGTATAAATATGTAAAGTAATTTAAAATCCTTTAACATCTATCATTAAAGGATGTTTACCACACAAATCAGTAATTCGTATTGAAAATTACGCGTATCATATATCATCGCCTCAAATCAACAGTGATATATCTAATCCCAGAAATAACGCAAAGATATCTTACTGTTGCTCTGAGGCAACGATATGCCTAGCTAACCCGTACGAAGCATTCACTCTCCACAACAGGAATTAAAAAATCCGTTTTTTTAACACGCTTTTATTAGCTTCACTTGTATGTTTGTGAGTAACTCTCATTTGGATTAAGAGCTAATGGCTTGTTACTGTTAGTACATTGCACCACTTTATAAGCGTTCGCGGCCGAGTGGTCTTAAGCGTGGGTCTTTGCTGACGTCCACGTCCGGGAGTCATTGGGCATGCGTTCTAATCCCGTCTACACCGAAATTAAATTTATAATCTTGCAACTCAATTTTCGTCTACTTTTTGTGATCGGCTTCTTTTAAAATTTGGAATGCAAACTCAGAGCCGACGACAATGCAATATTCTATAATCAAAATTTATTTATTAACGATAAGTCATTAGTTTATTCTAATTAACAAGCTTTTTTCGCTTAACTTGTATGTTTGTGGGTCCAACTTTCCTTTGGACAAATAGCCAGTGGTTTATTGGAATTACTTACAACGTACAAATCAGAGCTGCGGAGTGTAACAATGTTTGCACATGAATTTACCAGAAAGCATTCAAAATGTCTGATGCAAATAATAAAATAGAATACTAAGATACATTCCCATTATAAAAATTGAGCACACGCACAACGATTTCATTTAAGAGTTACAAGTGTTAGCAATATTTAGTATCTAAATCTTATTTGAAAAAATAATAGTTTAAAAAACTAAAAAAAAAAAAACACGCTTTTGTAGCAAAATAAATTAAAAAGTATAAAATAATAGTTAAAAAAAACACGCTTTAGTAGCAAAATAAACTAAAAAGTTAAAAATTATCTTTGGATGACAAGTATATAAAATAATTGACCATACACTTCATTTTACTGTAATAAAAAAAAGCGTGGGGGGGGGCTGCTTATTTACATTTTTGCATGGATAACAAGTGGAAGAAATTTAAGACAACTAATAAGAATCCCCCCCTCATGTGTTTCTTTTCCTTACAGTAAAATTAAGTGTTTGGTCAATTACTTTATATACTTATCATCCAAAGATTATTTTTAACTTTTTGGTTCAATTTGCTACTAAAGCGTGTTTTTTTTAGTTTTTTAAACTATTATTTTTTTATTGTCATTTTCAGAATATATAACAGTCACAAGGTGACTTCTTTGTTTACTTTCTGTGGATGGCGGTTAATATGCAAATTTGTTTGAACTGAATCCGTTTTTAAGTATAATTTTTCGAACTTAATCTAATGTGAATTTACTGTTTATTTTTCTCCGAGGGCAGAGTCTTAATTATGAAGTTTATAGTAATTTTTAAGTTTTCCTTCGCTTTCTGGGAAATATTCATGGCGGGGTGAAATGTGTAATTTCAATTTCGATTAGTATATTTTTATTTATTCTGAAAATAAAAAACAATTATTAGAAAAATCTTTTTAGCATACAAAGAAAAACAATTTTCTGCACAAAGAGATTTCCCTTTAATTCTGAAATTTTAAAGCTGATGCCACTTTTCATGCCACTTCAATTCAACTGAACAAGAACTGTAGACTGCATCAAGAAGTCAAAAAAGCAAATAGAATTTCCGCTGCGTTAATTCTAACACTTTCGGTGTTATGCACATAAATGCGGATTACAGCAGGACGTTTTACCGACCGAGATAAGCGGCTCTACCTTTCAAGAACGCAAGATAAATTTATCTACGAACGATTCCGTCCAGTTTTTAAGCAGTATATTAAAAAAAAGAAAAAAAAAAAAAAAAAAACAAGCGAAATGTGAAGCGTTTCTTAATTTTCGTCGAATGCGGTGAAAAAATCTTAAGCCAAGTGCAGTACTTATGTAGTTGGATAAAATTTGAGTAAGTTATGGCGTTGTCACAAAAAAACCTATAAGAAATAATATACATGATGTAGGATGTAAGAGTATTCATTACGTATATGCATGGAAAATATTTTGAAAACTACTTGAAATTGATCTGCAAATTAAGAGTTATATTAAATTGCAAAAATCATGGAATTCTTTGTCTGGTCTTCGTCAAATGGTTCAAATAAAAAGCTCTATTTTATGTCATTTTTAAACAAACATAGGTCTATGACGAATAGGGTCCGATGACGAGTTGGATAAAATGCGGAGTTTCGAATCTCTGCCAATTCTCTTATAAATCGGAAAATCTATGTAATCACTTATTGAGACTCAGACTTAAAATGGGCTTACATGTATCTTCCCTTAAATTTTACGACTGGCCAAGCCATGGCTGGTATCTCTAGTATAATATACAACACCTATACATGTCTATACCAAAGCAAAACAAGTTATTATTACAGAAACATATAGTAGTGAAATTGCTCAAAAGTTTAGCCAAGAAGTAGAACAGGTACTGCGATTACTTTGGAATGTTTCAAGTTTTTTTGCTCGAAGTTATCTCAGTAAAACATACCATGTTCACGTGTACCACCAGGGAAGAGGAGTAGGGAGGTAAGGCTCAACAAGAGCTTTGACCATTACCATACTTTTGAAGCATCAATTGATTATGCTTTATCTAGCTTTACAGCTTTTTTTTAACTTCTAGATTTTTTTTTCCTTTTTTTCTTAGAAATGTTTTGTCAATCAGTTTTAATTGGTATTTTTTCAGATTTAAATATTTTATATTTCTATCTGTCCTCCTTTTCTTCATTTGCTATCTATTTTTTTCTGTAGACATTATTTTTTCTGCAACAAAGTTCTTTTTTTCTTTTTTAAGCATCAAAAAAAAAAAAAAAAAAAAAAAATCCTAAAGACTTGAATGAAATTTTAATCCGATATTTATGAATAACATCAACATTTTTTATCATTTGAATGTTATATCTGTACTGCCAGTTATATAATATATCAAGTTCGAAAAACTATACTTAGGGGCCTAGGTGACCGATCGGTATTGCTCAGCAACTGCTTGCAAGCAGAGAGGGGCGGGTTCGATTTCCACACACCGCCCTGGGTACTCTTCTGATTTCTTTGTGTTGTAATAAAATTCAAATTGTGCTATCTGTCTTATGTATCTGAGCAAAAGTCGGTCTTCCACCTAAATGGGACTCAGTCAAACGGAAGCTGCTTATATTAGCATCAAAAACGGGATGACGCCTTCGTTATCCATCACTTTAGGTGCTCCAAGGGGCATCAGAAACCACAACAGAATGTACTTATCATAAAAAAATATTTTAACTCTTTTATTTTCATTCAATAGCAATCTTATTTTAAATCAGAAAAACTATATTTGAAAATTAATGTATTTTTCATGATTATCATGACTTTTCTCAAGTATATCACATTTCGAAAGACACCAACTTCTTAAATATCAACTAAAAAAATTATTTTTTAGTCTTAAAAACTGAGACCGATATGTTTGATATTGTATTGTCTTCTAGAATAAATTTTAAAATTGCATATTTAATTTCCTACTCTCTTTCGAAAGGAGTTCGTTTGTACTTTAATTTCCTACAGTATTTTTTCCCTCATGAAATCAGTGCTTCTTCTTGCTTAAAAATCTTTCCAAACAGGAAATTATTTTTCTTCAATGAATGAGAAACTTATTTTTTAACGTATAAATTAGCAATTTAAACATAATTACAAAATCCATTATTTGTGCGCAGCCCGGAAGAAATTTTTTTCAGCAGTCTGCGACGCACATAAAAAATCCGAAAAATAGTTAGCAAGATAAATCAGTATTTATCGTAAAATTTAAATAAGCACCGAGAAATGCTTAAAAATAAGATGATAAACTTAAAAAGTACAAGAACATGCTACATTTGGATTATATCATTTAAAATATACGAACAAACCCTCAGAAGATAACTTTAAAAAAAAAGTTATTTTTTTCGTCGTCAAATAAAAACTAGTCTGCAAACTTTATCTAAAATGTGTGACGTACTTCGCAGCTTCACGCTATTTCTGCTACCGGGGTGCTTAGTAACTCGAGTGATATACTGATTTGTTTAAATGCGTTTTAGTTTTAGTGACAGATTTCTAAAAGCTATGACTATAAATATGTCCTTTTTTTCATAGTGGTTTTCATGAATCGCATGGTAACCGTGCTCTGTGCTCTACATTTTATTGCTATACTTCACATGTAATGAAATGTTTAGAATACCCTACAGATTAAAAACGCATTAGAAGCTCCCTTTGAAACAAAAAGCATCCCTTCCTTAGGTTTTAAAATAATTTGTATCAACTTGCAGAGCGGTAAAGGCTGGTGAGCATTGCAAAACTGCAGTTGTGTATGTTTGAAAAGTCGTTTTCGCATTCGTGGTCTCTAGTAATATATTTTGCTCTTTAGATCGAGGCTGGAATCGAGTTTAGCCTAAGAATTTTCGTTAAAATCGAAACCCTTAAAATTTGTGAAGAAAGAAGAAACAAACGAATCGAAAAGACGTAATTCTGGCAACGCCAAATAAAATATCAATAATATGAATGGAAATGAGATTTTTTGAACTTGATTAAAACTGCTTGTGTAACTTTTTTTTCTTTGAAGATAGAAGCTAAGTTTTTCAACCATAGGTCGAGTTAGATCTGGAACAAAAAAAAGCCGCTGTTTTCAGTAGTGTCAAAAAGATAACTGTGGGAAAATTCCTTCACTTTTTACTGATAGATTTAATAAAGAAAGTAGTGCCTAAATTTTAGCTAAGCCTGAAAAGTTCGAGCTAAAACCGCAAATAACTCCCGCCGTATTTAAATTAGAGCATTGAAAAAAATTACGTTGAACGCGGAAAATTCTACCCTTTCCAACTATGTATAATATTTATATGTGGAAGTAATTTTTCACCTTTTTAACAGAAAATAATAAGCAATTTACGCGAAATTTGAGGTTAAAAATCAATTACAAAAAAATTAATTTGAATTAAAAAAAAAAAAAAAAAAAAACAAAACCACAGGTGCAAACCACCGGGAATCGAAGAAATTTCGTTCAAAATTTCTAGGCTGTAGGTGCTATGTGATTTCCTGGACGCAGGCTCGCCACAGATTTCTTTTCAATGTTTTCTTTGACCTTACTTTTTTTAATAAAATGATATAATAAAATAAAATGATAAAAATCTAAAAAATGGTGCAGATTTCTTTAGAACCGATAGATATTTCATTCATCCATCAACACATATTTATTTCAATTTTTTTAATGCATATCTTCTCAAGGAACGAATGGTAATCAAGATCTTCTGGAGTTTGAGAACAAAAAGGTGATAAAGTTTTGAACTATGCTCTTAATCTGCCATAGCCGGAGGAGAGTCATTTTTAAATAATTACAAAAAATAACATACAAACACATGAATATACATGCACTTCAAGGCGGCAATTATTAGTATCAGAGGTAGCAATTAACAAAGAAGTTGAACAATGTCAACTCTGGGCAATTCCACGGGAAACTGACTGACATTTCAGAAAAAAAAAAAAAAACACTAGGGTACATCAAGGGAATGCCGTCACCTTAAGGAACTTCAATTTGTATCACCATCAAAAATCGTATTTATGAGCCAGATCAATATTTTGGATTATTTTACGCCATCTTTAGAATGTATCCAAAATTTATTATTAATAAATCCATAAACGAAAATAAATAAATTATCATTTTGTTAATCTCTGCACTATGGCGGTATTACCCAAGGAACTGGATAATCCCGCCATGGACTTGCGGTAATCCCACCACTAACCAGTATGACTAAAAGACTAAGAAGGAAAATTTATTGAAAACCTTGTATGCAATTAGCGTTACAAAATAGGAATTGAAAAACAAAAGAAATGACATTTTAAGCTTATGCGAGTGAAAAACTGTTTCAGCATCGCTACACTCTGAATGCATCCATTTGTCACAGCAAGTACATCTGTACCACAGTTCGTTTGTTCCATGTTCATTGCATACGGCACAAAGTTGAACGTTTGGATCATAAAGGTCATCATTTTCGTCGTCATCATAAAATTTTTTGACGACAAAAACGTTCTATAGCTCAACCCCCGTTTGAGCTATTGACATGGTTAACTGTTACTGATAAATTACATCATTATCGTAGCTAGTCATTAATAAAATCACCAAAGGCTCTTCTATCTAAAGGCTACACACAGAGTCTTACAAAAAGACAAATTGACTGGTCATCAAAAGCGGTTTGTTACTGATATATTATTAAAAGTCAGTAAAATTTTATTTGTTGCTGATAAAGTGCATCATTAGTGTAGCTATTAGGCATTAATATAATCAGATTTTCAGTCGCTGAAATTATTAGAAATTTTTATTTTACATGCATGCCATGGGCGATAAGGTCACTTTCAAAAAATCATAAAACATTTTATGGGAAAAAATACTGGATGCGGTGTCTATCCACTTGTTAAGCATATGGAGTTCAAATGAGCCAATTTTTAGATTTTTAAAAAATGGGTTTTTTGAGTAAAATCACTTCGAAAATCGCTAATTTATGAAAATTTTCAAAATTTCAAATTTTATTTCCGAGGCTGTATGCATCCAAGGGTTATAATAAAATATGTTATGAAACTATCATATAAGGGCTTTAGACTGCCATCTCCGTTTAGTAAAAAAAACTTTTTTTTCATGGAGAAAAAAAATCATAAAATCGGTAAAAATGCAGTTTTTTCGCGGCAAAAATGAATTTTTTTCTTCATCAAAAAACCTAACTAATTTTTCAAAAACGATGTCTAGAGGATATATGGATCCTTACTTATTTTTAGAAAAAAGAATTATTCGAATAAGTTAAATACTTTGGAAATAGTGTCCATTTCAAATGGAGTGTTTTGTGCAGAATTTTAATAGGCTGTAACTGAAGAAAAAAAATTTTTCTTGCAAAATCCTTTAGGGATATTTCATATGTTCCTTAGTTGTAACTACTGTAATTTTTTCAAAAAAATCGGTGATGGTCATGTGACAGACCCTGCCTGATCTGAAATGGAATGGCTCAAAATATCTTGGCCAAAATTGTAAAAGAAAAAAGTTTTACAATTCTGAATAACCAGAAAGTTCTGGATTTCATAAACAGTGGTAAATACCATATTCATAGTATTAATACTTTTGACTTTGAAAATCTTTTCACTAACATTCCCCACAAACTCATAATCGATGTTTCAAATAGACTTTTTACAGATATGAATAACACATCAATTTAGAAAAACACTCTTGGATTAACCTTGTTAAATTTTGTATTTTTGAGAATTACTTATATAATAGTTCCAATTTCTACAGACAGATCAATGGAATACCGATGGGCACATCTTTTTCTAGTGCATTTGCAAACCTATTTTTGCATTTTTATGAATCTATTTTTTTTAATAAACAACAATATAGAAGCATTTGGATATATTGATGACATTATTATTTTTAATAACAATGATTTTCACAATTTACACAAAGAAATTTACCCAAATGAACTATTGTTGAAACAAACAAATAAGGATGAGTCAGTTAATTCCTTGATCTCAATATTCAACTGAATAATAAAGTTCGCAATATAGCTTTGTATGATAAACGTCAGGATTTTGATTTTAAAGTGAATTCTTTAATTCATTTTCACAGTTGTGTCAGTAGAAAAGTGTTCAAAAATATAATCATTTCACAAATTATTAGAAATAAAAAAATATGCAATAATAAAACAAATCTGAAAACAGCGATTCGAATTTTAACTGCTACAATAACTGAAAACCAATATCCGGAGCATCTTACGAAGCATTTCATTTGCAAGCTTGTGGAGGACTAGCGATAGTCGATTTTCAGTCACTTGAATTTTCTGTTCCATGAATTTGATGGTTATACATTTCTTCTTTTGATTTTGAGTTCAGGTATGAATTGTGTTTCTCTTGTGTTTTAAATATTGTTCTATTTTCTTTATATAAATCTTGTAGCTTAAATATTGTTCTATTTTCTTTAGATAAAACTTGTATTTTTCGTTTGTAAAAGGTTAAATGTTTGTATTTCATGTCATGCTGATATTCTGGACTTTCAGTACCCCAATTGCTTGTTTTGTGAGATGTCGGGGACTAGTGCTGCTTTTTTAGTCAATTTCGCCAGAAGCACTCACGAAACATCTCATGGCTTTTCCCTACCCTTGGGGAGTACCACCTGATGAGGCCCCAGGGTATTTTGGATTTTTTTCATTTTTTCCTTCTTTTAAAAGAATTTTTCTTTCTAGTTCAATTTTTATATTGCTATCATATATATATATCTTTTATATATATATATATATATACTTTTTTTAATTGCGAAAAAACGCGAAAAAAAAAATGAATAATACTGCTATAATATATCAAAGCAAATAAAGCGTGGTATTTAACGGAAACGCAGCACAGTTTGTATGAAAAAAAAAAACTTTGTAACTATGTCATAAATTATAATGCGGTAGAGAAAATCCGGGAAGGAAAAACATAAAAGCAAATATAAAAAGCGAGCTTTGCCTCATTAAAATAAATATTGCTCAAAGAGACTCATTACATGATATCCTTTTACGTTTAAACGTTTCCAGTTATAATGGAAAACCTATTTAGTATGACCATTTCACATAGGTAATTAGAGTAATTGGGCCACCTTAAGCACAGATTAGTTTGCAACTATCTCTTTAAATATTGTTACGGAGAGCCTGAATTCTGTAACGAATATGTAAAGAAGGGGTAGATGATTTTTTTTCTCGGATAAACAATTCTCAAGTTTATTTTTGCCATAAATTTGTTTTCGTTGAATGCCTGTATTATATTTATGTAATTAATTTTAAATGTGTGCTCTCACAGCTTCCCAAAATCTAATGTCTAAAAATATTTCCTAAGCACAGAAACATGCGTTTTGAAGACAGAACATTCTTACATACTTTAAGGTTTCTGCAATCAATGTTGGCATTATTGACTTATAATTCAAAAAGATTCAAAAATTTTTATATTCATTTTATTATTTTTATTATGATTAAAAATGTAATAAAGTAAAATTACTGAGTGAACTTAAATTCGGTTTTACGATTTCAACTGTCATGAAAATAATTTTATAACACTTAATTAAGAACTTGAAATGCATATTTTCTGTGTTAAATTTACCGATCATATGAATGAAGACTTGGACGTGAACAGGGGGGAGAGGGACATCTGTCAGCCCGGGCTCGAGGCTGAAGTGGACCCGAGATTTTTAAAATGAGGGTTGAAATATGTATAGGGGAGTGGGAGTAAAGAATGGGGACGGGGGGGGGGGGCGTAAAATACATTTGTGGCGGACCCTAAAATTTATGTGCCCATCCCCAAATAGAAAACTTAACTGAATTTGATTTCGCTTCTGAGCACGTAAGTTGACAAAAAAAAAATATACAAACGACAAATTTATCGGAGGCAAAATTAATAATTTGCTGTGAAAAAATACGTTTTTAATCGAAACCAGATTCTAAAAGAAATGAAATATTGATGACTGTAGAACTAACAAGCTTACTACAAAAACAGGACCAAACATTTACAAGGAAAGATAAAACAATAGTTTGAAACTTGTTTATGGTCCAATTTTTATTACCATATACAGACACATTTTAAGATCTTCCAGAGCTTTCTTTAACTTTTCATTTTTTGCTTAAAATATACGTCTTTTTTAAAAATGAAACTAACTTTTTAATTCGAAGCACGCTTAGGTCGATTCTGTAAAAAAAAAAAAAATATATCTTTGATTCTTAAAAAGCAAAAAAGGATTTAACTTGAACCATAATTGCATTCTAAAAAAAGAGAAGTCAAGCATTAAACACAACTTAATAACGAAAAAAGATTAATGAACTGAAATATTTCATTTTTTATTTTGAAGACATTATAGAATTTAATTTCCATCATTTTCTTAGAGCATTAATACGGTTTCTTTTCCTAAATTGATAATTTTTTTTTTCAAAAGGCTTACTGAACTTAACGATTAGAATTAACTTTATAAAGTTTTCGTTTTCTTTTTAAATATTATTCCTATAAAATGTTTATTCTAGGAACTTCTTTGGTAAGGCAATAATTGTTATCAATTTTCCGTTAGTGCTCATTTCTCAACAAAAATATATTACTAAGTCTTTCTATAATATATTGACCTTACGGCCAGTTTAACGTAAATCCAAAAATGGCAATTTTCAGATATATATTGCGTTGCACATAGAATCCTATTCCACATTGCGCCGAAACAGCATTATTCTTCAGAAACATGTTCTTTATAATTATTTGTCAGTGTTATCGCACGAAAAAGCAAGATGTATAAAAATATCAGTTTTGCTTTGAAAACACAAATGGCGTGAGACATCTTGTAAAATCAAGTCAGTTGTTTTAATTAGTATAAAGGTAGCATTAATTTAACAACTTTGCCATAAATTGTTTCCAATTAAGTTACCTTGAAATGTTTATAATAACCATAATAATATTAGATGTCTATAGTCACTTGGCAGTAGCATGTCAAAATAATAGAATGTACTTAATAACGACGATTTGGGAGCTTTATTTTTTCTGACTTACTTATTGCTAAAATTAGACCATGAATAATACGTTATAAATCCTCTAAATATGTAGTAATTTTTTCTGTACTTTTCCATTACACACGAACAAACCTCGTTGTTCGTAACAACAGTCAAGCCTTAGGAAAAATATAAATTCAAAAAAATCGAAGCAAAAATTTACAAGGATGGATATTCCGTTTTACGTTGTTACGTTTGCGTGTACGGTGGGTTCATTTCTTTTTGTAGGTAGTACTTCCAAATACAATGGATATCAGTTGGAAATAAAGCAGATATTTTTACTTGGGATTAAGAAAAGATATTTGAAGCAAGGGACAATTTAGTCATCTTTGATTTCCAGGATGCACTTAAAAGTAAGAAATTTAAATGCTATCTCACTACTGTAAAAGGTAAAATCTATTGTTCACTAAAACATGCTATCGGTCAGTTTGCAAAAATTAAAAAGTCGGGCACGAAATATGTATGTATACATATTTGCCCGATTTTAAGGTGGTGAGCAAAACTGTCGTGGAGAGGCAAAACGCACTTTCTAAAAATATTTCATTCTCCATTATTTTTTCAATTTTTACCATCTATTGTACTTTAACTTTATTGTACAAGCTTATCTATTTTGCTTCTTCTGAAAATAAATCACTAAAAAACGTCAATTTGCGCTTCCTCAGACACACATTTCTGCAGAAACTGCGCTTTACCTGTCTACGACTGCGTAGCGTAGAGAATTTCAGTGCTTCTTTAGTAAGAAACCCTATTAGAATACTTCAAATTTATAAAATTTATTCTACTGGATGGAGTTGAAAATCGCAAAGTTTCTAAAGAAACGAATAATGCAGAAGATGAAAATAATTCCACTTTAATTAAACAATTAGTTTAGAAATATATTTTTAACTTATATCAGCTTCGATTTTCTTTTCTCATTCTTTTTTTTCCAAAAATTAAAAATTTATCAGCAACGTATGCATTCGAATTGAACAATGTGAAAGAAAGATGCAATATGAAACAACAAATGCATTAAAAGCAAAATTTCGCTTTTCTTGTTTGCATTTTTGGCTTTCTTCGGCTTTTATTTTTTAATTCTTCAGGGAAAATTTCTAAAGGATGCAGTTAATTCACTTTGTGTCAAGAGAAAAGAATTGAAGATTAAAACATGTTTTTAAAGTCTATCGAAGAAAAATGATCTGTTGTGTAAACGTCACAAAAGTTTGAGCTTTACTCAAACTACTTCCATGTTTTTAAAAATCAGCATTGTAGAAGATAAAAGATACATCGTTCATGATACAAAAATGCAATTTTGTCTTTGTCTTTATAAAATAGGCGAGCTTTATATATTCCTTAACAATTTCTCTTTCTGTTGCATAGGACTTTGCCATGAGAAACAGATTCAGCAGTTAACAGTCAATTGAATTAAACTCAAGCTCTGTAAATGCATAAAAGTAATAATCATAGTCTATAATTGATTTTAAAACTAAAGTTTTGAAATGACATTTTACCAGGTTGTTGCTTAATTTTAAGCATATATAAAAATTATTTTTAAAAAATGTGATAGTACGTTTATTTAAAAAATAAAAAACAATTGAGGCAGTGAGAAGCAACGAGATATAAATGGACACTTTCAAGTTTTGAGTAAAATGCTAAAAGTTCCAGTCCTCGGGAAACTTTCGTTGAAAGTTTTCTAAATTATGTTGAATAGCAGCAACTACCAGAGCTACTAGTACAATCTCTTGTCCCAAAACAGAGTAGAGGCTGACCTACCAAATGTGCTGTTTACCTACAATGTTTTAATTCTTGCAGATCTAGCTCTGTTCGCTCACTTTTTCCCTTTATATAAACCAAAATAACTACCCTAGACAAGGAAACTACGTACGGAAAAAAAATATAAAAACTTGTATTTTCATTTTTTTCCCACGTTTCAAATTTCATTGCTTAAGTTTTTCAATTCATTAATACTAATTAAATGATAAATGACATTCACTTAATATGAATTGACTACAGAAAATCATGACAGTCAATGTATGGAAACTAAAACGAACAATGACATTCAAAGCCCATCATTCGTTTTACATAGTTATTTCACTCGCTTATGTTATTAATCGCAATATGATTGACTTTAATTCTATCATCAAAATAAAATGAAAAACTTTTGCCCAGAAGGTTACTGTTATTTAATTGCACTTTAATGTGATTCGTTGCCCTATGTATATAATTTATTTCCCAGTCCCCCATCAAACCTTTACTTTCGGAGATTAAAGTTGTAATCGGACTTTTTAAAATACCAGTATATTGTAAATTTGGGACCTAATTTTCTATTTTAAAATGCCTACTCGTATTTAAATTAAATATTTTTTTTTTTTTTTTTTTTGCATTTGAAGGTATGAAATAGCAGAGCAACTCCTCAAGCATTGCATTATTATCCAAAGTTAGGAAATAGCAACTATTTGCAACTATTTCATTCATTTAAAATTAATTATTATAGATCGGTTAAAAATTATTTTTCCACTTAGGATAATGTTGAGACAAAAGATCGGAATTGTGATGAAAAATAAATTCTTTTAATAAAAGTGACGCACCTTTATAACCAAAAACTAAAATGTCAAAATGCTAAAAAACTTCTTTCCTGTACTTAACAATATCAGAAGATTTCAATCATTTGTAACAGTAGAGATTATTACGAAGTACGAAGAGCATTTTCAACAACTTCGAAATCCGCTTGCATTATTACTAAATGTAGCAATGTCACGAACCCAATTGCCAACATTTTTTTTTAAATAAAGAGTGTAGAAAACAATAGTTGGGGTCGAACCTAACCCGGCAAGGAGCTGCGTATTCTTAAAAAAAAGCTGTCGAGTCAGATTTGTAACAACTATAATTTCATAACTTTAACAGAAGTGTACAGCACGAATCCTTCTTTTTTTTTAAAGTAAAGTACACTAAAATTTGGACTACCTCAAATACAATCGTCATGACTAACAGACATCCTTCATGATTAAATTTTTTTTCAAATAACTAAGACACACCGGCTCGTTTACACTGGTGTTGAGAAGTTGAAGATAGACATCAATCATGGAAAAGTAACGCCCTAGATATTTTAAAACAAGACTGTTTTTTTTTTTTTGTATTTTACTTGCTACACTGATAAACAGTTCGAAATGAATCTTTACTTTTTGAAAGCACTATTCATTTATTTATTTAGCTTTAAGGATGAGTCCTTATTCCAAAATTATTTTAAATACGCATTATAAAATAAAGCAATATTCATGTCAGGACAATTTGAGATATGATGTATATTTCTTTTGCTTTTTAAGTAGTTGGTTATATTTTTCTTTTGAAAAAAAAAAACTGTAAAACACAATTGTTTTGCAAAAATATACGCTAAAATCATGAGTGGTAATGAATGTGAATCTGTATAGATGTGGGAATCGATGGGTTCTGATCTGGACACCAAAAAGACTGTCACTCAACGAACGATTCCAATTAGTACTCATAAGGAAATTTTAATTAAGAGCCATTGTCTGTAAGAATCAGGCAGTTTAAAGCATTTGTGATTGTTGACATTTTTAATTTTTTTTATTTTCACATATGTTGTTCCTTATCATGAATGTAATGCAAATCCGAAATTTGAGCTTTGTCTGACTCACCGTTTTTGAGAAAACAATTTTTTTTTGTTTAGGGGGCGTGGCACATTTTTTGCTGGTTCTTCAAATTTGCAGATTTTAATGTGCTTGTTGCTTGAAGCGTCCTTATAATGACATGGATTTTTTAATTCCATATTACTATATGGTCTTCTTAGATACTGTTACAGCTGTCAAATCGGTGACACTACGAGGGCGACGCCCACAAACTCCTTTTAAAAATGACCGAAAATGAATTTTTTTCTATATTCAAGGCCAATTTTCTCAAAGCGCCTTCATGATGACACCAACATTTTAAGATCATTTTCTAGTCTCATTTATATACACCAAAAATATGTATCAAAATCGGTGTCACTATAAGGGTGCCACAAGATATTGGAACTTTTATTCGATAAATTTCACAAAAACACAAATATTTAGAATCTAATCACAACTGTCGCCCTCATAGCAGATATCTGATACTGCATTAGGTTGATAACCAACATATTTGTCTAACATTTGCACAAAAAAAATCGGTGTCACTCCTATTATTTTTGGAAATATAATCGTTCGAAGTTAGTACGTTATGGCGTTTTTTTTTATATTTATTTATTTAATATTTTCACACCCAGATTTTTTTTTAACATATTTATTTTTAATTTAATACAAAGAAGTGTACTTTATAACATAAACAGCTTTTGGCAGCAAGAGAGTATTTTTCTTGAATAGAAAATGCCCGTTTTGATATAGGTACCTGGTGGATCTATTGTGCATAACATGTCTAGATTATTATACCAATACTCGTCTTGTTTTTCCAGCCAAACAAATTTATTTATTCCAATTGTTCTTGACATGCATTTGACATAAACTTGCAAATGGTCAACTTCTACTATTTTTCTGGGATACCATGTTTTCCCATGCTTTAATGCTACAAAATTAGCAGTTTTCAATAAAAGATGACCGTCTTTCTGAAATTGGTTGATTTGATTCTTAATGTTTTCTTCGTTTTGGTCTACGTTATCCTCAAATTCAGTTTCAGATTCTGAATGTTCTCTTTCTTCAATATTCTCATTTAATGTATTGAGAATGCATTCGTTTTTTTCGTTTCTTCCATCGAAAAAAAAGGGATAGGATTTGGTTCATAGTACAATACTCTGAAGCAACGAACAGTTCTTTCCCCGTTACGAACTGCATTTCTCATCAAGTGTGTAACTTGACAGGGATATTGTTTTTTCCCAGTATTTTCACCAATCGTAAATTGTTCTTATAAATACTGCTTCTGCTTTGAAGTGAACTTGAACTGAGCTCGTAAAGATAGGGCCCATCCAGTTTCATTAAATTGAACTTGTGGCAATGCAGGGGTATTTATTAGTTGAAAATTTGAAGCATTTATATAAGATGTTTGCAAGAGTTTCTCTCTATACATCTTTCGTATAAAATCCATTTGCAAGTTGAGGTCAAATGTATAACAAGAACAATTGGAGTAAATAGATTTGTTTGGCCGAAAAAACGAGATGAGTATTGGTATGATAATCTAGACATATTATGCACAATACATCCGCCTGTACCTATATCAAAACGGGAATTTTCTATTTAAGAAAAAGACGCTCTTACTGCCAAAAGCTGTTTATGTTAAAAGATAAACTTTTTTGTATTAAATTAAAAATAAATATGTTCAAAAAAACTATCTGGGGGTGAAAAGATTAAATAAATAAATATAAAAAAAACGCCATAATGTACAACTTCGAACGATTATATTTCCAAAAATAATAGGAGTGACACCGATTTTTTTTTGTCCAAATGTTAGACAAACATGTTGGTTATCAACCTAGTTTAGTATCAGATCTCTGCTATGAGGGCGACAGTTGTAGTTAGAGTTTAAATATTTGTGTTTTTGTGAAATTTATCGAATAAAAGTCCAATATCTTCTGGTGGCCTTATAGTGACACCGATTTTGATACATATTTTTGATGTATGTAAGTGTAGCTAGAAAATGATCTTAAAATATTGGTGTCATCATGAAGGCGCTTTGAGAAAATTGGCCTTGAATATAGAAAAAAATTCATTTTCGGTCATTTTTAAACGGAGTTTGTGGGCGTCGCCCTCGTAGTGTCCCCGATTTGACAGCTGTAACAGTATCTAACAAGACCATATAGTAATATGGAATTAAAAAATTCATGTCATTATAAGGACGCTTCAAGCAACAAGTACATTAAAATCTGCAAATTTGAAAAACCAGCAAAAATGAGCCACGCCCCCTAAACAAAAAAATTGTTATCTCAAAAACGGTGAGTCAGACAAAGCTCAAATTTCGGATTTACATTACATTCAGGATAAGGAACAACCTATGTGAAAATAAAGAAAATTAAAAATTCCAACAATCACAACCTGCCTGATCCTTACAGACAATGGCCATTTAAAACCTATATACAACAGCTATTTACAGTTATGAAATCAAAGACCAATTCTACATTATCAATCACGGCATTTCACAGCGAACTATTATTCGGGCGGCTTTTCAGCGCGTTACCTCCATTCCTGTTCTCTTGGCTTTTTTTCCCGCTCGTCGCGCAGACTCGTGGGATATGTTGATTCCCGGTGGCGCCGGCTGCTCCAGCCATCTCAAGACAGTCTGGGCGCCCCGGTCTTGGCTCCTACATAGATATATATTTTTTTTTTGTGAAAAAACTCTTGCACTTCCAAGTTTAGGAAAAAAAGAAACTATTTTCATAACATGGTCATAATATTTATTTCTCACACCAATATTTGCCCAGTAGAACAATTTATTTTGTTTATTGGAAACTATTTTGGAATGAATCTGTAAGCTATAATTTTATTTCACAACATTCCGAATCCAAAAATCTACAGAACACTTTTATTTTAGTTCAAATACAAAGAAAAACATTCTTCAATTCCTCTCGATTAAACGCATCCCGAGGATAAAAAAACACTGGACTGCTAATGCAAACAGACAGAGATAATTGGATATGAACGATCCCAATTTGCACATACGTTTTTATTTCTTCTTAGGCGACGACGGAACTTCATATTTACCTATAAATATTGCTCTTAACGGAATTTACAGTTGAAATCTTCTGTTTCAGAAATGTCAACTATTTTGAGAGAAAAAAAATGTTGCGTGACTTTTTTTCTGTAAAACGACACACAATAAGTTGCTGGTAAACATTGATACCTTGATTGCTCACGTGTTTGTTTATTGTTCTGATTTATTTCGAAAACAGATAATGTTTAAATTTTTCGTTGTTGTTTTCAAGCTAGAAATTACTCCGTAATTTAAGGGAAAATTATTTCACGAATACCGAATTACATGTTGGGCAATGTTGCGAAAAGTGAAATATCTCATTTCGTTTACTTATTCAATCACTTATTGAATCACTTACGTATTCATTTAAAAATTAATTTGTTTCACTTCTTCATTTTATAATGGACTTATTTATTTATTTATTTATTCACTTATTTTCTTATTCATTCACTATTTTACTGTTCATTTATTATTGTCAAGTGCTAATGAAATAATTGAATTATTATTATTTTTTAAATATTTTTTTAACTCTTTAATTATTTATCAGTTCATTCATTCATTCTTTCACTACATCATTAATTCGATATTTATTTATTTTTTTTATAATCAAGTGAAAAATATTTCATTTTTCGCTTTGTCCGATGGGAAAAAAGAAAAAAAAATCACCTTTTTTTTAAGGTACTACCAATTTACTGCTAAAAATACTAATAAAACATAGTTACAAACTATTAAAATATTTTAACCATTATAATATTAATAAATATCTATACATTTTTAATGAAGCAATGCATTTGATTTTTACATTTTTGCGCTGCAAATCAATGTTGCATTTCATGCTGAAATATTTCAAGAATGCAAAAGTGACAACCTAATTTGTTGGGAATAATGTAAAAATAAGTGAGTTTTAGAGAAAAAATAACACGCAGAAAGAAAGTACATATTTTCGTACTAACATTTTAAATGTTTGGTTGAATAACAAATAAAAAAAGTTTTCTTTACTTTTCATGGATCAAATAATGTGCTTTCTTTAGAATCTTTATTCGTATACTTCACTTTACGCACCCGCATAAGATCAAAGCAGAAATTTCAAGTAAGATTTAATTTTCAAATGAAAGAAAAGAAAACGTGTGTGTGTGAGAGAGAAAAAGTGCAGTGTTTAAATTTGCTAATAAGTTATTTTACATTCACCACGTTAAATTATCGATTATTTTTAATTTGTAAGGTACCAAGTGCTCTTTTAATAGAATATATATTTTTGATTTTATAATTTTTTCAAAGAAGAATTATTTGAATTTTTAGTTTTACGCACAAGTACAACATAAATTATATTGAATTGTGCTGTGTATTTTTTTAACGTGAAACTTTTCATCCGTAACTGATAAACGTGGCTTTCAGTCATGGTTATCTGTTGAGGTAACATAAAATGTCTCTGCTTTTCACCACTCTGATATCTATTGTAAAATATTTTGCTATCAGAATTTGCAGTTAACGGTAAAATGTGATTCTTTTTTAATAAGAAATATTATATTGGTCTGACCATAATAATAGGTTATGTAGTTGCTACCGTTGTCTGTCGTGAAATATTTTCTGGTAAAATACCAAGAAATAATAGACGAATAATATGATAAAATTCTAATCTAATGCGTCTAACTAATTTTTTTAAAGAAAATTATATCACTAAAAATTTCACGAGATTAAACCTCCTCCTCATTTCCACCAAAATAGTAATTGCTAACTCTCGAAGCTTCTACTCCGTGCAAATGCTATAGCAATTCGTCACTTTTTTTTTCGCCCAAGAAAATATATTACTCTCATTCGTCAACTCAAAATATTCACAAAAGTGTGATAGCCTTCTGTTACTCAATGTATTGTTGCTTTTGAAACGGATAAAAGAACAGTTTGAGTCTTCAAGGTAGAAACTAACTCATTTTTCACTTCAATTTATTTTTAGAATCTTCAAAGTGCTCTAAAGAAGCGCCATTCATATTTTTTTTCCTCTCCACAAAGGAGTAATAAATCATGCAGACGAATAAAGATTTTTTTCAGATGTAAACACAAAATAAAATAGAACTTTAATTTAAAAAGTACTTTGCTGAATTAAGATATTATATGTTAACATAACAATGAAAATACTGTCTGAATAAATATAATATTGGTTGGTAAAAAATGTGTACAGTTTGTAGCGTATATTCACACTATTTTAACATTATTGTAACATTAATTCTTCAATCAATTTTAAGACCGAAATTGGAAAATGTCAACCGGCCAGTGATGGCGCATGCAGGTTTTTAGCATTGAAAACTGGCAATGAAATTTTCGAATTCAAACTATTTTTCCTGGCCACATAAGTTGATGTAGCTCCATCGGCGAAAATATTTTTCAGTGGATTTACAAGTACTTCTAATACATGCTAGGGGAGACTGGGGATACTTGATCCCCACTTTAGTTTTCAATTTTTTTTTCTCTGCTGCAAATTATCAGTTAAAAAAAAAAAAAAAACCCGTGAGCAAAGGTAATTTTTGCCTCTATCTGATACACTCTTTAGTTGAAATTAAACAGATAGTTTTGGTAAAATATTTTTTTTAAATAATTTTATAATGGGATCCTGTATCCCCACATCAAGAGGTACATGATCCCTTCATGTGGGATACTTTATCCTACAAAGAAAATGCATACACTTTTCATTAGATCAGCAATTTACATATGGATTTTAGTTTTCTAGATAATGCTTCTAAAAAACAACATTATTTTTAATTTTCATTAATATATTGTAATAATGTGAACACAAAACAACATTGTTTCAAATTCCACTAGGACATTTGTAAAAAATGTGTTCAACTTTAATGAACTTATGATGCCTTTGATTAGTTACTTATTCCCAAATACATTTGTGAACACACCACACAATATATATTTTATAAATAAAACTAACATTTTTTTAAGTAGTGTAGTGAAGCTAAAATTACAGCAAATAAAAAAAAAATAGGATGACTAGCACGAAAATCAACTTATTTGCTTCTTATCTCGCAATAATAAAATTAAGAGTTTTATGAATTGAATTAATTTTAAGAAAGAGAGAAGAAAAATGTAAGTATTGGTGTACTTATAAAAAAGAAAAAAAAGCCTAGCATATGTTTTCAAAACCTGAAAAGTCAAATGAAAACAGTTCGTTTGTTGTAGTTCTTAAAGTTCCGCTCAACCCAACTCGATGTGCGCAACTAACACATTTTATCAATATTTTAGGAAAAATATATTGACTAAGCATATTATCTTTTGCTTTAGAAAACTTATTTCTAACTCTAGAAATCCAACTTTGCAATCTATCCGCTAATGGTTCTACATCATAGGCAACTCACTTTTTTGTTATAAATCTATTTATAGCAAAATCATTTTTTTTTCATTCAAACAAGGATTGGACATCTATTTTAACTTGGTTAAGCTCATTTTGCTGATCAGAACATAATTTATCAGTAGTGTTAGTTTATGTTCAGATGTTTGAGGTGTTATTTGGGTTGCAAGTGCGAACTTATATTTTAATTAATTCGCATATTTACTGTAGTGATTGTTTAAATCTATCACTCAAACTATGATTAATTTTATCATGCTAACATGGTTTTGAATGTTCAAAGTTAATGTCAATTAAGTAAACAACATTTATATTATTTTCATTGTGTTTATATTATTGTATGGATACTTGATCACTGGGACAATGTATCCCTTTAAACGAAGAGATCAAGTATCCCTAACATGCCATTTTTACGAACATATTTGTTCTATTAGTAACAATTAGTGGCAATTAACTAAAAAAATGTCTCAGTTAACAAAAGCTGTCTTTCATTTAACATTAAGCTTGGATATTTTTTTAGATTGTATATAACGGATAGTGTAAACTTCAGAATGCTTTAATAAAAAAAAAGTTTCCCTTGACACATTCAGACAATCATTTCTTGAGCTAAAACAAAATTATTAAAGAGAAAAAAAATTAACGTAAATAAAGCACAAATTTTGAAGAAAATACAACATATAGCTATTTCAAGGCTACAATGGAGCCTCTTCATCAGCTCACCAACACAACCAGAAGTTGCGAGAGAACTTCGAACGAAATGTTCTCTCGCAACTGTTCTATAATTGCCATTTTTGGGCATCGAGTCAAAATACAAAATGAGCATAAGACACATGCGTACATAACTAATTTCTAACATTTCTTTAAAACTAATGTCTCAACAAATATTTCTGGATGCAAAACAGAAATAGCGTGTCGAAAATTAAAACGATATCATTAAACCGGCTACGGAATGACTTTATTTGAAAACTTTTAGCGGAGCCTTTAATGAGATTCCTTCTTGAGATGATTTCTAATATGAAGTGTCTCATCCTCATCTTTGTAGTCAAAAGGATAGACATTGAGTTCTCGGAAGAAATTAATTTCACCACGTCTAAATGAAATAGCATTATTTTACAGATGAAAGAAGATATTCTAAAAACATTTAAAGCCACCTATGGTTGTCTTTTGATTTTTTTTCTATAAATAATGTCATGTTTTCTAAATTTCTTGTTTTCATATTTGATTGAAATAGCTTTTTTGGGCCTCGAATAATAATACGCTATGAGCAACCTCAAAAAAAAAAAAAAAAAAAAAAAAAAAAAAAATAATAATAATAATAATAATAATAATAATAGCTCCAGTGTACTAATGTAGTACTTATGTTACGGGTAGGCTGATTTCTTACAGGCGTACAATAATGTCATAATCGTTTTAAAAGTTGAGTACGATTTTTTTGAAAATGAGAGTGTGAAGGTTAGGTTGAATTTTCTTTCTGAAAACTGACGCAGCATGTGGGCTTGTGTACTTCGTACTCAGGAAAATCTTCAAGCGTCATTTAAAAATAATTCTGATTTAAAATAATATCTAAAATAAGATATTTCTAGCAACGGATCTATCTCATCCACCGAAATGTGTCCTTTGTTTGCAATGTGGTTACAATCTAGGGCTGGAAAACTCCAGAGTTTATTTATCAACTTCTGTGGGATGTTGTAAACTGGATTATATTTTCAAGCTATTTGACCTTTGTTCTCTATCCTT